>NC_057801.1:550010988-550319041 GCF_018294505.1 Triticum aestivum
TGGGCTGGGTCGGTTGCTGGCTGGGCCGGCCAGCTGGCTGGGCCGCACAGGTAAGTCTTCCCCTTTCTTTTCTGTTTTCTGTTTTCTTTAATATATCTGCAACTTTGTTGAATTAAATAAAATACCTAGGCCACTTCAAAAATCACCAAACTATTTCTGGCCCATAGTTGGATTATTTCCAACATGAAACATTTTAGTTTGGAGATATTTGAGCATTTAAATATTTTATATAATTTTAAATGCCCAAATTCAAATAGTTATGATTTAATTCAAAAACCCTAGGATGGCCTAGGAAAATGTGCACCACTTTTGCAGAGGTTCTGAACCAAGACAAAAATGATGGGCATTTTAGAAGGGCATTTCAGGTTCATTGAAAAATTATTTTAGTAAACCCTAGTTGGTTTCAGAGGGGACTGGGGGTTCTGTCATCCCCATTTCAAGTTTCTGATGAAAGAGTAAACATGATGCAACACTCTAATGCATGACTAGCTAGGGTGTGACACATGCGGAAAAGTAGAAGTTCAAATTGTCATTTGATTTCATAGACAATACCTCATCCTGGGAACAAGACTAGTGCATAACAAGGTTTTCCCATTCAATATCTTCGAAATTTAGCACTTGAGACATCACCAGAAATTCATTTATAGACTTGCCATCAAAGTGTGATTTCCTCAGGTAACACCGATACTGCTGAAGTGCTTCCTTGAAAAGCACAAGCAAGCTTTGCTCGTCATGACTATCCAGATTGACCCTCACCTACTTACAACAATCTAATGTAAATCATTGATGTGTTCAATCAGCTGAAAACAGGAAAATAATAACTATGAATAATAGCACTTACACGTAAGTTGGGCAGGAAGATGTGAAAATGGTGTTTGTCTTCTCTATAATCTACCCATGATGGGAATATATGCACGTAGTCCCTAACGACATTGAAAGCATTGTCTTTTAAACTGGGAATAACTGGAATGGGGTTCCAATCTGCAGGAATTGGCCATCTCTGCAGTTGGGATAGGTCTTCGGCCGGTGGACTTGTTGTACTTTTTGCTGGAGTGAGATTTTTCTGTGGTATGGCTGGTGCTATGGCAACTGAAATCGGTATACCTTTTGCTGGAGTGCAGGTCCTGTGTGATGAGGCTAGTGGTGGGGCCAGTGAAGTACGGGTACAGTCTGCTAGAGTCGGTCCTACATTTTGTGTCACTGGTTGTACAGCCAATATATGTGAGGTGCTTTCTGATTTCTCCGGCACCACCATGTTTTTCAAGGACTTTGCTGGTGCTCCTTCAGGTTCGGCAATCACCCTCTTCCTTTTTGATGTCTAATGCACAAGAACAACATTTGAGTGGAAAAACATGGTATGATGATAGATGGAATATGTATTGATAATGGATGGACATGGCATGTCGACATATACGATGAGTAAACCAAGCAGATGGCGGTGCAACAAAGTAGAAGAAATGCAAGACAACATATGCAAGATATGCGCAATCAATAAAACCTTGCCAAATTAGAACAGGCACCTTGATGGGTGAACAGGACAGGCCATCTGCTTTTGACCCCTCGAGGTTAGAATACTCATTAGGATCATATTCTGAACAAGAATCAACAGGTGGGGAGCGTATGAGTTTCATTGCATCCAGAATGGCACTCAATGCCTTGGTGCCAATTTTGTAAGTCATTGCAGTGTTTAGCTTCAAGAGTGGACTGCTGCTAGTGCGACACAAAGCAGCTACACAGATCATAGTGTAGATATAATGAGAAAACCGTAAGTATCAGAATAAAATAGGCAAAGTGGAACTTGCTGGAATATATGTGCTAGTATTGCCGGTACAGCTAGAAAGGCTTCAGATACCAGTTCTCTTCAACTGAATGTGTGGTACTATTAATATCAGTGTAACTCTCAAAGGTGACACAGCTCCCCGCATTTCCTTGCTATTCTTATAGGATTCAAGTGGGCAGGCCACTACAAATCCTATTCCTATGTTTACAAAATCCTACGAATCAAAGAGGCCCGAAGATTTCAAAGTGTCCATCACAACCGACCGTATAGACCTCTACACTGCAAATGTCCTTGCTCATCTTCACTACAAGGAACATACTATACTACTATCATACTCCCTCCATTCCAAAATATAAGTCTTGGTAGAGATTTCCACTATGGATCACATTCAGATGTATCCAGATACATTTTAGAGTGTAGATTCACTCATTTTGCTCTATATGTAGTCCATGGTGGAATCTATACAAAGACTTGTATTTAGGAACGAAGAGAGTACTTATTAAAGAAGAACGGAAGATGAACATGCTAAAGAAGAGCAGGCAAATTTTGGATAATAAAATGTTAGTTGCGTAGTGCCAACACATGATGAACCCGAGCGCATTAAGAATGCAACTCCCTGCTGTCTCTCGACCATTTCAGGTAGTTGGATGAAGATCCTACGTCTCCTAATCCTTCTTCTTCCTCGTCTCTGATTCTTCCCATACAGAACACCGCACGGGCCACCGGCCGGACCACCGGCCCCCACCGCATGTGTTCCTCCGCCACCCCCACCCCCGCCCCCACCCGCGTCAAGTTTTCTTTGTTCGGCGAGGCCCCACCACCGCCCCCTGAGGGAGTCCTAGATAAGGGGGTATCCGGACAGCCAGACTATATACATCGTCCGGACTATAGAAGCATCAAGATACAAGACTCAAGACTTTGGCTCGTGTCCGGTTGGGACTCTCCTTTGCGTTGAAGACAAGCTTAGCAATCCGGATATTATGTTTCCTTCCTTGTAACTGACTCCATGTAAACCCTAGCTCTCCGTATCTATATAAACCGGAGAGCATGGTCCTTAGAAGGCCGATCACAATTACAATCATACCATCATAGGCTAGCTCTTGGGGTTTAGCCTCTACGATCTCATGGTAGATCTACTCTTGTATTCCACATATCTTCAATATTAATCAAGCAGGAAGTAGGGTTTTACCTCCATCGAGAGGGCCCGAACATGGGTGAACATTGTGTCCCTTGCTTCCTGTTACCATCAGCCTAAGACGCATAGATTGGGACCCCCTACCCGAGATCCGCCGGTTTTGACACCGACATTGGTGCTTCCATTGAGAGTTCCTCTGTGTCGTCGCTTCGAGGCTTGATGGCGTCTTCAATCGTCAACAACACGGTCCAGGGTGAGACTTTTCTCCCCGGACAGATCTTTGTGTTCGGCGCCTTCGCACCGTGGGCCAATTCGCTTGGCCGGCTGGAGCAGATCAATAGCTTCGCCCCTGGTCACCAGATCAGGTTTGGAAACTTGAGCTACACGGCGGATATCCGCGGAGACTTGATCTTTGACGGATTTGAGCCTGCGCCAGGAGCGCCGGACAGCCACGACAAGCACGGCCTATACCTGCTGTCGGACAGTGCTCGGGTCATCATCCCTAAAGCAACCTTGGATCTAAATCCAGGGCAGGTTGCGTTGCCTATGGATGGAGGGCTAGACCCCGCTCCGTAGGCCACACACTTATCGGCGGTGGAGCCGAACACGGGTCCCACCACTCTGGAGGCCTATAATCCCAGACCCCCGGACTCATATCCAGCTATTGGTCCTGGTCCGCTCACTCTTGAGCCAACCGAGCTAGGCTGGGCTCCGGTAATGGAGTTTACCGCTACGGACATCTTTCAGCACTCACCCTTTGGCGACATGCTGAACTCATTGAGGTCTCTCTCTTTGTCAGAAGACTTTGGGCTGAACTATGTCCGGCTGGAGTGGGAAGCAGGCGACGAAGGAATTCGCTGTCCACCCACCACCCACTTTGTCGCCACGATCGATGATTTAACCGACGTGCTCGACTTTGACTTCGAAGACATCGACGGTATGGACGACGATGCAGGAGACATACAGGAGCCACCGATCACTGGGCAGTGGACAGCCACCCCTTCAAATGATATATACATGGTGGACACTCCGAAAGAAATCAACGACCACGAGGCAGCAGAGGACAATCCCCCCGGAGGAAAAGCAAAATATGGGCGTCTCCGACGCCACTCCAAGCCCCGCCACATCAATACCGGTCCCGGAGATGATCCGGATAGTACCGAAGAGGAATACAGTCCTGATCAGCCGACCATGAAGCAGGCCGTACAGGTCACGGTGGGATACTTGGAGAAGAACAACTATACACCCCCCTCTGAAGAGGAGGTCAGCCTTGACAATGACAAATTCGGCGTGCCTGAAGACCCAGTGGAACAAGTCCGCTTTAGGCGACGACTCATAGCCACTGCAAAGAGTCTACAAAGGAAGCAAGAGCAGCTTAAGGTCGAACAAGATTTGCTAATAGCACGGTGGACCAAGATCCTGGCCACTGAGAAGTACGGACTCGCCCGCCCTAACAAAGGGCACACGCGGCACAACTGGCTACCTCAACCTAAGCAGGAAAATCAAAGGCACACAACCCGATGTCCGCACACTACTATGGTCCAAACTAGCAAGAAGGATACACGAAGAAGAAGCCTCAAGCCCCAGCACAACGGTCATAAACGACAAATCAGGGAAGCTGGTGTCAAGTTCAACAAATCCCAGTCCGGTCAATGGACAAGGAACAACTCAAGCCTATTCGTCCCAAGCCACGAACTCGATCAGCCGTGCGAAATTCACGGTACTCCCAAAAGAACGGCAAACATACTAATAGAGAATGCCGGATCTCCAAAGTAAAGCAATCGGGCGTGTGCCGAAAACATTGAGGAGAGGCTCTTAGTCAAAAGCCCCCCCCCCAGCACAACAGTACGGCCGATCGCCCCCTACCATACAAACCACAGCAATTCAATTGCATACCCCCAGACCTAACAATCCAGGGGCTCCTCAAGCAATAAAAGCCCAAGCGGGCGTACAAATAAACACCTCCTACAAGGTACCAGGCACAAAGGCCAGGATCATTGGCCCGCCGCCCTAACGATTGTTTTGAGATAACCAAATAAGGCCGCGCCATCGGCGCATCCCCCCTATACGGTATCACACTGTATGCTAACGAGATGAACCACGTTGGCTAGATTCCACACGGTAAATCATCAGACCAGCACCGGTAATTCACTCATGCCTGCGTGCAGAGCCAAACCCTGCCCTCAGAAGCGGGGATCATACAGCTGCAAGAGTAGCAAGTCACGCATGCCTGTCAATATTTTGATATGACAGCCAACTATCCGGACACCAACTGAGGAGTCCGGGCTGCTTCTCGAATAGCGGCTGGGGTCACCAGGGTCCGATCAGGAACCTTTGGACCAACCACAAGAGGACGTTCGGCGCCCTCCGCTCACTTAACTTCACAAACTAATTCTTCTGCAGAACAGGTTTGGCAGCGTGAAGTCGGCCCGGACACACAAGGACAGCACCATGCAGGTAGACGGCAGTTCGGATTCACTTTCGATCCATTCACAGCCCCCTACAGTCTGTCCACCACAGGTTCCGCCAGAAAACCATCTCTTTTTCATAATCATAAATCGCATTCATATGCATGGACATAGCATATTACTGCAATGTGTAGACTTAACTAAACATGCACCTGTCGTCGTTTATTATCGATGCCTCTTTGCTGTAAAAGTGGCAGCCACAGTTCATGTTACGCCGGTTATGCCAGGGGCTCCACATTACGGCAATAAAGTCCGACCACCTTCTCGGTCGCTCGGCACCCCGAACTTATAGCACTATATGCATCAGCTCTAAACCATGTCTTGGGTCATTGGTTGGGTTTGCCCGGCTCCCATGTTTTGGTACATTATGTTCCGTTTCGTCGGCTAAGGTAGCACTGGGAGAACTACTGCGATTGTTTCCCGGATCTGCCGGACGAGCACCTCAGTAGAGAAAGCCGAAAACCGACTGTCATGATGTGGCGAGAGCTGGTCAGCTGTTCGAGAGGTTGCAAAATCCTTAAAGATTCATTCTGCATAATGCCACTATAAAATTCAGATTGCGATGGATCGATCTACCGATCAGGCGCCAATAGAGCCCCCAGTCCGGCCTTCCGGAGACTAGGGGCTGTGCCGACCATACTCGTATTCCTATGGCTAAGTGAGAGTAGTAAAGCCCTATAGTCCGATTGCCTGGTTCGTGGTGAGAAACGCCTCCTTATAAGGACCCAACAATGGGATTAAGAATGTTCCTAAATACCCCAAACACCCCCGTACTTCTCTCATGGGGGCTGAAGCCGACGACTGGCCAACTCTCAGAATTTATGCAATAAACAGGCGCAAAGGAAGAACACATGTTCAAACCAAATAGGCAACATATAATAAAAATGCCATTATCCCATATTACAAACGATGGCAAAAATGCCCTCAGGGAAATATAATGTCTTTGGTGCACTTGTCCGCCGCCAGGCGGGCACCCTTCATTACACCTTCATAATACAGTTCAGGCTTGTGATGCTCCTTACCCTCTGGTGGCCCCTCAGTTATCAGCTTTTCTGCGTCAAGCTTTCCCCAATGCACTTTCTCATGGGCAAGCGCCATTCGCGCACCTTCTATATAGACTGATCGCTTGATAATATCAAGCTGAGGATAGGCGCCCACAATCCGCTTGACGAGTCCGAAGAAACTGCTGGGAATTGGCTCTGCAGGCCACAGCCGGATGACCAAGTCCTTCATGGCTAGTTCGGCCACCTGGTGCACTTCGACCAGCTGCTTCAGCTGATCGATAAAAGGCACCGGATAGTTCGGCGCTAGATACTGCGACAAGAAGTTCCTCCCCGCAGACTCCCTCTCCTCGGACCGGTAAAATTGGACCACATCTGATATGCTACGAGGCAGATCCGCAAACGCCCCTGCAAAATCAAGAATTCAGCTTGCCGCTTAGAGTTCTCCATATTATGACATCATAACGGCCATAGATACAACAGGCCTTACCAGCCACAACTTTTTGGGCCTCCTAAATGTCCCGTACAGCACCTTGGGCTTCTTCCCGAGCATCTTCCGTGGCTTGGAGAGCTTGGGCAATTTCGGATTCTTTCCCTACTAAACTCTGCTCGAAGCTCTCGCTTTTCGTCACAGCATCCTGAAGCTCCAGCTCAGCTATGATGACCCTGGCCTCATGCTTTTCACGCAGAGCCTGTTCGGCGGCAGCCTTCTCTTCGGCATCAGCCGCCGCTTTCTTAAGCGCCTCATATTCGGCACTCGCTCCTACGGCGCATAACATAAATACTTTTCAAATAGGCACACTTATTGATTTGTGCCCAACGCAAGACAATGTCCAAACATACCTTGCCTCTCCTCCAATTGCTTCTTCAGATGGCCAAGTTCTTCTTTGGCCCGTCTCAGGCTCTCTTTCAGCTCGGACACTTCCGCATCATGAGCGGCCGTCCTCTCCACAGACGCCTGTTTTCAAAAACATGGGTATACAACATTAAAAAGTTCCCATTACAACTGAGGATTTGATCCCCTTCCCGTTTTCTTTTTCCGGATAGTGTATCAGGGGCTACTCCTCATATCATACTAATTCTTTAAAGGTTCCTTAGAAACCATACCTCAAAGGCCTTTATAAGGCCAAGATAGGACTCATTCAGCCCTCTTTCGGCAGCCTAAATCTTTCCAACCACCGTACCCATAAGGGTCCGATGTTCATCGACGACGGACGCGTTCTTTAACGCTGTCAATAGGCCACCCGGTAGCTCTGCATACACAGAGGTTGCCGGCGGAGTGGTCAAACCTCCCTTCATGGAAGGTGGCCGCTCGCCCGATCCTGGAGCCTTAGAGGCCTCCAAAACCTTATCCGGCTCTGAGTCTCTTTGAGACAACACCTCAGTGTCGCGCCCAGACTTCGGAAAAAGAGTCCCCGGAGGCGTCTCGCTCGCCACAGCATTCGAGCTCAACGAATCCTCCGATGAGGACTGTCCGGCAGAAGACCCCACCGGGCTATATGAAATGTGGCGACAGTTAAAACTATTATGCCTAGAAGACCCTGGATACATAGGCGTATTCGAATTTCGGTTACTTACGATTTTCCTAGGTGCTGGGCCTCGGGATCCCACTCCGGGCTGTTATCGACAGCAGGGGTGGATGCCCCTAGAGGGGAACCTCGCCCTCTCTTGGGCGATTCGGCCTCCAGGGACGGGGAAGCCGCACGCTTCTTCCCGCCTGCAGAGTGAGGCTCGTCCTCCTCTGCCTCCTCCTCTTCGTCTTCGGAAGGAGCTTCGCTGGAGCCTTCGGGTCTGGCGTCCGAAGCCTCGCGACAGCGGAGGCCACTCCGGTTCTTCTTGACCTTCTTGGAGGCCTCCTTCTTGGGCGCCTTGTAAGGTGCAGGGACCAGCATCTTCGTCAGAAGAGGTCCGGCCGGTTCCTCCGGCAGGGGGGCCGGACATTGTATCCGCTCCACTCTTTTTATCCATCCCTAAAGCCACAATGAAGCACGATTGAAACGCCCCCCTGATTATATGTCGGCTGAAGCCTGGACGGACGGGGCGTGGTTATAACTTACCGGGCTTGCATAATGGGATAATTGATACCCCCGGTCCTCAGAAGAGTCCGGCCATGATTTGCTGGACTTAAAGAGCACCTTCAAGATATCCTCGTGGGAGGAATCATGGAGCTCCCGGAGGGTTTGGTGCTCAGATGGGTCAAATTCCCATAAAGTACGGGCCCGACGCTGGCAAGGGAGAACCAGGCAAACTAGCATCACCTGGACCATGTGAACAAGCTTGACGTCCTTGTCGACCATATTCCGAACACGCGTCAGGAGCAGTGACAGCTCGTCGGACGAGCACTAGTTCGGGCCCTTCTTGGGCCAGGACGTAAGCCGCAGTGGAGCTCCGGATCTGAACTCAGGAGCTGCTGCCCATTCTTCGCCGCGTGGTTCGGTGATATAAAACCACTGCTGCTGCCATTCCTTGATGGAGTCATTAAAGTGCCTTTCGGCCAAACAACCTTGGGCATCTTGCTCAGCATGGTGCTGCCGCACTCGGCGTGTTCTCCACTCACCACCTTGGGCTTCACGTTGAAAATCTTCAACCATAGGCCGAAGTGAGGCGGAATCTGGAGGAAGGCCTCGCATGCGACGATGAACGTCGAGATATTGAGAAAAGATTTGGGGGAAAGATCATGAAAATCAACCCCATAGTATTACATGACTCCACGTACAAATGGGTGGAGGGGAAACCCGAGCCCGCGGACAAAATGGGGAAGGAACATGACTCTCTCGTGGGGCTCCGGAGTAGGGACAACCTGTCCCGCTGGTGGGAGACGGTGGACAATCTCCTTGGCCAGATACCCGGCTTCCCGGAGCTTCTTGATATCCTTCTCCCGAACGGTAGAGGCCATCCATTTGCCTCCTACTCCGGATCCGGACATCTTTGGAAACCCTCTCTTCGATGGAAAAGAAAGGCGCTCAGGCGTTAGGGCTCGAGCAGAGGGAAGTGAGTTAGCGGAAGGAGAGGGCGTGGGTAAAAGAGGAAGATTCCCTATCTCTTTATAAGAGAAGGTAAGAGCTTTTTTGCGCCTCCCCCCTTGCCTAGTGGAACCCGCTCGCCTCCCGCTTGCCGTGATTAGCGGTACGGTTGGATTACCCATACCTGTATTGATGAGAATCCCATGATAAGGGGACGTGATCTTCGCTTCGACAAGAAGTGCTCAGGAAACCGCCTCGTAGTATACGCTATGGCTGGTTGCGGGAAAAACGGTTCGGATAATTACCTGACCATAATGACATATCCCGTCGTCTAAAAAGTGGTCAGCTGAAGTATCATTTTCTCTACGGTAGTGTGTGAAGATCATTTTGCAGATCTGAACACGGTCTACGTGTTCGATGATAACCTTGGAGTATTCGGAAGGAGGAACCCGCCTTGCAATGCCAAAGACAAGACTGCGTGCCGGACTCGTCGTCATTGAAGCCTGGTTCAGGGGCTACTAAGGGAGTCCTGGATAAGGGGGTATCCGGACAGCTGGACTATATACATCGTCCGGACTAAAGAAGCATCAAGATACAAGACTCAAGACTTCGGCTCGTGTCCGGATGGGACTCTCCTTTGCATGGAAGACAAGCTTGGCAATCCGGATATTATGTTTCTTCCTTGTAACCGACTCCATGTAAACCCTAGCTCTCTGGTGTCTATATAAACCAGAGAGCATGGTCCTTAGAAGGCCGATCACAATTACAATCATACCATCATAGGCTAGCTCTTAGGGTTTAGCCTCTACGATCTCGTGGTAGATCTACTATCGTATTCCACATATCTTCAATATCAATCAAGCAGGAAGTAGGATTTTACCTCCACCGAGAGGGCCCGAACCTGGGTAAACATTGTGTCCCTTGCTTCCTGTTACCATCAGCCTAAGATGCACAGATCGGGACCCCCCTACCCGAGATCCGCCGGTTTTGAGGCCGACACTCCCCACAACCACCATCCCCACCCGGGCCCCTTAGTTCGCACCAGCAAACACCACGCAAGCTCTGAAAAATAGACTCACCCAATTTTGAAATTTAGTCTACTATGATTTAACTAGTGTGCAATATAAAAGGGGAAAGCCATAAGCATTGGGAGTATAGTGTTGAGCATGCCATGGCGGATCTGAAGGTGCAAACCAGACAAAGGCAACTTCACAACCAATGTTTGCTTTCAAGTAGCAAGTAAGTGATGGACAAGAAATCAAAGTAAAGCAGTGGTGATCTATTTTCCTGCTACAATAAATAAGTTGAGCAGATATGAAAGATTACCGCTTCTGGCGCGGCGCCGTGTATGGATCTGCTGAGAATTTGATGGTTCTGTGGTTGCGATGGTTGTCGGCAGTGTGGAAGCACATCTAGGAGGCTAGACGGTGGAGGCAGGGCACGGTGGACAAGACGACCATAGGAGCGGCGCCAGTAAGGTGGACGACAACGGGGATGAAGCGAGAGGACGGGATGCAAGGATTCCGGTCCGAAGCCATGGATGAGAGAAGTCGATCTCTTGTAATGGACGGCGGCGTCGGGGTATCAGCTCCGGCATGGTGGAGGAGGACAGCGGTGGATGGGGTGGCGGACGAAGGACGCTGGGGTGGAGAGGGTGTTTTGTCACCCACGGAGTATGACTGGAGAAATGGAGGTAGAGAGGAAGGGGGAACCATGTCTTCAGGAGCGCGCTTGTCTCAAATGCGATGAAATTTACAAACTTAGCCCCCGTTTCAAATTCTCTACATCACAACAATATTAGTCGGTTGGGGATAGGACGGTAATCTCGCATACACCGAATATTTGCCGACGAGAGTTTGTTTTTGGCGCCCACCATGTATGAATCGAGGAGGGGTCGATTTCGGGCAAGGACACTGTGTTTTGGCGCCTACCGTGTATGAATCCGGATGAGAGGTGGTTATGCCATGTTTGAGTGAAATTACAAACCTACCCCTATCGAAACCTATAGAAATCGAGCACATAGAATTTGCGTGGCAGGGATAGGTAGTGGTAATTTCCATCTCGCAGATTTTGGTTTCGGGCTGTTACTGCGACTTTCCCCACTTCGTTCAAATTTTGCAGAGTGCACGTTTACCATGCCAACTCAATTTGAATCCCGTTTGTATTCTATTTTTTTTCGGGCGGGATCCATTTTCGATTGGAATAAAATTCTATATACATCATTTATATATATATATATATACTTTCAAAAGCACAACAAAGAATTCCGCTCCTTTATATGTATAATATGATTTACAAATACAATGATCTCAAAATCATAAGGTTGAATTCAAAAAATTTAAACCAAATTATGTTCTACTAAAATGTATGGATCAGTAATATCTACATATTAAATAACATAGATGCGCGTGAATTCATATGAGTATGCATGTTTGATAGATCAATTTTGGTTCGAGTATGGATTACATGTATCATCATCTCGAATTCAAATATTTGAATCCCTTTTATGTTCACTCCTTTCACACCCATCTCTCTCGCATGCATGCTTCTTCATGTAGCTATCACTCTCTTTTCTCCAGCTCACCAGCACGCTCACTTCATGTTTCTCCTATCCTCACAAACATGTCTCTCGACATCTCCCTTGAGAAGTGTCACACTCTCCCTATCATTATACACTACACGGTTTTCATTATCTCTCACGTCTCTACTGTTCTCTGGTAACACTAGGTACCTAAGCTTTATTTTTTACCGCCACACACAGTCTCCACTCGTCTTTCACTTTGTCTTTCTCTCTATAGGATTCTCTCACACACCCTATATGTCTCTAGATATGACTCATACCACTAAAATTACTCTCTCTCTATCCTCTAGACACAACTATTTATGCGGTCTCCTTTTAGTCTCCATCCCAGACAGACATTATTCATTTGTTTACCGATCAGAGAAACTCCCCCCCCCTATCTCTCTCTCTCACACACACACACAACTCCTGCTTCCATTCCCCTTCCCGACTACCGTCTCTCTCTCACACACAAAACTCTCGCTTTCGCACCCGATTCGTATTTCTCTCACAAACATTTATCGACTAGCCTCTAGATAGGTTTATACACTCGCACACTTGTGCTTCCACTATTGCATACATGCCTCTCTCCTGCTCCTTGTATCTATGTAGATTTTTATTCCCTTCTTGAGACACGCACTGTCGATCGTGCACACACACACTATCGCCTCATTTTAAGCTGATACCTCTCGCACACACACTCTTTGTGTCTTTGTCACACATGCACTCCGTCCTCCTCCTCTCTCCCTATCTCTCTCACACACATGGGCTTTTTGCAACAACTAGCAAGATGCCCATGCATTGCACGGAACATGAAGATGCATTTGTATGAGTAGTTTATCTTGTGGGAGAAAAGGAAGAACGAGGGAAGGCCTTATTTGCAAATGTGGACAGGGGTGTGGGTATCTTTTTGCAAAATTGCCATAGTTTCCTTCCTATCCGTCAGATATAGATCGGACGACCTATATTGCAGGATGGCAGGCATGCTATCATCACCGACTATGTTTTTTATAAGAGTAGGGATAAAAAACAGAGTTGGTGATGATGGTGGGCCTGCCATCCTGCAATGTAGGCTGTCCGATTTATATCTGACGGGTAGGAAGGAAACTATGGAAATTTACCCGCACTCCTCTCCACATTTGCAGATAAGGCCTTCCCTCGTTCATCCTTTTCTCCCACAAGATCTTGATGTTCCGTGCAACGCACCGGCATCTTGCTAGTAAGAGTAGAAATTAGACATATACCACTTCTCGAATCTTGAAACCAACAACATTCCTCCCTTATCTCATCAAAACTGCCAAAGGAATATATTTTGAGTGAAAAATAACATATTTTTAGTGATATACATATTTCAAAACCAGACTTTTTTTCTATCAAATAGTTGAATATGTATTAATCTAATTTGATTGTGTGGCAACGCATTGGCACATTGCTAGTAGTTATTATAATTTTTTGGACACCAGACAAACGGTGGAGTACATATATGAAGAGAAGAGGCACACACACGCAGTTGGTCTCTCGCTGTCTCGCACACATGAGTGTTATGTAAAGGCAATGTTAATAAATAAACCCTAAAACCCTAGGTGCACGATTGCTGCATTTGCAGGTACCTTTGTAGGAATAGTCAGCTCGCATGATAATTTGATCCGTAGGAGTTGATGGTCAGGACCACAGGAGAACGACTTGGAGGCGATGGCTCGCCAGTTGCCACAGATCGAGTAGCCATGTTTAAAATATCATTTTTTAGCGGGGTTAAGAGTTCCAATTTTCAATGGCGCGTTATAAGTACTAAGTAGTTTTTAGAACGATTGGTATTGAGCGAAAATGGAATTCATAGTACTATGTACCTCCTTGGCGTATGGTTGTATGGGTTTATGTTGCGAGATGTTGAACCTGGTAGTTCTAGGGCAAATACTATGGTTAAGATTTAGATGCTGGTTTTCAGTAATGAAAATCGGAAGAGGGAAAGCCTTCTTTGATTAAAAAAACTACTACCTCCGTTCTGGTTTACTAGTCCCCATCGTATTTTGGGTCAAAGTTTGTCCATGAATTTTACTTGTAAAATGTGAATGGAAAACGAGATTTTTTATACCTAAACAAAAGAAGGACTGGAGGGAGTGATTTCTCTGACATGGACGCAACCTCTCATAGCCCCACTGGCTGCAGGCCCGACTGAACACGCCTCCTCGCCGCATGCAACCGGCTTCAGACTGCCCCACCTGCCTATTGAATCTGCGCGTGTGTCGGCAACACGTCCTTCCGTGAGCCGGCCGGCATTTTAGAACACAAAAAATGACCAAAATATAATTAATTGCGCATGGTCTTGACTTGTTGTGCTCGCACTGGTAGCGGGAACTAGAGGTTTTTCTTTATTTATAACTCTCCTCACATTTTTTTTGCTTTGAAGTGAATCATGGTTGTGGACATTATGTATGAATGTGCAGATATCTGTGAACATGAGTTTGATGTGGAAGTTGAACTTGGAATGTCGGGCTTTCACGTGAACTATACCATGTCCAATGCTTCATCTGTTATTGTTTGGAAAGTAATTGTTGTTATTACATGACCCAAAAAAATATATTTTGTGCCACATCAGTAGATGCACGGACATCACAACAGGCATGCTAACTGGATAAACATTTGAACCTAGCTATTATGAAGGAAATTTTGAATTGACAATAGTTTTAGATAACAGGAGACGCCTAGCCTGCTCTGCCTCTGCTAGCTTATTTCTGGCTTCTTCCATCTCTTCTTTGGCTTGGGTGAAGAGAGCATCTGATTGCTCTTTTCGCTTCTTCAGGAACTCAACTACATCCTCAAGGGCTGCTGCATGCTTTCTTTCAGCCTTTACTAGAGCCACGAGGACACGAACAGCTGACGACTCCACCTGGCATGTGTGTAATCCAGCATCATCTGGGAATTTGCACCTTATGTCTAATCCAACATCATTAGATAACTGGCACCTTGTGTGTAATCCAGCCTCATTTTGGAAACATGATCTTGAGGTTGACCATACTTCCCTCCTCGCAGGAACTGCATCCTGACATGAAGTTACTTCTTTTTTAGATCATTACTCAGAGTACCCCAGATCCATTTAGTAGAAGCCAGATAAACAGAACTCAAAGAAGTTAATTCAAAAGGAAAAAATATAAAAATATACTACAAGGTGAGAACACCCACTTCCTGCATCAAGCTAAAAACGAAAGCATTAGGACGATTAAGACTCTTTTTATTACACATCAAAGAACACGAGGCTTAAGAGAAACAAAAACTACAACATATACACATCGAAGAACACGAGGCTAAACGAAAGTAATTGAAAGGGTGTTACTTACCAAAGCTCATTTAACAGGTTCAGTGCAGCTCCCCTTTAATTTGCCACGCTCCTTGAAGATGTCCCCAATATCCCGTGTTTGGTCTTCATTGCTCCTCTGCATGTTCGCACTCGTGGTTTTAAAATCTCAACATGGTGAGAAAAATATACTACTAGTAATACTCACACATCTTGTGGGCAACATTAAAGCACTCGTCTGCCATGTTAGAGCATCTCCAACAGAATCGCAACGCGTGGCGCTTTACAAAAGCGTTTACAGTGCTGAGATCGAGAAGTAGAGATAGAGAGTAGAGACTAGAGAGTAGAGGATAATTCTCAGCATAGATAGATAAAAAAATAGATAATTCAACTACTCCTCCTCGGTGATGTCCTCCTCCGATGTCTGACTGTAGGCGTGAAGATACCGATCGTCATTGGATTCCTAGGGTGACGCTGCTCCTAGCCTCATGTTGAATTGAGCATCTGCTTTTCCCCTACTCTTGTCCTCGTGATAGGTGGCTTGCTCCGCCCTCCTCTTATCCCTCTCCGCCCTCCTTTGCGTGTAGAACTCACGTTTGTTAATGATGCCCTGTGGGAAGCGATGGTGCCACGGCACCATGGCTTCCTCATCCATCTCGGGGATGCCGAGACGGTGCTCCGGCCTCTGGTTGTCGCGACGATCCTCGTCGGTGATAAGCGATGGCAGAGGCGCGAGCTCCTGCGCCCGCTCCCGCGTTGGCATGTTGGGGAAATTCAATGTTCAATGAGGCCACGGGAGGCGCCACGCCGCCGCGTTGTATGCGCGGGTGGCCTCATTGGTGGTGTCGAAATTGCCGAGGCTGAGGCGCATCCCGGAACCGGATCTCGGCGGAGAAGCCAACGGACGGGCGCACACGGACGCCGCGGTATCCCCAAGTTTGCCGTCGATGTGGTGGCATGGTGGTGCGGCGGCGGCGGCGAGGCAAGAAAGAGCGGGGAGAGAGCGGTGGAGAGGCACAGAGCGGGGAGAGAGCGGTGGCAAGGCACAGAGCGGTGGGAGGGCGTTGGATTTTATTAAGTGCGCCGGACGCCGCGTGCCAAAACTAGCGCATGCCTGGCCGCTTTTTCCCGCACGCGTGATCCTTTCCCGACGTCTCTGCTATCTCTACTCTCTTCTCTACTGTTATATTTATTTTATATTTAAAATTTATCTCTACTTCTCTACTATCTACTTTTTTCTCTATTCTTATTCTTATAAAAAAACAGAGTTGGTGATGATGGTGTGCCTGCCATCCTGCAATATAGGCTGTCCGATTTATATCTGACAGATAGGAAGGAAACAATGGGAATTTTGCAAAAAGATACCCACACCCCTCTCCAGATTTACAAATAAGGCCTTCCCTCGTTCATCCTTTTCTCCCACAAGATAAACTACTCATACAAATGCATCTTGATGCGTGCAACGCATGGGCATCTTGCTAGTTCTAAAAAACTTTCCATCATTTGCCACACTACTGGTTGCAGATGAAAAACCTACCCATGCACAGCGCGATACAGGAGCGACGCACAATTACAAGCTGATATTATGTTGGACAATGCAGTCTATAACCAATTACTTTTACGGGAACAATAGCACCCAGGAAATTTCAATGGTAGGTATGAACAAAATTGGAACTGCACATGTACTTCTAAGTGATTCAATACACACATTACCAATTGAGGAGGAGAACGATGGTCGCGGCGGCCTCTGTGAGTCATGGTCGGCAATGGGAGTCAGTTCATTGTCCATGATGGTGGTTCTTCTGCGCTTGGCGTCGGCTTCCAGGAAGCAGATCCGAGACCGTGGAAGACGGTGCCGGTGAAGAGGCTCAGTGTACGACGACGATGATGGACCAGCTCTAGTGCGGCATACGAGGTCGTCAATGAGGCAGATGCGCTGCGGTGGATGAGTGCGCTGATGTACACGAAAGCTGCGGTGCCATGGAGAAGTCTATTTTGCGGTGGGGATAGAGAATGGGGAGTATTTAGGTGTACTACTCTAGGTGACGGTGTGGGGTTGGCTGGGTAGGGTGAACCTGAAGTTATGAAAACAGCCCCCTACCAAGCGTCATCCATAGGCCTGTTCTAAAGGCTATGATGGTAACTTTCCACTGCTCAAATCAGGGCTGCGGGAGATTTTCCCGCTGACCTCAAAATTTTGTGACACTGAACTCCCCGTGTGGCGTGTTGGGTGATTCAGCTAAGCAACTAGCGAGTAGTACTAGTAAACTCTGCATATTAGGTTTGACCGAAGTCAAACTTCCTAAAGTTTGACCAAGTTTATAGAAAAATATAAAAATTTACCATAACAAATATGTATGATGTGAAAGTACATTCAATAATGAATCTAATGGTATTTTTTTGTTATTGTATATGTTAATATTTTTTGTTATAAACTTTCTGAGAGTTTACAAAACTTGACTTTGACCAATGCTAGTACGCGGACTTAAATAAAAATGGAGGGAGTACACATTTGTTTTCTTAGTTTGTAGTGAACTAATCATTTGTTGAAATTGTGAAATAAATATATTAGGCCACTGACTTCAAATGTAATGGTCTATACAATTCAATAGTTACAATCATTGTCGAACTCCCAGATGTATACGAGGTCTACAGTACTTCACAACATGCTCAAACTCACATAATCCCAGTCAAATGAGAATATAAATGCATTTCATAGTTATTACTTTGTGGGATGCAACAAAACCAACCATAACTCTACATCGGCCATTATAAAAGCAACATTTTGAACATATCCCAATGTGTGAATGAAATGTGCAGAGAGATCTTGCGAAGATAGAGCAGATAGGGCGGGAAAGATTGTATGTATGTGGACGAGAGAGTAGGAGACAAACCTAACGAGATAAAGAGATGGATAGAGGGACAAAGAGAGAGGAAGAAGTTAGGTCTGTGAGAAAGATGGAGACATGTAATATACGTGAGATGCGCGTGCATCTGGATTCTGTACACGTGGAAGGTGAAGAGACAACAGGTTTGATGAAAGAGCTGGTAAAACATGGACGAGAGGGGAAAGATCTCATGGTTTGAGGGATTGATAATTTTGTGCTGGGGAGAGAGGGATTGGTAATTTTGTTCGAGGGAGAGAGGGGGTGGGCGAGGAGTCAGTCAGCCGTTGTCACATCATCCTGCTTCCAAATGGCCTGGCATTCCACTACAAAAAAAGACACATCCGTGACATTTTGGGCTGAACAAAAAAAATTCTGTCATACTTATTACACTTCTATGACGATAATTGTGACAAAACCCGGTATCATCATAGATGTGGTGGGCTCCTACTTCTATGACAAAAAATCATGACAAAAAATGGGCTTTTCGTCCTGGGCGGGCCGGGGACGTAGTTGCATGACATTCTTTGGGCCGTCCATGACGGAAAAAACCGTGGTAGAAGCGAGGGCGAGGAAAATTTCGGGGAGTTCCCGGTTACGGTGGGTGGTCGAGGGCCGAGCGATGCGCGTTTCTCTCGTACACGTACACGTGTGTGTGCGAGGCGTTGGGGTCTAACTGAACCCGAGCGAGGCGTTGCCTAACTGAACACGAGCGATTGCACTGCAGGCTACGCGTTACTGAACCCGAGTGATCGAGTGATTCCTTCGCTACTGCTGCTAACTGAAGCCGATTGATGCTGCCACTGGATGAACAGTGAGTGTTGCAGGGGGGTTTGGATGAACAGTGAGCGTTGGGGGGGTGGATGAACAGTGAGCGGTGGGGGTGGATGAACAGGACCCCATGGCGTTGCCTCTGGATGAACAGGACCCCGATCGATCGAGACGGTTGGGACTGGATGAACAGGACCCCATGGATGGCTGGATGAACAGGACGACCCCGTGGAGGGCTGGATGAACAGTAGACGGTGGAGGGGTGGATGAACAGTATCCCGTGGAGGGGTTGTTAAACAGGAGCCCGTGGAGAGGGGTGGTTGAACAGTAGCCGGTGGAGTAGCACATGGTGGAGGCTGGATGAACAGGAGCCCGTGGATGAACAGTCGCAGGTGGAGGCTGGAGGAGGTCGACGATGGATGAATAGTAAAACGTGGAGGCTGGAGGAGGTCGATGGTGGAGATGAACAGTATCCCATGGAGTCCCGTTTTGTGGTACGCCACACCCCTCCCGCTGAACAGGACCCCCGTTTCGACCGTAGCACTCCAACACAAGTCCGTTTCCTCCGTTTTGCGGTACGCCACAGCCCTCCCGAACAACAGGACCCCGTTTCGACCGTAGAAGGTCCAACACAAGTCCGTTTCCTCCGTTTTGAGGTACGCCAGACCCCTCCCGATGAACAGGATCCCGTTTCAAACGTGGCCGGTCAAACACAAGGCCTTTTCCTCCGTTGTGCGGTACGCCAGGCCTCGTTTCAATCGCATGTTCCGTCCAAGCCCTCCCGATGAACACGATAACGCATTCCGTTCCGACCCTGTCTATTGGCTCCCCATGAACACGACGACGACGTTGTTTCTCCGTTCCGACCCAGCCATGTACACGAGCCCTGGCCGTACATATGGGCTTGTAGGCATTCGAGACCCCGCCCGTATGTACGTATGTGGCCGTATTTTCTTTCTTGCACACTGGCCGATGTACGTACGTGTACATGCTATGTGCGCACCTCTACTACGACACGTGCGCGCCTCTACATCCACTAGTATGTACGTACATGTTCGTGACCAGAATGACAACGCTACGTATGCTTCGACCAGGTGGGTCCCGACTTTTAGGCACTTCCTTGCGTGCGAAGATGTAGCTAGTGGGTCCCAGCAGTCAGGGGGCAAATCATTTTTTTTGCCTGGACGCAATTCCTTGTGTGCGAAGATGTAGCTGGTGGGTCCCAGCAGTTAGGGGGGAAACATTTTTTTCGTGAAATACATTGGCCCGTCCGGTGGGTCCCTACTGTCAGGTGGAGGTATCATTATTTCCGCGTAATAAGGAGGCACTTCCTTGCTGCGGCCGTGGACCCAGCTGTCAGCCTCTCCACGTACAGTCCACGTCCAATGGAAGTTTTTCCTTGACCATGTTGACCACGCCGCGCCGAGAGCACCACGGCGGTGGACGACAGCGAGGCCTAGGAAGGGGACAACACGGAGCCGAGGAAGACGCGGCAGTGGATTCCCACGCGGAGAGGAGTACGAGGGTTCACTGGTTCGGCTGCGGTGTGAGGCTGTCATCGCCGCAGAATAACAGGGGGTGTGTGTGAGTAGAGGGATGGCCTAGCCTGCGGTGGGAGCAGTATGGGGGTGGTGAGGCCTCTGCGGCAGCACAGTCGGCCACGGGAGGCAGGAGCAGGCGGCACGACCGGCGCTGCTTTGGGCGGCTGGAGCAAGAAGACCAGAGGTTGAAGAAGCATTATGGCCGTTGGATGGACATCATACGATCACTGGAGTATTGACTAAGTTGACAAAGCCCTCCGTCCCCGTCAACTTAGTAGGCCCACAAGTCAGCCAACCACTATGGTGGGTCCCAGCTAGCAGGGGGTATTCATTTTTTTGAGCGTAATAAGGAGACACTTCCTTGCGTGCGAAGATATAGCTGGTGGGTCCAACGTGTCAGCGGGGGGAATGTTTTTTTTTCACGAAATACAAAGGCCCTTCCGGTGGGTCCCAGATGTCAGTTGGAGGAATCATTATTTTGCGCGTAATAAGGAGGCATTTCCTTGTGTGTGGCCATGGACCCAGCTGTCAGCCTTTCCACGTACAGCCCACGTCTGATGGAAGTCGTTCCATGACCATGTTAACCACGCTACACCGAGAGCACCAGGGCGGTGGATGACGGCAAGGCCTAGGAAAGAGATGACACGGATCCGAGGAAGACGCGGCAGTGGATGCCCATGCGGAGAGGAGTACGAGGGTTCACTGGTTCGGCTGCGGTGTGAGGTTGCCGTCGCCGCAGGGCCTGGCTAGCGGTGGGAGTAGTAGGGGGCGGTGAGGCCTCAACGACAGCACAGCCGACCACTGGAGGCAGGAGCAGGCGGTATCGTCGATGCTGGTTTGGGCGGCTAGTGCAAGAAGAGCAGCACTTGAAGAAGCAGCAGGACCATTTGATTCAAATCCAACGGTTACTGCTGCTACAATCGTTTGTTGACTAAGTTGACAAGCCATGCATACGCGTCAACTTAGTAGGCCCACAGGCCAGCCTCCCAACCGGTGCGCCCCAGATGTCAGTGGGAGGAATCATTTGTTTCGTGTAATAAGGAGGCAGTTGATTGTGTGCGGCCAGGCCAGCGGAGGGAGTAGGTGGGCCGGGGAAGCCTGCGCGACATCACAGCGGGCCACAGAGAAGGGAGCAGGCAGATCCGACAATCACTGCTGCTAGAATCGTATATTGACTGACAAAGCCTTGCGTAAACAAGTCGGCCTCGAAATCTGTGGCGTGTATAGCCCATTTGCTATTATTTTTACTCATTTTTCTAATTCATATGGAATTTATTGCAGCCTGTTTTCCATTTTTAGAATTGCTGCCCATTTTCTGGTCAATGCGAGGGTTAAAAAAATTAACTAAATATGTGCGAAACTTTGAAAATTCACAAATTTTTGCTAGGGTACAAAATATTCTTAATCCAAAAATTAGTAGCCATACTAAAACAAATTTAAAAATAAATTAGTACTATGTCATGTTAAATCCAATGAAATACTATAAAATATCAGTGAAGAACAAAAACAAAAAAAGAAACTAATATCCCATTTGCTAATTTTTTTGGAATTTTCAACCCCTTTGATATTACTTTTAACACACACTGACCATACTCTTTGGCCAGGCCGGAATGCATCCCTCCTCATCTTGAAAGATTTGTAGCCCGGTAAGTCGAAGAAAACAAATATGCCTAGCTTGGGTATTCTTCAAAAAGAAATACTGGGCTACCAATTTTTCCAAAGAAAAACCTGCTGGCCTGGTCATGTTGTTAGACGGGCCACAGAGACCGCACAACCTAGTTTATAGCCTGCTCCTCCGAATTACTACTCAAAAAAAGTTGTGCAATTCTGTCGTTAATTGACTATATGTTAAAAATGATGTGGGTCCCGGATATCAGCAGGGTGGATTAGAGTAAAAAACGAGGGGTGCATCTGAGTAGTAAAAGAGGCGCTTTCTTGTGTTCGGGAGTGGACCTGGTGGGTTCATACTGTCATACTCACAACTACAGCTCTCTCCTGATTCACTATGTTGACAGGGACCGTTTCGAAAAAAACTATGTTGACAGGGCCGGGAGGCGGCTCCGCGGCGAGCGCACCAAGGCGGAGGATAAAGTGCTGCCGCCAATGTGCTGGGCTGGGTTGGACATTCTTATTGAAAAATAAAAATGGACCGGAACTATTTACGATGTTGACTACGATTTGCATGGATCCGCTGGTTGCAGGAAGAAAATGCTCGGAGAAAGAAGACTGGTTGCTATCTTTTCCTAAGAATAATATTGACTGAATGTAACGACACTATCATAGGAAATAATATCCTCCTGTTAAATGATGAATTTAAAGAACTGGTGCATGAGCATTTAGCTTTATTTATTTATTTACTTATTTATGTTTAGGGGACCATGAGCATGTACCTGGGCCGGATTCATGTGAGAGCCTCCCTTCTAGTTAACTATGGGCTCCTCTATTGGGCCTTCATCAGTGGGCTACATGATATCAACAAGTGGAAAATGTGTTCCATACGAAAAATAGTATGCGTTACGTATGGAACGGGGCACTAAGGATCAAACTGTGCAACGACTTCCAAAACATTGTGTTTTTCATTCTAACAACACATTTATTCAACCAACAGACGAAATATACTACTGATTGTACATTGAAAACAGCAGTAGCAGCAACCAGGGCTGGGGGTGCAATAGAAGCAGTAAGCAGGCCAGAAGAGTGAAGACGCAACTCTCTCTTCCAAACCAAACATCAGCCATTATTACAAAAGGGCTACCAAAAAAGAACAAGTGTATGCATCAAACTAAATAAAGGTCCTACTACACCAAGTGTACGCATCTAACTAATTGGCTTAGTTAGACGTTACTATTTATTAAGCTATGGAGATTGGCCGACGGCTTGAACCAGATGGGTGCCTGACGGGGGAAACTCCAGCCAACAGGTCCAAGTCTGATACTTGCGACCCTCTCTCCTACTTTGGGCTGCAGAGCGTGGCGGCACATATCAGGGTATGGTGCATGCAGAGACGCATGGTACGCTATGTACACACAATTTTGCCTGATGAACGAAACCGTGCTACCATCATGATCCTTGTTGTCGGTTATCTCCTAGTTAATCGAATAATTCAGTCTGACAAACAAAGAGCGTGTACCAAGGCTACTTACCAGCCTCCAGTCAAAAATTCCTGAAGGCCTAGAGAAGCTGGGATCCTGCTCAAAGACCTTGCAATGACTGTTATTGTATTCCGCAAAACAACACGTCTAGTACGTGCGAACGATCATCAATCGTTCACCATCGTCTGATCGAGCCAGGAACCACCTGCAACTGCCATGCCGCTTTTCTTTGAAAGGTTCTGGGATTAGGAAGGGTAGGGACACCAGGCGGCCTACAACATCATATCAAGTTGGGGTCAAATAAAAAAGGGCTCTTGATGTAGTCAATCTTAAGAACAGCATGTTATGAGCATAAATATTTTTTCAGTAAATGTTGACAGTAATATAAGCAAGCCATTATGGTATCATAGGAAAGTAACATACTGCTGTAACAGCCGATTGTAGCGATGACTGGAGTAGGCCAGCAATACGTCCAGCCATAGAAGGAGTCGACGGCGTAAAGGAAGCCCTTGTGTTCAATGGCATCAGAGAACCATGAAGGATGGATGATCCTGCGATGGACGTGCAGATTTATCCACTTACCGCAATGACCTGTCAGATAAGCAAGACCGTGGTTGAAGATCGCAATTAGCCCGAAGTCTTTATAATTCGCAGATCTTGTCGGCACTTGGCAGATTACAACCTTGAGAAAATCAAACTTGGTATCGTGTTGGCTACTATAAGATTCCGAGTATTCTGGGTTGCGGTGCCAAAGCAGTGCAGTGTTAATCGAAGGAAGGGGATGAATCGCTGGGTGTAGACCTCCACGAGCATCCAGCTACTGCGACCATC
Source organism: Triticum aestivum (assembly GCF_018294505.1). Lineage (NCBI taxonomy): Eukaryota > Viridiplantae > Streptophyta > Magnoliopsida > Poales > Poaceae > Triticum > Triticum aestivum. Next base: position 550,035,308 of record NC_057801.1, read on the forward strand.
GACGAGCACCATCCAAGACGTGTTCATGCCGACCTAGTAGATACCGTTAATGTAGTTGAGGGTGACGGGGATCAGGTCGCAGTCAAGGGGGTTGATGCTTGCCACCCTACGATCGTTATGCTACGTGACACGCTGTTTCTGAAGATCAGGCGGCATCATCAAGCAAGGAGCTGGCTTAAAAATCTCCGGCCTGAGGGCTTTGAGTAAACGGTACATCCCCGACAAGAACACGGTGAGTGGCATGGTACTGAGATTGTCCACACGTGAAACAATGAGCTTGGTTACCTCTGTGGGGAGCGAATTCCAGCCACTCTTTTGGTGGACGCTGCTCGGTTCTGCCATTGTTAGTGCTTGGGTTTTGGGCGAGGGGGGAGGAGCCTTAGCGGGGATAGAAGATTGGACGAGATTATGTGCGGACAAAGATGGAGAAGCGAATATGTGTTGTGGGAAGTGGATAGGTGATGATGACTACAACATGCTGCTTGACTTATGAGACACATACCAGCAGCATAGGGTCATATCGATGCCAGACAACTTGCTTGAGTGATCCCAGTACTGGTACTCCCTACAATACCTACTACTATGCCCTAACTTGCTTGAGTGGAGTTGTAGAGTAGGACTCTGCTCTACTACTAGCATCGGAGGAGTTCTAATCTAAAATAGTTACAAACTTCAATGCCCGAGCATGGAACGACTACGAACCATGCTAACTCCGATCCCCAGCAAACATTCGCTAGGAGACATGGCAATTGCAAAACACCCGCGACGCAGTTACAATACGTGTGTATGGCTAAAACAGGCCACCGTCGGATGGAAATCTGAGGGTTACGTGGGATTCGCCAGGATTGAGCTCTTGCCGAACAATCGCCAGATATCTTTACTAAAAAGGTTAAAACACCCAGGGCAATAACTTGTACCGGCTCCACTAACAATGATAACATCCCGTAAAAGAAACAGTGATACTAACATAGTTGTAAAATGGTCAAAGACCGTCTACGTGGTGTTTGGAATTATATGCAAAAAATAGCAAGATGCCCGTGCATTGCATGTCACACCATCATCACTAACTTGGTTTTTTCTCTACTACTACTCCTATAAAAGACTTAGTTGGTGATGATGGAGGCGAGGAGGCGTGTTCAGCCGGGCGTGCAGCGGATGACGCAGTACTATTCGATTTGTTATAAAAAACAAAGAAGAGTAGTAGAGATAGAGATAAGAGTAGAGAATGAGACTTAGGGAGGAGCACATGGTTGTGGGAGATAAGGATGAACAAGGCAAGGCCTTATTTGCAAATGTTGAGTGGGTGTGGGTATCTTTTTGCAAAATTTCCATTGTTTCCTTCCTATTCGTCAGATATAAATCAGACGGCTTATATTGCAGGATGGCAGGCACACCATCATCACCAACTCTGTTTTTATAAGGGTAGAGATAAGAGTAGAGATATATAGATAGAGACTAGGGAGTACTAGTAAGGACACCATCTACTACTTCGTGTGCTACTCCTACGCTCCATTCGGCGGCCGCAATGTCCCCTACAACCACTCCCTCCTGTGCTCCATTCGGTGGGCGCTATTGAAATTTGGGGAGTGCACTCTCGCGACTGCTGACAGCCATGACTTCACCGACGACAACTTCTTCCCCGACCTTGGAAACCTCTTCCTCAACGACATGGGTGACAACCTCAACACCAACGGTGCTGCTCCCGTTGCACCGTATGTGTTTTTGTCCTTCCTATTCGAAATCATGGTAGAATTCATGTTTCTACTCTGTATCCTACTAGTATGCTAGTCCACATGATTAGTTTCATCTCTGTTATAGCCGTCATGATTTATTTTGTGCTTATTCGGATTAAATCTCATAGTAACTTGCTCATATATTCAACTAGTGCAACGTCCCCTACAGCCACTCCCATTTCATGGACGACCTGGTCGATGCCTCCAAGGAGCCCTTCGTCAACTGCTATGAGTGCCCGATGCCGTTTTGGGGCTCGCCGACGGACATGGTGCATCACCTCACGGATGCGTGCAGCTGTCACTACTGGCCCTTGGCGGAGAACATCAAGTACGAGATGTGCTACCCGTTCACCATGCTGGAGTCGCTGGAGGATCACCGCCGCCTTCTAGTCTCAGAGGAGGACGGCATCGTCTTCCTCTTGATCGTGGGCACTGGCGAGGCCCGTGCAGGCCGCCGCCCTGTCTCTGTAGTGTGCGTCAGGGGCGACGCCGCTGATGCTGACACTGACACAAGGCCGATGTATGGGTGCATGCTCAGTGTTACTACCCCTCCGGGTCACGTGGGCGGCGACATCGGCTACATCGAACGGACTTGGACTCTGCGGAGCTGGGACCTCCCCGTCAATGTGGACATGGAAAACCCATGGTCTTATTTACCCGCCAACGCGGTGCACGGGGACTCCAAGGAGGTTCACCTGGACATACGGATTATCAAGTTAAATGTTGATCATTAGTCTTCGCTCAATGTAATCCATTGTTTAAGCATCTGGAGACTTCCATGAATGATCTTGCTCTATTGGAGTATCGCGCATGAATAAAAGTGTATCCGTTTATGGGTTAGTCTAGAATCTTCCATGTATGAACTTTTACTATAGTACTGGTGAAAGACTTACTATGAACCATTTCTTACATCTCCTCTGCCCCTTCCAAGCCATCTTGATTTAATCCCTCCATCTAGGTGTATAAGGGCATGGTTAATACTTAATAGTATAGCCAACGGTTGACTACAAGAAAGTGCCATGTCATCTGTAGCCAACATGTATGTATAACAATCGATACTCAAAACCTAATTCTTAAAGATCATTTCTTGCAAAGCACAATAAGTGTTATTTCTTCACAAGTTTTGGATGCAGGTTGAATAGTTGAACGCTTTTGTTTGCAAAAGATACCTTTTTATCTATTTCACCCGGATGTTTGTGAGCTCTAGAGATGAAATAATATCCGAAGAAACCTATCGATACCCGTTACACATGAGATGACCCCCACATCCTTTGTCAAAATAAACAACTCCCCAATCAATGCATTTCACTCTTCGGTGCAACGCACGGGCACCTTACTACTATAGATTAGTACGGAAAAAATTGAACTAACATTATATATAGTACGATAAATGCTGATGCATGTCACCTAAAATTATATCATTCAGAACTATGTTCAAATACGAATCCAACGATATAGTTTTTGTTGACATGCACTAACATTTTGTCAGTTAAATCTTCAGTCAAATTCAATGGGGACTAATAAACCACGACCGATGTAGTACAAGTGTAGAGGGCGGCACTGCACGGGAGTCTCACCCCGCTTGTGGCGCGGCAGTAAAGCCATCATATCACAAAACCCAACCACTGCCAGTAACAAGTGGCCTGGTAAAATAAACGGACAAGCAACCATCACATCCCTCCGCCTTTTTGCATTTCATCTGTCTTCATTTACTTTCTCCGGTTGATCTCGTACACTCGATCCTTAGCTACTACTCCTAGTATTCCGAGCTACTACTCCTAGGGCCAGTTCTTTTGGCGGCTTAAAAAAATAAGCCGTCTCTTCCCTAACTTTTCCCATAAGACTAGTCACAGTGGAGAGTAACATTAAGGCGCCTCACTCATTTATTTGGGCTTCTAAACTACTACTAGTACTCCCTTCATTTTTATATACAAGGCCACAAACTCAAATTACAGGTACCAAGAAAAAAATCAATGTGTGCTTTACAAGTCAATTTATTTTCTCGTTTACCGGGTTAATTAATAGGGTGCATGCACATTAGAAGAAATTCAATGTCCGTGAGAGAGGAAGTAGACGAGTTTGTCATTATCATCCACTAGATGCATGCTAGTAATTAAGCCATGGGTTACTAGTACGAGGAAACATCATTAATAGTTTTCTCGATTACTGTTAGTGGCCTTGTATAGATGCAAAATGTATTTTTTACAGTGGCCTTGTATAAAAAATGGAGGGAGTACCTCCGTCCTGGTTTATTCGTCACCATTGTAATTTGCGATAAATTTTGACCAAAGATTTAACTGATAAAATGTTAGTGCATGTGACATCACAAACATTTAGTTAAATTTATGATCAAAATTTGACACAGATTACAATGGGGACCAATAAACCAGGACGGAGCTAGTAGTAAAGGGTTACTATTAATCTAGAAGCCTAAACGAACTTGCCCCTGGTACTCCTACTAGTAGTACTAGTACTCAAGTTTGAATTCCAATTGCACGACACAACTTGTTAGGCAAAAAAAACTGATACAGGGTGTAGGAAGCGCTTTGGGAATTTGCATGCCTTTCCGACCAGTGAGATACTTCGTACAAAGTACGACAGAGAATAACCACAGAGAAGGAAGCTAAAAGTAAACAATCAAACAATCATTTTTGCATTTGTTTTGCATTGAATCGTTTCACAAGCTTGACTAGTGTTGTTTTTCTACTTTTACAAAAACCGCATCGTAATGTTAAAACGTGCATTTGCCCGTACATAAGTAATAGTAGTACTCCCTCCGTCTAGGTGTATAAAGTCTTTCCTCCTTCTTGGTCATGGTGCACAACCAAAGATGACTTATTCACCTGGACGGAGGGAGTAGCATAGTCTGCAAGCATATATATAGAGAGAGACATGTAGTGTGATAGTATATAGTACTAAAGTTTGTGTTGTATGCACCTACTTACAAAATGCGTACGGATACACAAGGTTTCCTAACTTTCCCTCTTACATACTTAATTAAGGACGCTAATAATTCCCGAACGCTCGGGATTTATCATTTGTGTCCCAAAACTAATGAGATCACCTTACGAAACTAAATTATACTCCCTAGTAAAAACCACGATGCTCGCACGAGCGCTTGCGGCATGCCACGAGTGCCCTGGTGTGCGGCCGTTTCCCAGCGCGCCGACACAACGCCTCTTCCTCAGCCTCGCAACTCGTGAGGTGCTGAATGGCGGCTTGCCGTCGGGCGAGCACGATCTCACCGCTGTGGTGATCCGGCGCCAGCAGGTACTCCTCCTCGCTGGAAGCGTGCACCCAGTCCACGTACCGCCAAGCGTAGATGAGGCTCTTGGGCCCGACTGCACTAGGGGCTTTGGCACGGGCGTCCTCTGCCACCCTCACGGCCCTTGCATGAGCCTTCTACCAAAGAGCCAATTGCCTAACTCTCTTGGACGCAACATAGACCTGCCAGGCAGCTTGCCCCGCGGCGCGCTTCTCTTCCTCGGCCTTCTTCTCCACCTCTATTTTGGCGTGCCTTGCCGGCGGCAAAGCCTCCCACATGGCGACATCCATTTCTTTCCAAAGCTCCTCAAGGCTGGGGGGCTCGGCAGGCGGTACGGTGTTCTCCTCGTAGCGGGGAGCCGACGCGTCCTCCGACGCGCGTGCTGGCGAGATTGGGAACACCGACCCACCAACCTCGACGTGTCGCGGCGAGGAGTGGAACGCCAACGTGTCCTCCTCGACTAGTGGCAGCGACGAACAGAACGGCGACGCATGCGTCCAGGCGGTGCAGCGAGGGGCGCTTAGGGCTTGGGAGGGGCGATGCCATGGTGGTCGAAGTGAGAGGGAGGGGGAGGAGATAGCGATGAACGTGAGCGTTCTTCCGAATGCCGTGGGAGGCGCAGTATTTATAGCGAGCAATGGCACACCTAGGTAAGATATGGACTGAGCTACACTGACTTAACTGCAGGTCCAGTTGCATCACTGACATGTGGGCCACACCCTTGTTAGGCCCATATGTCAGTGACCCAATGCACCTGCAGTTAAGTAACTGAAGCAGCGTCCCAGAAGATATGTTGCGTGATTAACGTAACAGCTACATGCGCATATTTGTTGGAGTAAATTATGGGGGAGGGAAGGGGTGGGAATATTGCTGGTCACAATGGATTGGACGAGCATGGGGGAGGAGAGTCATGCATGCAGATTTTTTCCACACGGGGTGGAGTGGTGGGACCGCCGGAGGGAGAAGGAGAGTCTGGCAGGCATATTGTTTGCACACATGGAGAGGAAAAGATTTGGAGATGAACGGGCTTCTTGCAGGTATGGGGAACGGTCCATAATAAGTCATCTTGCATTCCGGGCTAGGTATAGTCAAGTCATTAAAGACATACACGCCACACACATGTTCATCTTTCAAGGTGCACTAAATTATTGCATGCGATGATTAAGGCTGGCCATAATGGTGGTATCTTAGCTGGTATCATGCACACGGGAATAACAAACATGTTGATGTGGCAAGGAATTAAAGAAAAGAGGGGGGGTTAGAGCAACTAGTGTTCATGCATGCATTGGTAAACACATTTTTTTTGTGAAGAAGGACAACATTAGTTGAGTACTTTTGCAGACTTCAAAAACTATTCCACCGCCTCTACTATCTTGCTAAGAGTAGGTGAAATTTTTGAATCGTGCCCTTTAAACTAGAAGGGAGGTAGTAGTACTCTAATAGCTAACCTTGTTTTGATGACAAGATAGGACATGGCACGCACCTGGATGGAGGAACTAGTCTGTATTGTGTATTTAAGTTTTGTCTGAAGTCAATGTACCTCTACTTTGACCAAACTTATAGAAAAATGTATCAACATTCACAATGTCAAATCAATATTTTTACACTAATTATAAAATGTAGTTCTTATACTCATTATAATCAGTATTGTAGATATTGATATTTTTAGTATAAATTTGGTCAAACACTTTGCAAATGGTTGACGAGAGTAAAAAGGACCGGAGGGAGTATCATGCATGCGGAGTAGGCAAAAAACAATTGCTCATTTATAGCCAGTCGAAGTCTCAAAGGGCGTGACCGCGTGAGGGAGGCGAAGGTCGTGGGAGGCGCGATGGTTGACAGAATTAAGTGAAGTTACATCCACGCGCCGGCATGGCATGCGAACAGGCAGAAGCTATACCGTTAGGCCTATGATATGAGTCTAGTAGACATGACATCTAGTGTGTCCCGCATAGTTCTCGAGAACTCTTTGGGGGCTTGCAGCAGTTTATCCACTGGGAAAGCCAGCAACCCCATGCCGTTCACACGCCCTACTCATCCCCATCTTCTACCTTACAACAGTTCACTCCCAGTCATCCCGTCCTTTCACATTAGTTCGCTCCCAGTTTTTTTTGCGGGGTACAACAGTTCAACTTCTCCTAACCCTCCTCCAAAATCCATGGCCTCCCAAATCTCCATGGTCGCCGCTGACTACCAGGTTAGAGCCATCACCGGCGATGAGTTCATCATCATCTACACATGTGGATCCGCGATGGTGAAAGCATGGCTTGCTCGCTTCCTACATATGTTCAATAGTTCAACGGATGAGTGGGTCGCTCGGCTAGATGTTGAGTACACCACAGTCCTAGAAAGAGGGAAGATTCTAAAGGAGGCAGAGAGGAAGAAGCCCGCCATGATCCAGGTTTGCGTACATAACATTTTCTTGGTCTACCACATATGCCATGCCGACGTTGAGTGCCAGGATTTTAAGAACTTCCTCAAGGACAAAAGAGTGAAATTTGTTACTATAGACTTTAGGAACCACAGGGATGTCCTGCGTCGGATAGGTCTCATTGTAGGCCAGCCCTTCGATCTCCAGAAGGCAAGCCTGGTGTCCTCCTCTCATCCTTCAATGCTAACCCTGGCAGCAGCCATGATTGATCCTTCATACACTAAACTGAAGAAACCTCATCACGAGTTTCATCATGCATGGGAGTCGAAGACATTAGATGAAGATCACATCATGTACGCAGCAATGGATTCCTACCTTTGTTTAAATATCTAAAAGGGTTGGATGAAGAAGAAGAGCCCAGTGGCCAGTTCAAGCAAAGAAGCGTCAGTGAAGAGGAAGAGGAAGAGGAAGAGGGACGAGGACAAAGTCGAGGACGTGGACTCGGACTTCGAGTAGGTGGCAGTGCCATCGCTCATGCTGGTTCTTCTGCAGTGTCAAGCGGACTAGTTTCTTAGTTTATTTTCAAGGGTGTGTTGTGCTGAGGCCCCAGCAGAACTATGTTTATGTTATTTCTCGTTATTTGAACTCTTTAGTATGTACAGTAGTACTAGTACTATGTCTTACTACTGTTCTTCATGCAGTTGGTACTACTGCTCGTATCTTCGTGTTCCTACTATACTTAATATGTTCGTACTAGTAGTATAATTTGGGTCAGTCGATTTGTGAAAGAAGTTCGACGGAACGAAGGAAGAAGACGACAGAAGAGGTGGACGAAGCCCTTCTAGCCATCCATGTTGCATTAAACGGATCAAAAGAGTTGACTGGCCCAAATTGCTCCTTCAAATTGCAGGATCCACGTGGCATTCAAGGTCTCGAAGGTAGATTCCGCGTCCGCACCTGGTTTGCAGGCTTGACGTGCGCGCGACTGGCTTCCGCCGCGACAGCCACCATGCGCGTGTCCTCCGCGCGGGCAGAGACGACAATGACATGCTAGTTCCTCCTCGCCGGCGTGCTGGAGCACGCGCTCGTCCTCCTATTCATATGTTGCATGCATAGACGCGGCTCCACCAGCTGCTCATGTGCTTGGCAGCGCGGCGACATCGCGAGGAGGGACTGCAGATGACGTGAGCGGGCGAGCCTTCGGCTTCATGGCACAGGGATGGCGGTGACACGGCGGTGATGGGCAAGAAATTTTTGGCCGGAGCAGGCGGGCGCCGGCATGTGCAACGGCGGCGGCGGCATATTGATGAGTGCGCGTATGGGAGCTTACTTTAGTTTTATATAGGGTTGGTCAAACTTAAAAGAAAACCATACTAGTGCACATAAACATTAGACTTAGGCAGCGCTTTTATTAGTTAGTACCACAGCCACGATACAGAATCCTATGCAAGCGCATGAACCACGACCGTGTGGTCGATCGAACGGTGCATCACTGTGTCATGCTCGAAGGACATCCACCGAACCTTTTTGTGTGTGTGAAAACAATCCCCGAATATTACTCAACTTTTTTTTCCTGCAAAAGTTCTTGACGCTACAATATTTCCTTATATTTGAATTTAGATCCAGTTCGTGTTTATTTGGATTTGGACGTTTTAGGTGCGCCCTAGTTTTTTTAATACTGATTTTGTGTGTGTGTGAATGAGAGAGAACGTGTGTATCTGTCCATATGTGTGTTGTGGCGGAAGGGCAATGTGGAGACGGTGTGCATGTGATACAGACATAGAGAGGTGTGAATGTGCAAATGATCATGCATGAGTGAGACGTAGACAGATGCCGGTACGTTGTGTATACATGAGAGAACGGGCTTCTAGTTTACTTGTGTGTGTGTGAGAGAGAGAGAGAGAGGAGCATCCGTAACACAACAACCATCTCTCTCAATTCGTCCGCCCCTCGCACAATTGCATGTAACACATGCATCAACGCGCACATTTTGACACCCTCACCCGGCCCCTGCCCACCTCAAGGCCCGCACAATCTCTTCGTGAATACCCATTTCTCTCCTTAGTTTTCTCTCTCTCAATATCTGACACACACACATACACACACAGCACAACACACACACACACCCTCCCCCGAGCACACAATTCATCCCCATCCAAGGTTATACAGCAACCACTCTCGCTTGTGCTTATTTGCACCCCAACATGCACAACACCTCAATCTTCAAAGAGGGCATCGAGGAGATCAAAGACAGCGACCACATCGCGCTAGAGAATGTGGGGCCATTTGGAAGCAGGATGATGTGACGACGGCTGACTGACTCCTCCCCCCACCCTCTCTCTCTCGTCCCCGCACAAAATTTCCAATCCCTCTCTCCCCCGCACAAAATTATCAATCCCTCAACCCACGAGATCCTTCCCCTCTTGTCCATGTTTTTCTAGCTCTCTCATCAAACAAGTTGTCTCTTCTCCTTCCACGTATACAGAATCCGGATGCACACACATCTCATGTATATTACATGTCTCCATCTTTCTCATAGACCTAACTTCTTCATCTCTCGTTCTCTCTCTATCTCTCTCTCTCTGTCTCGTTAGGTTTGTCTCCTACTCTCTTGTCCACATACATAAAATCTTTCCCGCCCTATCTGCTCCATCTTTGCAAGCTCTCTCTGCACATTTCATTCACACATTGGGATATGTTCAAAATGTTGCTTCTATAATGGCTGATGTAGAGTTATGGTTGGTTTTGTAGCATCCTACAAAGAAATAACTATGAAATGCATTTATATTCTCATTTGACTGGGATTATGTGAGTTTGAGCATGTTGTGAAGTATTATAGACCTTGTATATATCTTGGGATTCGACAATGATTTTAACTATTGAATTGTATAGACCATTACATCCGAAGTCAATAGCCTAATATATTTATTTCACAATTCCAAAAAATGATTAGTTCACTACAAACTAAGAAAACAAATGTGTACTCCCTCTGTTTTTATTTAAGTCCGCGTATTAGCATTGGTCAAAGTCAAGTTTTGTAAACTCTCGAAAAGCTTATAACAAAAAATATTAACATATACAATAACAAATAAATACCATTAGATTCATTATTGAATGTACTTTCACATCATACATATTTGTTATGGTAAATGTTTATATTTTTCTATAAACTTGGTCAAACTTTAGGAAGTTTGACTTCGGTCAAACCTAATATGCAGAGTTTACTAGTACTCCTCGCTAGTTGCTTAGCCGAATCACTCAACATGCCACACGGGGAGTTCAGTGTCACAAAATTTTGAGGTTGGAGGGAAAATCTCCCGCGACCCTGATTCGAGCAGTGGGAAGTTACCATCATAGCCTTCAGAACAGGCCTACGGATGATGCTTGGTAGGGGGTTGTTTCCGTAACTTCAGGTTCACCCTACCCAGCCAACCCCACCCCGACACCTAGAGTAGTACACCTGAATACTCCCCATTTTCTATGCCCATCGCAAAATAGACTTCTCCACGGCACCACAACCTTCGTGCTCCTCCCCTTCTACATCGGCGCACTCGTCCACTGCAATGCATTTGCCTCATCGATTACCTCGTATGCCGCATTGGATCTGCTCCACCATTGTCGTCGTACAGGGAGCCTCTTCCCCAGCATCGTCTTCTACGGTCTCGGATCTGCTTCCCGGAAGCCGATGCCAAGTGCAGAAGCACCACCATCATGAACAATGAACTGACTCCCGTTGCCGACCATGACTCACAAAGGGCGCCGCGACCATCATTCTCCTCCTCGATTGGTAATGTGTGTATTGAATCACTTGGTAGTACATGTGGAGTTCCAATTTTGTTCATACCTACCCTTCAACTTTCCTGGGTGCTATTGTTCCCGTAAAAGTAATTGGTTATAGCCTCCATTGTCCAACAAAATATCAGCTTGTAATTGTGCGTCGCTCCTCTATCACGCTGTGCTTGGGTAGGTTTTTCATCTGCAACCACTAGTGTGGCAAATGATGGAAAGTTTTTTAGAACTAGCATGATGCACATGCGTTGCATGCATCAAGATGCATTTGTATGAGTAGTTTATCTTGTGGGAGAAAAGGATGAATGAGGGAAGGCCTTATTTGCAAATCTGGAGAGAGGTATGGGTATCTTTTTGCAAAATTCCCATTGTTTCCTTCCTATCTGTCAGATATAAATCGGACGGCCTATTGCAGGATGGCAGGCACACCATCATCACCAACTCTGTTTTTTATAAGAAAAAAAGTATAGAGAAAAAAAGTAGACAGTAGAGAATTCGAGATAAATATAAAATATAAAATAGATATAATAGTAGAGAAGAGAGTAGAGATAGCAGAGACATCGGGAAAGGATCGCGCGCGCGGGAAAAAGCGGCAAGGCGTGTGCTAGTTTTGTTGCGCGGCGTCCGGCGTGCTTCATAAAATCCAACACCCTCCCACCACTTTGTGCCTTGCCATCTCTCCCCGCTCTTTCTCGCCTCACCGCCGCCGGGCCACCATGCCGCCGCGTCGCCTGGAAACTTGGAGATACCGCGGCGTCCGCGCGCGCCCCTCTGGCGGCTTCTCCGCCGAGATCCGGTTCCGTGGGATGCGCCTCGGCCTCGGCAATTTCGACACCGCCAACGAGGCCGCCTGCGCGTACGACGCGGCGGCGTGGCGCCTCCGGTGGCCTCATAGAACATTGAACTTCCCCAATGTGCCAACGCGGGAGCGGGCACAGGAGCTCGCGCCTCTGCCGTGGCTTAGCACCGATGAGCATCGTTGCGACAACCGGAGGCGGGAGCACCGTCTTGGCATCGCCGAGATGGACGAGGAAGCCATGGCGTTGTGGCACCAATGCTTCCCGCATGACATCATCAACAAGTGCGAGTTCTACGCGCAAAGGAGGGCTGAGAGGGATAAGAGGAGGGCGGAGCGAGCCGCCTATCGCGAGGACAAGAGTAGGCGAAAAGCGGACGCTCAATTCGACATGAGGCTAGGAGCAGTGTCGCCTTGGGAATCTGACGACGATTGGTATCTTCATGCCTACAGTCTGACGTCCCAGGAGGACATCACCGAGGAGGAGTCGGACGACGAGGAGTAGTTGAATTATCTATTTTTTTTATCTATCAATGCTGGGAACTATCCTCTACTCTCTAGTGTCTCTACTTCTTGATCTCAGCACTGTAAACGCTTTTTTAAAGCGCCGCGCGTTGCGATTTTGTTGGAGATGCTCTAAGGCTGGCCATAGTGGGGGTAACATAAGTAGTATCATGCACTTGGAACTCGCAAACATGCTTATGTGGCAGGCAATTAAAGAAGAGAGAGAGATGGTTATAGTAACATAGGTAGATACCGTAACATAATAAATGTGATGCTACTATGTGTCATGCATGCCAATAAATGAGACGACCTATGATACTAATCTATGATACTATGCACTATATAGGTAGTAACATAGACTAGTAACATATGCATGTTACTAGTCTAAGTTACTCCCCACTATGACCAGCCTAAGATGGCAGACGAGTCCTTTAATGTTGCACATAAGATGCACGACTATTACTAGTAGTATATTTTTCTTGTCATGTTGAGATTTTAAAACCACGAGTGCGAACATGCAGAGTAGCAATGAAGACCAAACACGGGATATTGGGGACATCTTCAAGGAGCGTGGCAAGTTAAAGAGGAGATGCACCGAACCTGTAAAACGAACTTTTGTAAGTAACACCCTTTCAATTACTTTTGTTTAGCCTCGTGTTCTTCGATGTGTATATGTTGTAGTTTATGTTTCTCTTAAGCCTGGTGTTCTTTGATGTGTAATAAGAAGAGTCTTAATCGTCCTAATGCTTTCGTTTTTAGCTTGATGTAGGAAGTGGGTAGGAAGTGGGTGTTCTCACCTTGTAGTATGTTTTTATTTTTTTTCCTTTTGAATTCACTTCTCCGAGTTATGCCTATCCGGCTTCTACTAAATGGATCGGGGTGGCTCTGAGTATTGATCTAAAAAAGAAGTAACTTCATGTCAGGATGCAGTTCCTGCGAGGAGGGAAGTATGGTCAACCTCGAGATCATGTTTCCAAAATGAGGCCGGATTACACACAAGGTGCCAGTTCCCTAATGATGCTGGATTAGACACACAAGGTGCAAATTTCTAGATGATGCTGGATTACACACAAGCCAGGTGGAGTCGTCAGCTGTTCGTGTCCTCGTGGCTCTAGTAAAGGCTGAAAGAAAGCGTGCAGCAGCCCTTGAGAATGTAGCTGAGTTCCTGAAGAAGCAAAAAGAGCAATCAGATGCTCTCTTCACCCAAGCCAAAGAAGAGATGGAAGAAGCCAGAAATAAGCTAGCAGAGGCATAGCAGGCTAGGCGTCTACTACTATCTAAAACTGTTGTCAATACAAAATTTCCTTCATAATAGTTAGGTTCAAATGTTTATCCAGTCAGCATGCCTGTTGTGATGTCCATGCATCTACTGATGTGGCACAAAATATTTTTTTCGGGTCATGTAATAACAGCAATTACTTTCCAAACAATAACAGATGAAGCATTGGACATGGTATAGTTCACACGCAAGCCCGACATTCCAAGTTCAACTTCCACATCAAACTCATATGTTCATAGATATCTGCTCATTCATACATAATCTCCACAATCATGATTCACTTCAAAGCCAAAAAAATGTGAGGAGAGTTATAAATAAAGAAAAACCTCTTCTAGTTCCTGCTACCAGTGCGAGCACAACAAGTCAAGACCATGCGTACATATTTTAGTCATTATTTGTGTTCTAAAATGTCGGCCGGCTCGCGGAAGGACGTGTTGATGGCACACGCGCGGATTCAATGAAGGCAGGCAGGGCAGTCTGAAGCTGGTTGCACGCGGCAAGGAGGCATGCTCAGCTGGCCCTGCAGCGAGTGGGTCCCTCTTGGCCGGCGCGCCGGTTCAATGCCTGTGCTACGAGAGGTCGCGTCCATGTCCGAGCAATCACTCCCTCCAGTCCTTTTTTGTTTGGGTATAAGAAAATCTCATTTTCCATTCACATTTTACAAGTAAAATTCATGGACAAACTTTGACCCAAAATACGATGGGGACTAGTAAACCAGAATGGAGGTAGTAGCTTTTTTGAATCAAAGAAGAGTTTTCCCTTCTGATTTTCATTACTGAAAACCAGGATCTAAATCTAAACCATAGTATTTGCCCTAGAACTACCAGGTTCAACATCTCGCAACATAAACCCATACAACCATACGCCAAGGAGGTACGTAGTACTACGAATTCCATTTTCGCTCCATACCAATCGTTCTAAAAACTACTTAGTACTTATAACACGCCATTAAAAATCGGAACTCTTAACCCCGCTAAAAAATGATATTTTAAATGTGGCTACTCAATCTGTGGCAACTGGCGACCCACCGCCTCCAAGTTGTTCACTTGTGGTCCCGACCATCAACTCCTACGGATCAAATTATCACGCGAGCTGACTATTCCTACAAAGGTGCTCCACCACGTACCCGGTACCCGCGAATGCAGCAATCGTGCACCTAGCATTTTAGGGTTTATTTGTTAACGTCGCCTTTACGTAACACTCATGTGTGCGAGACAGCGAGAGACCGACTGCGTGCGTGTGCCTCTTCTCTTTGTATATGTACTCCGCCGTTTATCTGGTGTCCAAAAAATTATAATAACTACTAGCAATGTGCCAATGCGTTGCCACACGATCAAAGTAGATTAATCCATATTCACCGATTTGATAGAAAAAAAGTCTAGTTTTGAAATATGTATATCACTAAAAATATGTTATGTTTCACTCAAAATATATTCCTTTGGCGGTTTTGATGAGATAAGGGAGGAAAGTTGTTGGTTTCAAGATTCGAGAAGTGGTATATGTCTAATTTCTACTCTTACTAGCAAGATGCCCGTGCGTTGCATGGAACATCAAGATCTTGTGGGAGAAAAGGATGAACGAGGGGAGGCCTTATCTGCAAATGTGGTGAGGAGTGCAGGTAAGTTGCCATATTTTCCTTCCTATCCGTCAGATATAAATCGGACGACCTAGATTGCAGGATGGCAGGCCAACCATCATCACCAACTCTGTTTTTTATCCCTACTCTTATAAAAAAAGCATTATCGGTGATGATCGTGTGCCTGCCATCTTGCAATATAGGCCGTCCGATATATATCTGATGGATAGGAAGGAAACTATGGCAATTTTGCAAAAAGATACCCACACCCCTCTCCACATTTGCAAATAAGGCCTTCCCTCGTTCATCCTTTTCCCCCACAAGATAAACTACTCATACAAATGCATCTTGATGTTTCGTGCAACGCATGGCCATCTTGCTAGTTGTTGCAAAAAGCCCATGTGTGTGTGAGAGAGAGAGAGAGGGAGAGTGGAGGAGGACAGAGTGCATGTGTGAAAAAGACACAAAGAGTGTGTGTGCGATAGGTATCAGCTTAAAATGAGGCGATAATGTGTGTGTGCATGATCGAGAGGGCATGTCTCAAGAAGGGAAGAAAAATCTACATAGATACAAGGAGCAGGAGATAGACATGTATGCGATAGTGGAAGCACGAGTGTGCGGGTGTATAAACCTATCTATAGGCTAGTCGATAAATGTTTGTGAGAGAAACACGAGTCGGGGTGCGAAAGCGAGAGTTTTGTGTGTGAGAGAGAGACGGTAGTCGAGAAGGGGAGTGGAAGCAGGAGTTGTGTGTGTGTGTGTGTGTCTGTGTGAGAGACATGGGGGGTTGTCTGATTGGTAAACAAATGAATAATGTCAGTCTGGGATGGAGACAAAAAGGAGACCGCAACAAATGTTGTGTCTACAGGAGAGAGAGAGAGAGAGAGAAAGAGTAATTTTAGTGGTATGAGTCATATCTAGAGACATATAGGGTGTGTGAGAGAATCCCATAGGCAGGAAGACAAAGTGAAATACGAGTGGAGACTGTGTGTGTGGCGGTGAAAAAGAAAGCTTAGGTATCGAGCGACACCAGAGAACAGTAGAGATGTGAGAGATAATGAAAACCGTGTAATGTATAATGATAGGGAGAGTGTGACACTTCTCAAGGGGGACGTCGAGAGACCATGTTTGCGAGGATAGGAGAAACATGAAGTGAGCGTGCGGGTGAGCTGGAGAAAAGAGAGTGATAGCTACATGAAGGAGCATGCATGCGAGAGAGATGGGCGTGAAAGGTGAACATAAAAGGGATTCAAATATTTGAATTCGAGATGATGATACATGTAATCCATACTCGAACCAAAATTGATCTATCAAACATGCATACTCATATAAATTCACGCGCATCTATGTTATTTAATATGTAGATATTACTGATCCATACATTTTAGTAGAACATAATTTGGTTAAAAAAATTTGAATTCGGTAAACGTGCACTCTGGATAAAATTGAACAAAGCGGGGAAAGTCGCAGTAACCGCCCGAAACCAAAATATGCGAGATGGAAATTACTACTGCATATCCCTGCCATGCAAAGCCTATCTACTAGATTTCTATAGGTTTCAATAGGGGTAGGTTTGTAATTTCACCCAAACGTGATGTAACTGCCTCTCATCCGGATTTATACACGATGGGCGCCAAAACACAGTGTGTCCTCGGCCAAAATCGACTCCCTCCCCAATTCATATTCATACACGGTGGACGCCAAAAACAAACTCTCGTCGGCAAATATTCGGTGTATGAGAGATTACCGCCCTATCCCCAACCGACTAGTATTGCTGTGATGTAGGAAATTTGAAATGGGGGCTAAGTTTGTAAATTTCCTCGCATTTGAGACAAGCGCGCCATGAATACATGGTTCCCCCTTCCTCTCTACCCCCCTTTTCCCCATTCGTACTCCGTGGGCGCCAAAACACCCTCTCCACCCCAGCCTCCTCTGTCCGCCACCCCATCCACCACCGTCCTCCTCCATCATGCCAGAGCTAATACCCCGATGTCGCCGTCCATTACAAGAGATCGACCTCTCTCATCCATGGCTTCGAACCGGGATCCTTGCATCCCGTCCTCTCGCTTCATCCCCACCGCCGTCCACCTTGCCGGCGCCGCTCTCTACGACCGTCTCATCCACCGCGCCCCGCCGCCACCACCTACCCTCCTAGATCTGCTTCCACGCTGCCGACAACCATCGCTACCGCAGCACTGTCAAATTCTCAGCAGATGCATACACGGTGCCACACCAGAGGCGGTACTCTTTCTTATCTGCTCAACTTATTTATAGCAGTGATGTCTACTACACAACCTTTTTCTTGTAGATGTTGTTGGGCCTGCAAGTGCACAGGTTTGTAGGACAGTAACAAATTTCCCTCAAGTGGATGACCTAAGGTTTATCAATCCGTAGGAGGCGTAGGATGAAGATGATCTCTCTCAAACAACCCTGCAACCAAATAACAAAGAGTCTCTTGTGTCCCCAACACACCCAATACAATGGTAAATTGTATAGGTGTACTAGTTCGGCGAAGAGATGGTGATACAAGTGCAATATGGATGGTAGATAAAGGTATTTGTAATATGAAATTATAAAAACAGCATGGTAACAAGTGGTAAAAGTGAGCGTAAACGGTATTGCAATGGTAGGAAACAAGGCATAGGGTTCATACTTTCACTAGTGCAAGTTCTCTCAACAATAATAACATAGATAGATCATATAAAAATCCCTCAACATGCAAGAAAGAGTCACTCCAAAGCCACTAATAGCGGAGAACAAATGAAGAGATTATGGTAGGGTACGAAACCACCTCAAAGCTATTCTTTCAGATCAATCTATTCAAGAGTTTGTACTAGAATAACACCTTAAGACACAAATCAACCAAAACCCTAATGTCACCTAGATACTCCATTGTCACCTCAAGTATCCGTGGGCATGATTATACGATATGCATCACACAATCTCAGATTCATCTATTCAACCAACACAAAGTACTTCAAAGAGTGTCCCAAAGTTTCTACCAGAGAGTCAAGAACGTGTGCCAACCCCTATGCATAGGTTCATGGGCGGAACCCGCAAGTTGGTCACCAAAACATACTAGTGGCACATGATATCCCATCGTCACCACAGATAAGCACGGCGTGACATACATAAAGTGTTCTCATAAAAGACTCAATCCGATAAGACAACTTCAAAGGGGAAAACTCAATCCATTATATTACAAAAGAGTAGAGGGGGGAGAAACATCACAAGATCCAACTATAATAGCAAAGCTCGGGATACATAAAGATTGTGCCATAGAGTTAACACGAGAGAGAACACGAGAGAGAGAGATCAAACACATAGCTACTGGTACATACCCTCAGCCTCGAGGGTGAACTACTCCCTCCTCGTCATGGATAGCGCCGGGATGATGAATATGGCCACCGATGAAGGATCCCCCTCCGGCAGGGTGCCGGGAAGGGCTGTTGAGAGGTTTTTGGTGGCTACAGAGGCTTGCAGCGGCGGAACTCCCGATCTATCTTGATATTCGATGTTTTGTACACCTAGATGGAGGGAGTACTACTATTACTTATGTATGTGCAAATGCATGTTTTAACATTACGATGCGGTTTTTGTAAAAGTAGAAAAACAGCACTAGTCAATCTTATGAAATGATTCAATGCAAAACAAATGCAAAAATGCTCATTTGATTGTTTACTCTTAGCTTCCTTCTCTGTGGTTATTTATCTGTCGTACTTTGTACGGAGTATCTCACTGGTGGGAAAGGCATGCAAATTCCCAAACCGCTTCCTACACCATGTATCGAACTTTTTGCCTATCAAGTTGTGTCGTGCGATTGGAATTCCAACTTGAGTACTAGTACTACTAGTAGGAGTACCAGGGGCAAGTTCGTTTAGGCTTCTAGATTAGTAGTGATCCCATTACTACTAGCTCCGTCTTGGTTTATTGGTCCCCACTGTAATCTGTGTCAAATTTTGATCATAAATTTAAGTAATGAAATGTTTGTGCATGTCACATGCGCTAACATTTTATTAGTTAAATATTTGGTCAAAATTTACCACAAATTACAATGGTGACGAATAAACCAAGACGAAGGTACTAGTAGTAGTTTAGAAGCCCAAATAAATGAGTGAGGCGTCTTAATGTTACTCTCCACTGTGACTAGTCTTATGGGAAAAGCTGGGGAAGAGACGGCTTATTTTTTAAGCCGCCAAAAGAACTGGTCCTAGGAGTAGTAGCTAGGGATACTAGGAGTAGTAGCTAGGGATCAAGTGTGCAATATGAACCAGAGAAAGTAAATGCAGAGAGATGAAATGCAAAAAAGACGGAGGGATGTGATGGTTTCTTGTCTGTTTATTTTACCAGGCCACTTATTACTGGCAGTGGCTGGGTTTTGTGCTATGACAGCTTTACTTCCATGCCACGAGCGGGGTGAAACTCCCGTGCAGCGCCGCCCTCTACCCTTGTACTACATCGGTCATGGTTAATTAGTCCCCCATTGAATTTGACTGAAGATTTAACTAAAAAAATGTTAGTGCATGTCAACAAAAGCTATACCGTTGGATTCGTATTTGAACATAGTTTTCAATGAAATGATTTTAGGTGACATGCATCAACATTTATTGTACTATATATAATGTTCAATTTTTGGTCGTACTAATCTATAGTAGTAAGGTGCCCATGCGTTGCACGGAAGAGTGAAATGCATTGATCGGGGAGTTGTTTATTTTGACAAAGGATGTGGGGGTCATCTCATGTGTTACAGGTATCGATAGGTTTATTCGGATATTATTTCATCTCTAGAGCTCACAAACATCCGGGTGAAATAGATAAAAAGGTATCTTTTGCAAACAAAAGCGTTCAACTATTCAACCTGCATCCAAAACTTGTGAAGAAATAACACTTCTTGTGCTTTGCAAGAAATGATCTTTAAGAATTAGTTTTTGAGTATCGATTGTTATACATGTTGTCTACAGATGACATGGCACTTTCTTATAGTCAACAGTTGGCTATACTATTAAGTATTAACCATGCCCTTATACACCTAGACGGAGGGATTAAATCAGGATGACTTGGAAGGGGCAGAGGAGATGTAAAAAATGGTTCATAGTAAGTGTTTCACCGGTACTGTAGTAAAAGTTCATACATGGAAGATTCTAGATTAAACCATAAACGGATACACTTTTATTCATGTGCGATAATCCAATAGAGCAAGATCATGCATGGAAGTCTCCACATGCTTAAACAGCGGATTACATTGAGCGAAGACTAATGATCAACATTTAACTTGATAATGCGTATGTCCAGGTGAACCTCCTTGGAGTCCCCGTGCACCGCGTTGGTGGGTAAATAAGACCATGGGTTTTCCAAGTCCACATCAGCGGGAAGGTCCCAGCTCCGCAGAGTCCAAGTCCGTTCGATGTAGCCGGTGTCGCTGCCCACGTGACCCGGAGGGGTAGTAACACTAACCATGCACCCGTACATCGGCCTCGTGTCAGTGTTAGTGTCAGCGGAGTCGCCCCTGACACACACACTACAGAGACGGGGCGGCGGCCTGCGCGGGCCTCGCCGGTGCCCATGATCAAGACGAAGACGCTGTCGTCCTCCTTTGAGACTAGCAGGCGATAGTGATCCTCCAGCGACTCTGGCATGGTGAACGGGTAACATGTCTCGTATTTGATGTTCTCCGCCAAGGGCCAGTAGTGACCGTTGCACGCATCTTTGAGGTGATGCATGATGTCTGCCGGCGAGCCCCAAAACGGCATCAGGCACTCATAGCAGTAGATGAAGGGATCCTTGGAGGCATCGACCAGGCCGTCCATGAAATGGGAGTGGCTGTAGGGGACGTTACTACGAGATTTAATCTGAATAAGCACAAAATAAATTATGACAGCTATAACAGAGATTAAACTAATCATGTGGACTAGCATAGTAGATGAACATATAAAATCTATAATAGTAGGATACAGAGTAGAAACATGAATTCTACCACTATTTCAAACAGGAAGGACAGAAACACATACGGTGCAACTGGAGCAGCACCATTGGTGTTGGGATTGTCACCCATGTCGTTGAGGAAGACGTTGCCAAGGTCGGGGAAGAAGTCGTCGTCGGTGAAGTCGTGGCTGCCAGCAGTTGCGAGAGTGCGCTCCCCAAATTTCAACAGCGCCCGCCGAATGGAGCGCAGGAGGGAGTGGCTGTAGGGGATGTTGCGGCCGCCGAATGGATCGCAAGAGTAGCACACAAAGCAGTAGATGGTGCTTCTCCCTAAGTCTCTATCTCTACTCTTATCTCTATCTCTAATACTCTTCTTTGTTTTTTATAACAAATCGAATAGTACTGTGCCGTCTGCTGCACGCCCGGCTGAACACGCCTCCTCGCCTCCATCATCACCAATTGAGTCTTTTATAGGAGTAGGGGTAGAGAAAAAACCGAGTTGGTGATGATGGTGTCCCGTGCAATGCATGGGCATCTTGCTAATTTTTTTTGCATATAATTCCAAACACCACGTAGACACGGTCTTTGACCATTTTACAACTACGTTAGTATCATTGTTAGTGGTCAGCCAGTGCAAGTTATAGCCCCGGGTGTTTTAACCTTTTTTAGTAATGATATCTGGCGATTGTTCGGCACGTGCTCAATCCTGGCGAATCCATGTAACCTTCAGATTTGTATCCGATGGTGGCCGTTTTTTAAGCCATAGTATTTTACAAAACCGCCACCCTTACACACGTACTGTAACTGCATCATGGGCGTTTCCAACTGCCATGTCTCCCAGCGAATGTTTGTTGGGGATTGGAGTTAGCACCGATGGCGGTTCGTAGTCGTTCCACGCTTGCGCATTGAAGTTTGTAACTATTTTAGATTAGAATATACTACTCCGCTGGTGCTAGTAGTAGAGAAGAGTCCTACTCCACTACTACTCTACTCAAGAAAGTTAGGGCATAGTAGTAGGTACTGTAGGGAGTACAAGTGCTATGATCACTCAAGAAAGTTGTCTGGCATCGATATGACCTTACGCTGCTGGTATGTGTCTCGTAAGTCAAGCGGCATACTATAGTCATCATCACCTGTCCACTTCCCGCAGCACATATTCGCCTCTCCATCTTTGTCCGCACATAATCTCGTCCAATCTTCCATCCCCACTAAGGCGCCTCCCCCCCCCTCGTCCAAAACCCAAGCACTAACAATGGCAGAACCGAGCAGCGTCCGCCGAAAGAGTGGTTGGAATTCGCTCCCCACAGAGGTAATCAAGCTCATGTTTCATGTGTGGACAATCTCAGTACCATGCCTCTCGCCGCGTGCTCGTCGGGGCTGTACCGTTTACTCAAAGCCCTCAGGCCAGAGCTATTTAAGCCAGCTCCTTGCTTGTTGATGCTGCCTGATCTTCAGAAACGGCATGTCATGCAACATAACGATCATAGGGTGGCGAGCATCAACCCCCTTGACTGTGATCCAATCTCCATCACCCTCAACTACATTAACGATATGTATTGGGTTGGCATGAACACGTCTTGGATGGTGCTCGTCGACGGTCGCGGCAGCTGGATGCTCGTGGAGGTCTACACCCGGTGATTGATCCCCCTTCCTTTGATTAACACTGCACTGCTTTGGCACCCGCGGCCCTGAATACTCGGAATCTTACAATAGACAACATGATACCAAGTTTTATTTTCTCAAGGTTGTAATCTGCCAAGTGCCCACAAGATCTACGAATTATAAAGACTTCAGGCTAATTGCGTTCTTCAACCACGGTCTTGCTTATCTGACAGGTCACTGCGATAAGTGGATAAATCTGCACGTCCATCACAGGATCATACATCCTCCATGGTTCTTTGATGCCATTGAACACAAGGGCTTCATTTAGGATGTCGACTCCTTCTATGGCTGGACGTATTGCTGGCCTACTACAGGCATCGCTACAAACGGCTGTTACAGCAGTATGTTACTTTCCTATGGTATCATGATGGCTTTCTTATATTACTGTCAACATTTACTGAAAAAATATTCATGCTCATAACCTGTTGTTCTTAAGATTGACTACATCAAGAGCCCTTTTTTATTTGACTCCAACTTGATATGATGTTGTAGGAAGCCTGGTGCCCCTACCCTTCCTAATCCCAGAACCTTCTAAAGAAAAGCGGCATGGTAGTTGCAGGTGGTTCTTGGCTCGATTAGACGATGGCGAATGATTGATGATCATTCGCATGTACAGGACATGTTGTTTCGCGGAATACAATCACAGTCACTGCAAGGTCTTTGAGCAGGATCCCAGCTTCTCTGGGCCTTCAGGAATTTTTGACTGGAGGCTGGTAAGTAGCCTTGGTACACGCTCTCTGTTTGTCGGACTGAATTATCCGATTAACTAGGAGATAACCGACGGCAAGGATCATGATGTCAGCGTGGTTTCGTTCACCAGGCAAAACTGTGTGTACACAGCGTACCATGCGTCTCTGCATGCACCATACCCTGATATGTGCCGCCACGCTCTGAAGCCCAAAGTAGGAGAGAGGTTTGCAAGTATCAGACTTCGACCTGCTGGTGGACTTTTCCCCGTCAGGCACCCATCTGGTTCAAGCCGTCAGCCAATCTCCACAGCTTAATAAATAGTAACGTCTAACTGAGCCAGTTAGTTAGATGTGTACACTTGGTGTAGTAGTATCTTTATTTAGTTTGATGCATACACTTGTTCTTTTTTGGTAGCCCTTTTGTAATAATGGCTAATGTTTGGTTTGGAAGAGAGAGCTACGTCTTCACTCTTGTGGCCTGCTTACTGCTTCTGTTGCACCCCCAGCCCTGGTTGCTGTTGCTATTGTTTTCAATGTACAATCAGTAGTATATTTCGTCTGTTGGTTGAATAAATGTGTTGTTAGAACGACAAACACAATGTTTTGGAAGTCGTTGCACGGTTCGATCCTTAGTGCCCTGTACCATACGTAGCGCATACTATTTTTCGTACGGAACACATTTTCCACTTGTTGATAACATGCAGCCCACTAATGAAGGTCCATTAGAGGAGCCCATAATTAACTGGAAGGGAGGCTCTCACATGAATCCGGCCCCGGTACATGCTCATGGTCCCCTAAACATAAATAAGTAAATAAATAAATAAATAAAGCTAAATGCTCATGCACCAATTCTTTAAATTCATGATTTAACAGGAGGATATTATTTCCTATGATAGTGTCGTTACATTCAGTCGATATTATTCTTAGGCAAAGATAGCGACTAGTCTTCTTTCTCCCAGCATTTTCTTCCTGCAACCTGCGGACCCATGCAAATCATAGTCAACATCGTAAATAGTTCTGGTCCATTTTTATTTTTCAATAAGAATGTCCAACCCAGCACAGCGCATTGGCGACACCACTTGATCCTCCGCCTTGGTGCGCTTGCCGCGGCGCCGCCGTCCGGCCCTGTCAACATAATTTTTTTCAAAACAGTCCAAGTCAACATAGTGAATCTGGAGAGAACTGTAGTTGTGAGTATGACAGTACGGATCCACCAGGTCCACTCCCGAACACAAGCAAGCGGTTCTTTTACTACTCAGATGGACCCCTCGTTTTTTACTCTAATCCAGCCCGCTGATATCTGGGACCCACATCATTTTCAACGTATAGTCAATTAACGACAGATTTGCACAAAAAAAATTTGAGTAGTAATTCAGAGGAGCAGGCTATAAACTGGGTTGTGCGGTCTCTATGGCCCGTCTAACAACATGACCAGCCCAGCAGTTTTTTCTTTGGGAAAATAGGTAGCCCAGTATTTCTACCCAAGCTAGGCCTATTTGTTTTGTCTGACTTACTGGGCTGCAAATCTTTCAAGATGAGGAGGGATGCATTCCGGCCTGGCCAAAGAGTATGGCCAGTGTGTGTTAAAAGTAATATCAAAGGGGTTGAAAATTCCAAAAAATTATAGCAAATGGGATATTAGTTTCTTTTTTTGTTTTTGTTCTTCACTGATATTTTATAGTATTTCATTGGATTTAACATGACATAGTACTAATTTATTTTTAAATTTGTTTTACTATGGCTACTAATTTTTGGATCAAGAATATTTTGTTCCCCAGCAAAAATTTGCGAATTTTCAAAATTTCGCACATGTTTAGTTAATTTTTTAACCTTGGTACTGACCAGAAAATGGGCAGCAATTCTAAAAATGGAAAACGGGCTGCAATAAATTCCATATGAATTAGAAAATGAGTAAAATTATAAAAATAATAGTAAATGGGTTGTACACGCCATAGATTTCGAGGCTGACTTGTTTACGCAAGGCTTTGTAAGTCAACACACGATTCTAGCAGAAGTGACAATTGGATGTCCATCGAATGACCGACGTGCTTCTTCAATCTCTAATCTTCCTACTCCAGCCACCTAAACTAGCGCCGGCGGGAATGCCTGCTCCCTCCTCTTGTGGCTCGCTATGATGCCGCGCAGGCTTCCCAGGCCCACCCTACTCCCTCCGCTGGGTTGGCCGCACACAATCAACTGCCTCCTTATTATGCGAAAAAAATGATTCCTCCCGCTGACATCTGGGGCACACCGGTTGGGAGGCTTACCTATGGGCCTACTAAGTTGACGCGTACGCAGGGCTTGTCAACTTAGTCAACAAACAATTCTAGCAGCAGTAACCGTTGGATTTGAATCGAACGGTCCTAGTGCTTTTTCAATCGCTGCTCTTCTTGCTCCAGCTGCCCAAACCAGCACTAGCGAGACCGCCTGCTCCTGCTTCCAGTTGCCGATTGTGTTGCCGTTGAGGCCTCACCGCCCCCTACTACTCCCACCGCTAGCCAGGACCTACGACAACGGTAGCCTCACACCGCAGCCGAACCAGTGAACCCTCGTACTCCTCTCTGCGTGGGCATCCACTATCGCGTCTCCCGGGCTCCGCATCTTCTCTGGCTCCGTGTCGTCCCCTTCCTAGGCCTCGCCGTCATCCACCGCCCTGGTTCTCTCGGCGCGGCATGGTCAACGGGGTCATGGAATGACTTTCATCGGACGTGGACTGTATGTAAAGAGGCTGACAGCTGGGTCCATGGCCACACACAAGGAAATGCCTCCTTATTATGCGCAAAATAATGATTCCTCCAGCTGACATCTGGGACCCACCGGAAGGGCCTCTATATTTCGCGAAAAAACGTCCCCCCCCCCCCCCGCTGACAGGTCGGACCCACCAGCTATATCTTCGCACGCAAGGAAGTGCCTCCTTATTATGCACAAAAAAATGAATACCCCCTGCTAGCTGGGACCCAGCATAGTGGGATGCTGACTTGTGGGCCTACTAAGTTGACGGGGATGGAGGGCTTTGTCAACTTAGTCAATATGAACGAATCTAGCTCTAGTTACCGTACAATATTCATCCAACGGCTGTAGTGCTTCTTCAACCTCTGGTCTTCTTGCTCTAGCCGCCCAAAGCAGCGCCGGTCGTGCCGCCTGCTCCTGCCTCCCGTGGCCGGCTATGCTGCCGCGGAGGCCTCACTGCCCCTACTACTCCCACCGCTGGCCAGACCCTGCAGCGACGGCAGCCTCACACCACAGCCGAACCAGTGAACCCTCGTACTCCTCTCCGTATGGGCTTCCACTGCTGCGTCTTCCCCGGCTCTGCGTCGTCCCCTTCCTAGGCCTCGCCGTCGTCCACCGCCCTAGTGCTCGCGTGGTCAATGTGGTCAAAGAACGACTTCCATCGGACATGGACTATAAGTGGAGAGGCTGACAGCTTGGTCCGCAGCCGCAGCAAAGAAGTGCCTCCTTATTACGCGGAAAATAATGATTCCTCCACCTGATAGTAGGGACCCACCGGACGGGCCACCGTATTTCGTGAAAAAAACGTTTCCCCCCTGACTGCTAGGACCTACCAGCTACATCTTTGCAAGCAAGGAAGTGCGTCCATATTACAGAAAAAAATGATTTGCCCCTGACTACTGGGACCCACCAGCTACATCTTCCCACGCAAGGAAGTGCCTTACAGTCGAGACCCACCTGGTCGAAGCATACGTAGTGTTGTCATTCTGGTCGCGAACGTGTACGTACATACTAGTCGATGTAGAGGCGCACACGTGTCGTAGTAGAGGCACGCACGTGTCGTAGTAGAGGCGCGCATGTAGCATGTACACGTACGTACAGCGGCCAGGGTGCAAGAAAGAAAATACGGCCACATACGTACATACGGGCGGGGTCTCGAACGCCTACTCGCGCATACATACGGCCAGGGCTCATCTACATGGCTGGGTCGTAACGGAGAAACTGCGTCATCGTCATGTTCTTGGGGAGCCAACCGGTTGGGTCGAAACAGAATGCATCGTCGTGTTCATCGGGGGGGGGGGGCTTGGACGGAACAACTGATGGAAACGAGGCCTGGCGTACCGCACAGCAGAGGAAACGACCTTGTGTTCGACCGGCCACGTTCGAAACGGGATCCTGTTCATCGAGAGGGGTCTTGCGTGCTGCAAAACAGAGGAAATGGACTTGTGTTGGACCTCCTATGGTCAAAACAGGGTCCTGTTGATTGGGAGGGGTGTGGCGTACCGCAAAATGGAAGAAACGGACTTGTGTTGGAGCGCTACGGTCGAAATGGGGGTCCTATTCATCGGGAGGGGTGTGGCGTACCGCAAAACTAGACTCCACGGGATACTGTTCATCTCCATCTTCGACCTCCTCCAGCCTCCACGGGCTACTGTTCATCCATCATCGACCTCCTCCAGCCTCCACCTACGACTGTTCATCCACGGGCTCATGTTCATCCAGCCTCCACCGCGTGCCACTCCACCGGCTACTGTTCAACAAGACCTCTCCACGGGCTCCTGTTCAACCACCCCTTCATGGGGTACAGTTCATCCAACCCTCCACCATCTACTGTTCATCCAGCCCTCCATGGGGTCATCCTGTTCATCCAGCCCTCCACGAGGTCCTGTTCATCCAACCCCAACTGGCTCGATCAATCGGGGTCCTTTTCATCCAGAGGCAACACCACGGGGTCCTGTTCATCCACCCCCACCGCAAACTGTTCATCCAAACCCCCCAACAACGCTCACTGTTCATCCAGAGGCAGCATCGATCGACTTCAGTTAGCAGCAGTAGCGAAGGAATTGCTCGATCGGGTTCAATTAACAACCACCGATCGATCGCTCGGGTTCAGTAGGCAAATGCCTCGCTCGGTTTCAGTTAGAGCCCAATGCCTCGCACCCACCGTGCATCGCTCAGCCCCGACCACCCACCGTAAACGGGAACACCCTGATATTTTCCTCGCCCTCGCTTCTACCACGGTTTTTTCTGTCATGGACGGCCCAAAGAATGTCATGCAGCTGCGTCTCCGGCCCGCCCAGGATGAAAAGCCCATTTTCTGTCATGATTTGTTGTCATAGAAGTAGGAGCCCACCACATCTATGATGATACCGGGTTTTGTCACAATTATCGTCATAGAAGTGTCATAAGTATGACAGAGATTTTTTTCGTTCAGCCCAAAATGTCACGGATGTGTCTTTTTTTTGTAGTGTTTGTTGGTAAAGATCAGAGAAGCCCAGAAGACGGACTAGGAGATTGCAGAGACAAAGGAAAGGATGAGTAAAGGAAAGGCTAAAGGTTTTCATGAGGATGAGCACGAGACTTTATGGTTTGAGGATCATATCTATGTGCCTAATGACCCTGAGATCAGGAAGTTGATTCTTCAGGAGGCTCATGATTCACCTTATTCGATTCACCCAGGCAACACCAAGATGTATCTGGATTTGAAGGAGAGTTTTTTGTGGACAAGAATGAAGAAGGATATTGCAGAGTATGTAGTAGTGTGTGATGTATGTCAGAGAGTTAAGGCAGAGCATCAGAAACCAGCAGGATTGCTTCAGCCTTTGCCAATACCCGAATGGAAGTGGGATAAACTTGGCATGGGTTTTATCACGGGATTACCCAAGACCCGTTCAGGCTATGACTCTATCTAGGTTGTAGTTGATCGCTTGACGAAGGTGGCCCATTTCATCCATGTGAAGACAACTTATACGAGTGCTAAGTTGGTGAAGATTTACATGACCAGGATCATGTGTTTGCATGGACTTCTGAGGACCATCGTATCAGTTAGAGGAACACAATTTACTTCAAAGTTTTGCAATTAGTTGCATGAAACTTTGGGTACAAGGCTAGAGTTCAGTACAACCTTTCATCTGCAGTCAGATGGACACACCGAGGGAGTCAACCAGATTCTAGAGGACATGTTGAGAGCTTGTGTGCTAGATTATGGATCTAGTTGGGTTGATAATTTGCCCTATGCAAAGTTCTCCTATAACCACAGCTATTAAGCCAGTTTGAAGATGGCCCCTTTCGAAGTCTTGTACAGAAGGAGGTGCAGGACACCATTATCGTGGGATGAAGTTGGAGATTGACAGTTGTTCGGACCAGACTTAATCATAGATTCTAAGGAGAAGGTTAAGTTGATTCGAGACAGACTCAAGATAGCCCAGTCCAGGTAGAAGAGCTATGCAGATACTAAACACAAGGAGGTAGCCTACAAAGTAGGAGACAAAGCATATCTTCGTGTGTCCCCACTTCGCGGAGTTAAGCGTTTTGGAGTCAAAGGGATGCTAGCACCATGATTTGTAGGACCATACAGAGTTTTGGAACGCATGGGAGAAGTGGCCTACAAGTTGGAATTACCTGAAGGATTGTCAGGAGTTCATGATGTGTTCACGTTTCCCAGTTGAAGAAGTGCCACACAGAGATGGCCGACATTCCTCTGAGAGATACAGTGCCAGTGGAAGCGATTCAGTTGGATAGCGATCTGACCTATGAGTAGAAGCCAGTTAAGATTCTCGAGTTTTCCAGCCGAGTTACTGATGTCTACTACGCAACCTTCTTCTTGTAGACGTTGTTGGGCCTCCAAGTGCAGAGGTTTGTAGGACAGTAGCAAATTTCCCTCAAGTGGATGACCTAAGGTTTATCAATTCATGGGAGGCGTAGGATGAAGATGGTCTCTCTCAAACAACCCTGCAACTAAATAACAAAGAGTCTCTTGTGTCCCCAACACACCCAATACAATGGCAAATTGTATAGGTGCACTAGTTCGGCGAAGAGATGGTGATACAAGTGCAATATGGATGGTAGATATAGGTATTTGTAATCTGAAATATAAAAACAGCAAGGTAACAAGTGATAAAAGTGAGCGTAAACGGTATTGCAATGCTAGGAAACAAGGCCTAAGGTTCATACTTTCACTAGTGCAAGTTCTCTCAACAATAATAACATAACTGGATCATATAACTATCCCTCAACATGCAACAAAGATTCACTCCAAAGCCACTAATAGCGGAGAACACACGAAGAGATTATGGTAGGGTACGAAACCACCTCAAAGTTATCCTTTCTATTCTATTTATTCAAGAGTCCGTAGTAAAATAACATGAGGCTATTCTTCCCGTTCAATCTATCATAGAGTTTGTACTAGAATAACACCTTAAGACACAAATCAACCAAAACCCTAATGTCACCTAGATACTCCATTGTCACCTCAAGTATCCATGGGCATGATTATACGATATGCATCACACAATCTCAGATTCATCTATTCAACCAACACAAAGTACTTCAAAGAGTGCCCCAAAGTTTCTACCGGAGAGTCAAGACGAAAAGATGTGCCAAACCCTATGCATAGATTCCCAAGGTCACGGAACCCGCAAGTTGATCACCAAAACATACATCAAGTAGATCACGTGAATATCCCATTGTCACCACAAATAAGCACGGCAAGACATACATCAAGTGTTCTCAAATCCTTAAAGACTCAATCCGGTAAGATAACTTCAAAGGGAATACTCAATCCATTACAAGAGAGTAGAGGGGGAGAAACATCATAAGATCCAACTATAATAGCAAAGCTCGCGATACATCAAGATCGTATCACCTCAAGAACACGAGAGAGAGAGAGAGAGATCAAACACATAGCTACTAGTACATACCCTCAGCCCCGAGGGTGAACTACTCCCTCCTCGTCATGGAGAGCGCCGGGATGATGAAGATGGCCACCGATGATGGGTTCCCCCTCCGGCAGGGTGCCGGAATGGGCTCCTGATAGGTTTTTGGGTGGCTATAGAGGCTTGCGGCGGCGGAACTCCAGATCTATTGTGTTCCTCAATGTTTTTAGGGTATATGGAGATATATAGGCGAAAGAAGTCGGTCAGGAGAGCCACGAGGGCCCACGAGGGTGTGGGGCACGCCCAGAGGAGGTGGGCACGCCTCCCAGCCTCGTCGCCACCTCGAAACTTCCCTTACGTGCACTCCAAGTTCCCTCGATTGCTTCCGTTCCAAAAATAACTTTCCTGAAGGTTTCATTCCATTTGGACTTCGCTCGATATTCCTTTTCTTCAAAACACTGAAATAGGCAAGAAAACAGCAATATGGGCTAGGCCTCCGCTTAATAGGTTAGTCCTAAAAATAATATAAAAATGTATAATAAAGCCCATAATAATCCAAAACAGATAATATAATAGCAG
Organism: Triticum aestivum; assembly: GCF_018294505.1. NCBI lineage: Eukaryota > Viridiplantae > Streptophyta > Magnoliopsida > Poales > Poaceae > Triticum > Triticum aestivum. Next base: position 550,067,077 of record NC_057801.1, read on the forward strand.
GAATGCTTCATAAATTATAGATACGTTGGAGACGTATCAGCATCCCCAAGCTTAATTCCTGCTCGTCCTCGAGTAGGTAAATGATAAAAGAAATAATTTATGAAGTGTGAATGCTAGCAGGTGCACAAGTTTGATCAATGATAATTTCTATCACCTTTTCTAGAATGATTATATGTCATAACATTAGTTCATCTCATAAAACTTCTCAAGATCAAGTAACAAGCTATTCACATGTTAAAGAATAGACCATAAACTTTCTTGAAAACTAGCAAACTTCATTCTTAGTCATCAAAGAATTACAATTCATCTTATTTTCAGGAAGGGTCTATGTTAGACCTTTGATTTAGCAAACTCCACATACTCAATTATCATATAGTCTTCCATGATTGCTACCACTCAAAGCATATTCTTAGAACAAATAGCGTCCATCGAACACAGAGAAAGATAGCTTCTTAGTGTTTCGCCTCCCAACTCACTTATCATATAGATAATTGTCAACAATAATAATTCATGATCAAATATATTTGCATGGCCATATATGTTTAGATCTTTCCCCAACACACGATGCTTGCCAACTAAAGAGTAGGTAGGAATGAGAAGGAATACTACTGACTCTTGCATAAAAGTAAAAGATAGGCCCTTCGCTGTGGGAAGTAAGGATTTGCAGAGGTGCCAGAGCTCGATTTTGAAATAGAGATGAAAATAATTTTGAGAGGTATGCTTTCATTGTCAACATAACAACCAAGAGTTCCCAATATCTTCCATACTACATACATTATAGGCGGTTCCCAAACAGAATGGTAAAGATTTTACTCCCCCTCCACCAACAATCACACTCCAAGGCTTGTCCGAAACAACGGGTGCCATACAACTATCAACAATCCTCGGGGAGTTTTTGTTTGCAATTATTTTGATTTTATTTTGATCTTTTGATCATGGGACTGGGCATCCCAGTTACCAGCCATTTTTCTCGTGAATGATGAGCGGAGTCCACTCATCGTGAGAATAACCCACCTTGCATGGAAGATACTGACAACCCCTAGTCGCTACATGAGCGATTCGGGCATACAAAACATATTATTATTTGAAGGTTTAGAGTTTGGCACATGCAAATTTACTTGGAACGGCAGGTAAATACCGCATATAGGTAGGTATGGTGGACACTCATGGAAGAAACTTGGTTCAAGGAATTTGGATGCACAAGCAGTATTCCCTCTTAATACAGATATTTGGCTAGCAAAGTATTCTAAACAACAAGCATCACATGTTGGAGGATCTATAACAATATAACTTCTATACAAATATACTCAAGCATAACTCAATACGTTGTCTTCCTTGTCCAATTTCAACTAATTTGCTCATGTTAAAATAATTAATGATTCTCACAATCATAGAAGATGTCTAAGATAGTATATTTATATGTGAAATCTCTCTTCCCTCAATATTATTTCATGAATTGTTCAAGTGACCAATACAATGTTTGCTAACCTTCAATAAATTTACTACCTCTACTTCTTAGATGTGAAGTCATTACTCCAACGGGGTAAGCATATGAAACATATATAATTTCAGATTTATGACATTCAACTCATTCAACCATTTACTCAAAGGATATCAGTGAAGCACACGAGTAAATGACAAACTACTCCAAAAAGATATAAGTGAAGATCAATCAGTAGCTAAATAATTATGTACCTATGCGAAGACTCTCTCTCATTTAAGAATTTCAGATCTTGGTATTTTATTCAAGCATCAAGAAAAGCAAAACAAAATGACATTTCAAGGATAGCACAACTCATGTGAAGAAGCAAAAAACTTAGGTTCAACCGATACTAACCGATAATTGTTGAAGAAGAAAGGTGGGATGCCTACCGGGGCATCCCCAAGCTTGGATGCTTGAGACTTCTTGAAATATTATCTTGGGGTGCCTTGGGCATACCCAAGCTTGAGCTTTTGTGTCTCCTTAATTCCTTTTATATCACGGCTTCCCTACATCTCAAAAGCTTCATCCACACCAAACTCAACAAGAACTCGTGAGATAAGTTAGTATAAACCAATGCAAAAACCTTATCACGGAAACAAGGCCTAAGGTTCATACTTTCACTAGTGCAAGTTCTCTCAAAAATAATAACATAACTAGATCATATAACTATCCCTCAACATGCAACAAAGAGTCACTCCAAAGCCACTAATAGCGGAGAACAAACGAAGAGATTATGGTAGGGTACGAAACCACCTCAAAGTTATCCTTTCTGTTCTATCTATTCAAGAGTCTGTAGTAAAATAACATGAAGCTATTCTTCCCGTTCGATCTATCATAGAGTCCGTACTAGAATAACACCTTAAGACACAAATCAACCAAAACCCTAATGTCACCTAGATACTCCATTGTCACCTCAAGTATCCATGGGAATGATTATATGATATGCATCACACAATCTCAGATTCATCTATTCAACCAACACAAAGTACTTCAAAGAGTGCCCCAAAGTTTCTACCGGAGAGTCAAGACGAAAAGATGTGCCAAACCCTATGCATAGATTCCCAAGATCACGGAACCCGTAAGTTGATCACCAAAACATACATCAAGTAGATCACGTGAATATCCCATTGTCACCACATATAAGCACGGCAAGACATACATCAAGTGTTCTCAAATCCTTAAAGACTCAATCCGGTAAGATAACTTCAAATGGAAAACTCAATCCATTACAAGAGAGTAGAGGGGGAGAAACATCATAAGATCCAACTATAATAGCAAAGCTCGCGATACATCAAGATCGTATCACCTCAAGAACACGAGAGAGAGAAAGAGATCAAACACATAGCTACTGGTACATACCCTCAGCCCCGAGGGTGAACTACTCCCTCCACATCATGGAGAGCACCGGGATGATGAAGATGGCCACCGGTGATGGGTTCCCCCTCTGGCAGGGTGCCGAAACGGGCTCCCGAGAGGTTTTCGGTGGCTACAGAGGCTTGCGGCGGCGGAACTCCAGATCTATTGTGTTCCTCAATGTTTTTTGGGTATATGGAGATATATAGGCGAAAGAAGCCGGTCAGGGGAGCCACGAGAGGCCCATGAGGGTGGGGGCGTGCCCAGGGGAGGTGGGTGCACCTCCCTACCTCGTGGCCACCTCGAAACGTCCCTTACATGTAATCCAAGTCCCCTGGATTGCTTCCGTTCCAAAAATAACTTTCCCGAAGGTTTCATTCCATTTGGACTCCATTTGATATTCCTTTTCTTCGAAACACTGAAATAGGAAAGAAAATAGCAATATGGGCTCGGCCTCTAGTTAATAGGTTAGTCCCAAAAACAATATAAAAGTGTATAATAAAACCCATAATCATCCAAAATAGATAATATAATAGCATGAATTCTTCATAAATTATAAATACGTTGGAGACGTATCAGTTACTCGCAGCAATGTCATCAAGTTCTGCAAAGTTCAGTGGAGCCACCACACCAAGGAGGAAGCTACCTGGGAGCGAGAAGAACATCTCCACAACCACCACCCACACCTTTTTGCTAACCAACCCGAATCTCGAGGGCAAGATTCATATTAAGGGGAGGGGTAGGTTTGTAACATCCCAATTTTCAATTTGGATGTTATACATAGATCATTCATATGCATTCATATTTTATTGCATTTTGGTTTTTATTTGGTTGTGATCCAAGAAATCTTAAGCAACTGAAGGACCCAAGGAGAGAGTTGGAGGTTTCATATAAATTTCATTTTTGAATTTATTCAAATTTGAAAAGTGGATAAATTTGATTTCAATAAATTCTTTCCAACTATTTCAAAATAATAAAAATAAAGAGAGAAGATAAAAGGACTTCTTCAAAAACAGAGGAGAAATGTTGGAGAAGAAATTTGGGAGTCAAATTAATTTATTTGATTTTATTTGCAATTTTATTCGTTTGCATTGTATTAAATTAGGAAAAAAATTACATTTTTAAAAATTGCATTTTAGTCCAAACAAATGTTCACATTGTCCCAAATATTAGGAAGGGATGGTGAAAATTGTTTCTGGAATTTTATTTTTATTTTATTCAAATTTTTCTTCGTGTCGCTGGTTAAGAAGAATGCACGCGTGCCAACTGGGCCGGCCTAGCTGAAGCCACGCCAAGGCCCAGCTTGCCAACCGCCTCGCCGTCGGCCCGTGACCGCGCTGGATTCTGGCAAGGGAGTCTGGGTCGAAGCCGCCCGTCGCCCCCTCGCACAAGCCGAGTCGCTCCCCCCGACCTCCTTATAAGCCGTCTTCGCCGCCCCCTCTCCTCCCCAACTCGCAAGCTGTCGCCGCCCTCTGCACCGCACCGCGCCGCGCCACCGAGCCCGCAAGTCGCTGCTGCCCACGCAGACGCCGCCATTGCTGCTGCTGCGTGCTACCGTCGCCGCCCGCCGCCACCGGAGCCGCCACCTCGCCGGAGCCACCACCCCGCCTCGCTGTTGACCGCTTCTCTGTTGACCGAACCGGTATGAAAACTGTCCCAGTTCGCCGGTTTATTTATTCATTTTTTTAGATTTCAGTTTAGTTAGGTTAGATCGGTTTTATTTTTTTATTTTCATTAGTTAGCGAACGTTCGCCCGATTAGTTATGTTAACGAAGGAGTTCATTCGTTAGTCTCTGTTAGCGGATGTTCGTCCGATAGATTTTTCCTTTTTCTGTTTATTTTCATCCAGGGACATATCTGCGAATACTTTTATCACGATTTAGCCCCTGATCTTCAAACTAGCATAACTTTTAGCTCTTTGGTCCAAATTAGATGAAACAAACACCGAAATCTTCGTAACGATCCCCTCTATCCAGTAAACCAATTTGAACATGATTTTGACAATTTAAAATTTGAGTTTACTTCAGATTTGCATTCGATCTTGTTTTATTGTATCTTGAGTTTCGTAGCTCCGTTTGAGTTGATTCTTTTTGCAAATCGTAGCTAATCGCGTATACCTACTGTTAAGATCTAATCCACATAAAAATAATTCTATTAGATTTTGCTTTCAGTTTAGTTTAGTTATTTACTTGTTTCGAGTTTTATTTGGATCTTTTCTCGATTTCTTTTTGCATCATTTGCTTGATTGCTTATGTATGATACTGCTTTTCTATTCTAGATTTTCTGGTGTGCGAAGCTTGTTACTACGAGTCTCTAGAGTTTTCCGATTGTCAGCAAGGCAAGTTACACTTTGATCATACTTTTCAATACCCACTTTTTACTATGCATTAGTTTTGCCCCTCAAATATTTGCATGAGTAGAATTGGGAACATGTGGTTTGGTTGTAGTACTTGAGGTAGGAACCTGTTACCTTTGATCACCCCAGGAATATACGTTATGCTCATTTATTGCTTAGCCATGCTCATAGATGGGGATTGGATCATGATACACATGGAAGTTGTGAGAGATATAATTTTTGGATAACATTAAGGTGGCAACTTTAATACACATCTGGGTGGATTGGTTGGGGCACCTGGAGAAACCAGTGCTAGCCCATTTGGGAAATCCCGGAATACCTATGTGATTTTTCCTTGGTTCCCCACCCAGGCTCAAAGGGATCATATGATATTTCATGCCTAGAAACTTCCGTGTCCAGCCACAAGCCATTATGGGCTCTGGCATAGTTGAGTAAGTTGTGTGAGCTCTTGAAGAGGTGGACTAGCAGATGTAGGGGAAAGTAGGTGTACCGGTCTACCCAGAGTAGAGAGTTAATGCTTCAGAAAGACTATGTATCGATCTTTCGATCATGGATGCGGTCGAGTCTTGTGGGGAAAAGTGCACAACCTCTGCAGAGTGTATAAACTAATCATGGTTAGCCGTGTCCCCGGTTATGGAAATCTTGAGTATCTAGCAGTGGATATTATTGTTGATCTCATCACTCTTTAATTAATGAATTGGGTTTAATGATGATACTTGTTGGGATTTGAGTTGGAGGAACCTTCTCAAATATTGGTTTTACTTTGTAGTAAATAAAATTTATTCCTTTGTTGTAGGAAAAAATTAGCTTTATGCAAAACCTTAAACTTAGAGCCTCCACCAACCAAAAATGCATGTAGATATAGTTTATTGCATTCATTTGCTCTACAGTGTAACTCTGCCAGCATATTCCATGTGCTGACCTACATGGATGCAATGTCTCATGTTGTAGACTTTACTGACGAAGAATAAGGTGCGATACGTCATTGTCATGCATTCAGCTATGTCATTAGAGTTGATGGACTCATTTATCTTCGAAGCTTCCGCAATTATTTAGTTTAGATGGCCTTCAACCATTTTATTTGTGTATCAGATACTCTTTATGAGGACCTCAATGTAATAAGTGTGTGATTGAACTCTGTTATAATTCCTCGAGTACTGTGTGTGTCAGCATACCGATCCATGGATGACACTTAAGCACAGAGACTTCGGTCCATTAGGATCATGGTCGCTATAAGATCGAGATATTGAGTTTTTACTTGAGTTATTGCCAGGCACCGGACCAATATCCAAGAGACCATATCTGATGCCCGCAAACGATCTGGACGAAATTAAAAAGCAACTTAAGGAGTTACTGGAGAAAGGTTATATTCGACCAAGGTGTGATAGGTTGTTGTCATGCACTCAACTATGTCGTTGGAGTTGATGGACTCATTTATCTTCGAAGCTTCCGCAGTTATTTAGTTGGAGTTGGAGTTGATGGACCCATTTTATTTGTGTATCAGATACTCTTTATGAGGACCTCCATGTAATAAGTGTGTGATTGAACTCTGTTATAATTCCTCGAGTACTGTGTGTGTCAGCATACCGATCCAGGGATGACACTTAAGCACATAGACTTCGGTCCATTGGGATAATGGTCGCTACACACTCAATACATGCCATGTCAGTCTTGGTACTCTTCTGGTTTCCTGAAATTGCTTTACATGGAGTATTCTTGTGTTATCTAACTCTTTCTCAAGTCTACTTCTTCCAAAGCCAGCTCAAGACCGCAGTACATCACACTCATGTGAATGATGATCTCTTGTTTGAAAGAAGGATTCATAAGCATGGAGGTACACTTCCTATGCACATCATTTACTCTGATGCATATAGCCAAGATGCATGTAACTCATTGCTTACTCTGTCATGTTTATGCATTCACATGTTCTCATATTCCAACTTCACATGATTTCATACATGTAGGGGGAGTCTATGCAGCTTACATGTCATTCCAAAGCTTTACTTAATACCATGTATATCTTTAATCCTACGCTTTGATGTATGTTGTCATCAATTACCAAAAAGGGAGATTGAAAGCACAAGTGCTCCCTAGGTGATTTTGGTAAGTAATGTCAACATATATCTTGTTGAACTAAAAATTTTATCTAGTATATTTCAGATGAGTTCAACAATGGCTTGGTAAGGACAAGAAGATGTGTAACCCATTAAAAATGCTAAGGACGCATATTGGCAAGAGCTTAAGACTCTTCATTTCTATTTTAGTGATCCAAGATGACATTCAGTCCATAGGAAAGCCAATAATATTAAAAGGGGATGAGGTGTTGCTTAATGGTCTACTTGATCAAAGTGATTAGTGATATTGCTCCAAAACCCTCAGCCACTTTCTCATTTCCAAATATGTCCAAAACTCAAAGTCCAACTCGGCCCCATCGATTTGATCTATCCGGTGCCACCGAGTTCACTTGACATAGCCACTACCAGAAACCCTAACACTTCGATTACACCGATATGAATCTCGACGTCACCGATATGGCCCTGCAAAATCTTTGTTTCCCTTTGTAACATTTCGGTCTCACTGAAATGAGCAATCGGTCCCACCGAGTTTGCTTGACCAACTCTCTGTTTGCTCTTTGCTAAAATCGATCTCACCGAGGTCACACAATCGGCTACACTGAGATGAGGTTTTTCCCTAGCCCTACACATCAGTCCCGCCGAGTTGTTCCAGTCGGTCCCACCGAGATTCCTAACATTCACATTTTGAACTGAATCGGTCTCACCGAGTTCTCCTATTCGGTCCGACCGAGTTGGGTTGAATGTGTGTAACGCTTGGATTTCGTGTGGAGGCTATATATACCCCTTCACCCCCATATCCATTTATGAGAGAGCCATCAGAACGTGCATATACTTCCACTACTCATTTTTTGAAAGAGAACCACCTACTCATGTGTTGAGACAAGATAATCAAATCCTACCACAAGAATCTTGATCTCTAACCTTCCCCAAGTTGCTTGCCACTACTGGAATCAGGATCTTTGCCGTCAGCTAGCTCTTTGGTGTCTGCTAGCTGACGGCAAAGAGGGTGTTTGTCGTTGGCCTGCTCTTTTCCGTCTGCTAGCAAACGACGTAGAAGCTTTGCCATCCGCTAGCAGCCAGCAGAGAGGGAGGGTGTCCCACTAGCGAGAACCCCATAACGGCAACTTTCTTTGCCGTCTGCTAGCAAACGGCAAAGAAAGTGTCCAAACTAACATCCGTTAGCTAGGCTCTTTGTCGTCTTCTAGAAGACAACAAAGTGCTGCGACCCAACTAAAAAGCGACCAGCCCCCCCCCCCCTTCTCTTCTCTCTCCCTCCCCTCACCACACCCGCGCCGCGCCCCCATGCCCGAGCCGCCCCTGCCACCCTGGTGCCCCGGCCGCCCTGCGTCGCCATGCCGCCCTGCCCTAAACGCCCCACCCCGCCGCGCTGCCCCAGCCTCGACGCCCCGAGCCCGTGTCGCCGCCGCCCCGCGCCACCCCTGTCGTCGGTCGCCCTACCCTCATGCCCGAGCCGCCACCGCCTCACGCCACCCCCTTCGCCGGCCACCCCGTCCGGCCGCTCCGCCCCACCCCACCCCGGTGCCGCCCCGCCACTCCTCGTGGTGAGTTGATTTGTTTTTTGTGTATATTTTAGATTTAGTTTGTGTTTGTTTAGTTTAGGTTAGATAGGTTTGGTTAGTTTAGTTTAGGTTAGTTTAGGTTATTTTAGTTTATTTTAGGTTTAGTTTATAGTTTAGTTTAGGTTTTTTTCTGATTTTTAAGAATAAACAAGAAAGATGAACAAAAAGAAGTAAAAGAAGAAGAGGGAGAAGAAGAAGAATAAGAAGAAGAAGAAGAAGAAGAAGAAGAAGGACATAAAAAAAGAACAATGAGTAGAAGAAGAAGATGATGATGAAAAAAATAAGTAGAAGTAGAAGATGAAAAAAAAGAAGTAGGAAAAGTAGAAAAAGAGGGTCGCCGATGGTCGAGGGTCGCCGAGGGGTCGAGGGTCACTGGTCATGGATCATCGGTCACCGAGGGGATAGATGGTGGAGCCAGTGGGTCCCGCCGGTCCTGACGCCTTCCCCCGTACCAAAGGGCGCGCCCGGGGATGTGCGGGTTAGGGGGTTCCTCGATGTCGATGGAACCCTAAATAGCAAGTATCATCGGTGTGAGATACATGTGGTCGTCGGTGTCGAACACTACATCCACATCCCACAAGTGACACCAGCGTTTAGTGTACCGTAGCAACAGTTCTCAGGGTCGATGGCGGTCGAATACCTATGCGAATTTGTCTTGCAGCCTCTGCGATGACGATTAAAAGCCAAGTGTTGAAACTTGAAACACCCAAACTGACTCAAGTCGGTTTGGTTGTCTAAAATTTCAAAACTTGGCTTTAATCCTCATCGCATAGGCTGCCAGAAAAATTTGTTAAGGTGTTCGACCATCATCGGCCCCCAGAACTATTGTTGTGGGACGCCGGGCACCGGCATCACTTGTGGGACGTGGATCTAGTGTTCCACGCTGAGCGCCACATGTATCTCGCATCGATGATACTTGCTATTTAGGGTTCCATCGACACTGAGGAACCCCCTAACCCGCTCGTCATGTTGTAAATATTTAGTTAGGTTGACAGAAAAAACAATATTGCTATGTTACTCATCTTTCGTTTTAAATGTGCAGTTTTTTCGTCACTGCGAGGGTCTAGTGTTCGGCGAGCTCCGCCCCTGCGTTCGTGGGTGAGCATAAATGACATCTCCTCCTTCCCCCTTCATTTGCTCTGTTCTGGTCTTTGTGCTGATGAAACTTGCTAGCTATAGGTGTCTTCAATCATCAGTATGCGTGACCACTATGCATCTCCCATTCGAAAGGGTTACATCTATAAATATGCATGCATTTGCATATTTATAACCGTGATTCTTTAGAATTGTCCAACGTTATCCATGGACAGCCCGAGTATGTGTAGATTGGGTTTGTTTTCCCATATGCTCTGCTCCGGATCCAATGCAGAATTTCGTCAATGCCTTCCTGTTGTTCTCCGGGTACACATCCTCTCTGCTTATTACCGAGACGTGTATCAGAAGAATAGCCGGGAGGTGATGCAGAAATTTTGCATCGGATCCAGAGCAGAGCATGGGAAAACAAACCCAATCTACACATACTCGGGTGGGATTAGGACCTATCTTTACCTATTAGCGTCTAGGTTGCATGGATGTAAAAGAGTGACAAACTCCATTAACTAGTAAATATATACATTTTGATTTATGTATACATTTCTTATGTGTCTAGTAGCTAGGCAAGATGAGTGATCGTGCGTGGATGTACATCGGTCACACTAGTCAGAAAGACATGACCACTGAATGGTTAACAAAAACCAAGGGGGTTTCTGAGAGCCGCATTTGCAAATGGCCAGAGGACAACCTGGTGCCCCTATGTCGGGTGCAACAACTGGCACAAGAGGACAGAGGATGAAATGGACAAACAACTACAGAAAGAGGGGTTTTACACCAGATTATACGATGTGGACATTTCATGGCGAGTCTGCCCAACGTGCCGGAGCTAAGGTGCTTCGTCGTTGCACCGACGAGCATGGTACCGGGATGCAAGACATGGTGTAAGACTTTGATGATGCTCAGGACTCGGACGATGAGATGGAGGAATCTACAAAGGCCTTCAATGAAATGTTGGAGTCTTCAAAACATCTTCTCCACGAGCACACTGAGCTTTGTCAGCTAGATGCCATCTCACAATTAATGGCTCTAAAGGCTCAATTCAACTTGGCCGAGAATGCTACGACGCGATGATTGCAATGCAAACTCTCTGTTTCCTTTTTGTAACATTTCGGTCCAACCGAGATGAGCGAATCGGTCCCACCGAGTTTGCCTGACCAACTCTCTGGTTAGCCTATTACCAAAATCGGTCTCACCGAGTTTGTGTAATTGGTCTCACCGAGATTACGTTATGCCCTAACCCTAATGATATCGGTCCCACCGAGTTGACGTGTCGGTCCCACCGAAATTCCTAACGGTCACATTGTGAACTGAATCGGTCTGACCGAGTTTCATGATTCGGTCCCACTAAGTTTGATAAGTTCTGTGCAACGGTTTGATAAGAACATGCCTACACTTCCAACATACATTTTCTGAGAGAGAACCACCTACACTTGTGTTGAGATCAAGATATACCATTCCTACCACATAAATCTTGATCTCTAGCCTTCCCCAAGTTGCTTTCCACTCAAATCTTCTTTCAACCAAACTCAAATCCTTTGAGAGAGAGTTGAGTGTTGGGGAGACTATCATTTGAAGCACAAGAGCAAGGAGTTCATCAACTACACACCATCTATTACCTCTTGGAGAGTGGTGTCTCCTAGATTGGCTAGGTGTCACCTGGGAGCCTCCGTCAAGATTGTGGAGTTGAACCAAGGAGTTTGTAAGGGCAAGGTGATCGCCTACTTCGTGAAGATCTACCCTAGTGAGGCAAGTCCATCGTGGGCGACGGCCATGGTAGGATAAACAAGGTTGCTTCTTCGTGGACCCTTCATGGGTGGAGCCCTCCGTGCACTCGCGCAGTCGTTACCCTTCGTGGGTTGAAGTCTCCATCAACGTGGATGTACGATAGCACCACCTATCGGAACCATGACAAAAACATTTGTGTCTCCTATTGCATTTGCTTTCTCAAACTCCTCCCCTTTACGTTCATATGCAATTGTTTTACATTCCGCTGTTATACTCTTAGAATTGCATGTGTAGGTTGATTGCTTGACTTGTGCTAAGTTGCTAAAATCAGCCAAGAACTAAAATTGGGAAAAGGCTAGATTTTTATTGGGAAAACTTTGTTTTTGCCACTCTAGTTTTTGCCAACTTTGCTTATGCCACTCTAGAATTTGACATTTCACTTTTGCCACTCTTAGCTTTTGACAATATATCACTTTTGCCATTCCGTGGCAAAAGCAAAAAAATTAGAGTGGCAATTGTGATACATGTTAAAAGCTAAGAGTGGCAAAAGTGAAATGAAAAATTATCGTTTTTGCCACGAAATGGCATTTGTGATGTATTGTCAAAAGCTAAGAGTGGCAAAAGTGAGATGTCAAATTCTAGAGTGGCATAAGCAAAGTTGGCAGAAACTAGAGTGGCAAAAACAAAGTTTTCCCATTTTTATTTGGTCAAGTAGTCTAATCACCCCCCCTCTAGACATACTTTCGATCCTACAGGATTTTCCACGTGTAAAATTCTTATTTGCCGAAGGAAACATGTGTCAGGTCGTCATTGGGAGTGTCATCCCTACAATGGGCGGAAGACGCCTATGATATGTCGACATGTGGCACAACCCAACAGTGGCCCATTTAAGGTAAAAAGGCTGGCCCAGCTAAAGGCCCAACATATTTTTTCTGACACTAGTGGGCTGGCCCGTTAACAGCCTACCATGTTTTGGGTCAAATTGAGGCCCATATCAGATCAGGCCCGTTCACAGCCTGCATGTTTTGGGCCAAATTATGGCCGATGTCGAATAAGGCCCGTTAACATGCCTCTATTCTTTTGGGCCCATTCTAAGCCAGGTTTGTATTTCAGCCTCTTAAAGACCCATTTACCAGTTTGGTCTGATAATAGCTTCAGCCTGTTAGCGGCATGTGGTGCATCTAGGACGTTGTCGGCCCGGTTTAACTTTAGGCCATTTAATGGCCCATGCAGAAACTGGGCTATTTCTTGTCCGAAGTAACTTTAGGCCTCTTAACTGCCCGTAGTCTTTATGGATAAATTTCAGCCCAACTCGCCTATCAGCCTGTTAATGGCACGTGTAACAGTTGGGCCTAATTACAGCATGTGTTGAATCTGGCCTGCTTACAGCCCATCTAATAATGGTCAGTGACACTGTTGGGCCTATAGCCCGCATTGATACCGGCCTGCTTAAATCCCATAATTTTATTGGTCCAAACAGGGCCCGAGATATATTTTGGCCTATTAACGACTCGTCCTATTTGGGCCAAACACGGGCCCTAGGCAGCTTTGGCCTGTATTGGCCCGTGAATTTTTCGGCTCAACGCTAGCCCAATCTAGTTTTTAGCCTCTTAAAAGCCCATTGTATTCTATGGCCCAGCAGGACAGAACTTTACTCGCCTGTTAAAGGAGGAAAACTACTATACGTTTAGACCTGCTAATGGCCCTAAATGATTACAGGCCCACATTTTGGCCCATATGAGTAAGGGGCCAGCCTGAAGACCGACAACATTGAGATCCATTGAACCTTCCGGCCTAAATTACATCATACCGACCAAGAATAAACCTAGACTATGCAATAATGAAATTACGACATATTACATCCACTAGGAATAAAAGTTCACGATCGGTGATAATAAAGCGCAACATGACCGCAGATTACATACACTGGGCATCAAAGGTCACCACCAGTGCATATAAACGCGCCGACAAAAGAATATACAAAACTGAGAGCACTTCAGAAGGCATTAGGCCTGGCCAAGACAGGCACCGCAAGCAGCCGAACAAGCTGATGAGATCTGAGTTGTGTCAAAGATAGATGCTCCATCCCTAGCTTTATAGCACCAAAGTGCGCAAGGCAGTCCTTTGAGATCTACCTTGCATCATTGACATCAAGTCGGAGCTTAGCTGAAGCAAGCCTTCCCTCTTTAAGTTGAGACTGAAGAAGTCGAACTGATTGAGGCAACGACTGCACAGAGGTTGTCTCACAGCTGCTGGTGAGTAGCTTCAACTCACTGTATTCATCAAGACAGGACCTTGGGGTCATCTTGCTCTGTTTAAGATTATCTTCCCTAAAGTTTTGCTTGGCATAAGAGATACAACTTTGAAAGAGAAACCAGGAGACACGTAACAAGTTTCACAATTATATAAGAAAATAAATGGATATGTTCTGCATAAGGAACATGTTTTTACAACTACAATTTAAAACGGGTAGTTGTTGCAAACATCCAATTAGATGTAAACAACAAAGTAAACATTATTGAAGGAAATGATGCCTATCCAAATCTATACTAGAACAAAGTTTGAAGGCTCGAGAAGGATGAACTTACATGACATGTTAACACGGGCTGGACAAAGCCCTTCTCCATGTCGTTGGAAGGATAATTCAATAAATTCCCCAAAGAAACTTCTTTATAAGCGTTGTCATTATTCTACATTTTGCAAAGAGTAAATATAGATCAAATAATATTGGAAGAAATAGAAGATAATGAAGATCAGGTGTGGACTGGTGATACATAATCAAATAGCAATTAACTAAGTACATCGTTACAAGGCAAAAGGTACTGACAAGAGGAATGCAGACATGAACATGTGCAGTTGCATTGGCTTTATTCAACATTTTGGTAAGAGTAAATGTAGATCTGATAATTTGGAGGAAGTGGAGGGCAGGGTAGATAAGATGCCGAGTAATGCTATACAATCAACTATCTCGCAATGCAAATATAGTAATACCACCATTGTCCGTTATTACTTGTCGCTCAAATGGATGTATCTAGCACTATTAAGTTCTCAATACATCCAAGTGATCAACAATCAATTCGATATAGAGGGAGTACATAACAACAGGTACTTACATGAGCAATCCAAAACTTCATAACCATTGTGTTAATTCTAAATTTATCTAAGAGTAAATATAGATCTTATAATTTCGAGCAAAGGGAAGATAAATAAGCAAACATTTATAGTGATGCTACAAAATCAAACAGCAATGAGTGTAAGTATGCTGACAAAGGGAAGAGGTACTAACAAGAGCAATGCAGTGCCCAGTATTGTTGTGAGATCCTATGATCCTTGGAGCAAGGAGATTCATCTAAAATTAGTTTTCATACAAGAGAGAAGGTAAGGCACATGCATAAATTTAGCATTTCAAATTTTGAAATGATATCATAGACAGTACCTGACGCTGGGCTCCCAACAGTTCTAATAGGGGTTTGGCCAGTGGAGTAGGGGTAAACTGTGGTACAGTTGGGCGTGTGCTTTCTATGGCTGCTAATATATCTGATTTAACAGGTATCACTACCTTCTCCAAATACCTAGTTTGTGGTTCTTGAGGATCTGCACTCACCCTCTTCCTTTTGGACATCTATTACAGAAGAACAACATTTGAGTGGAAAAACATAGTATGATGACACATGGAATAGGTACAGAAAATGGATAGGTATGGCATATACTCATATATGATGCTTAAACTAAGTAGATGGTGGTGTAACAAAGTAGAAGTAATGCAAGAGGTCATATGCAAAATATGTGCGACCAATACAACCTTGCCAAGTTAGGGAAAGCACCTTGATGGGTGAATAAGATAGGCCATCCTCCCCCATGCCAAGTTTGTTAGCCAGTAGATTGTTCCGCAATATTCCTCTCGTGCACCCATTCTCATATTCATTTTGATCATGTTCAATACCTGACATGCATGAAAACATAAAAACAAGTGAGATTATCTTTGTAATGCAGAAGTGATTCTAATCCAATATTGCCTCCCTGTAAACCCCTTTGTGCTATCTCTGCAATTCTTTTAAGAGATGCCATGCATGCTATAATTTGGTGTGTGCATTAATATAATGTGGCCTACTACTCAAAATATGAGAGCTCCAAAAGTGATGATACTTCGCAAATGACAGCTTCAACATATAGTTAAGAAGAACAAGTCGACTCAGCCTGACAGGTTCAAAATATACTAAGGGAGAACAACTCAACCTGACCAGTCGACTGCAAATGTCTCTGCTACTCTTCCCAACAAGGAACATACTTATTAAAGAAGAGAAGATGATCATGTTAAAGAAGATCAGAAGAGCAAGCAGATTGAATATATTACAATGTTTTCTATACAATGTTTGTTGCCCACCCATGATGAACCAGAGCACACAGAGAAATACTATTCCTTCCGGTCTCTCCATATATGGCTCACATGCATTTCAAAACTGAAGTAGGAACATTTAGCTGACAAATTAAACATGTCTCAGTTTTACTAATATGAGCATAGTATCATATTCGAATTTTTACAACTAAGCTTGTCTAGCTCGATGGGTGGAGCAATGCTATTACGACACAAAACACGTAGGCTGATTGTGGTCAACATAAAATGGGAAGCATGATGAGTATTGCCGTGGAATTGTCACGGCAGATGTCATAGTGTGAGGACTTAGTCGTGGAGCCATCGCAACTAGGTTAGCTTAAAGGGGTTAAACGGGACAAAGGACACAGGGAGTTTATACGGTTCGGCCCCTTGCGGTGAAGGTAAAGGCCTAATCCAGTCTGAGGTGGTATTGCTTATGTCTCAATTTACCAGGGAGCGAATCCGCATGACCTAGCTTTCGATCTCCTGTTTTCTTCCCTAAACCGTTGCCTGGACGTCCCTTTATATACACAGGTTGACGCCCAGCGGCTTATGGAGTCTCGGCCGGCTCATAAACAATGTGTCCGGCTTGGTGACTAATTATACTTTCCTTACAATATAAGTCATACACATATGGCGGTTTACCCCTATGGGCCTTAAGTCGCCTTTGGGCTTTGGGTTTAGCAATCCTGCTTCATGAACCGCCATCTTCAACATATTCATGGGCTTTGTATTGATGAACCGCCATTGGTATAACCCGGCCCCTCCTGGGTGGGTCATACCCAATAGTCATATCTCCAACATTAGGCCCCAGGTTGATTTGAACTTGTTCATGTCAATCTTGAACACTTAGAAAAATCCTTCTTCCTTTATTCTTGCGAGATCTTATAACCCGCCATGACGTCACCTCTTGCAATTGTGGTAACCTGCCGTGACGTCACCGGTCATTAATATTACACAAAGCCCAAACCTTAATAAATCTTTACTTTTAATGAAACTCCGAAAATCCAGGCGTCTGCGCCGTCACATATCCATTTTTTGGTCTCCTCGATTCCCATGCATGCCACTTGTCCTTCCAGCCTTATAAATAGGGCCAGGGGTCCCTGTCACTTTCCCCCTTGCCTCTTCGTTTGTCTTCAACCTCTCTCTTAATCATTGAACAAGCCTCCTAGATGCAGAAATCTCGCCAATACATTAACTCTTCTACTGCTACAATACTAGGTTTTAATTTTATTTTATTTTCCGAACAGCGTCAGATCTGAAATTGCCTGCCCCAACCTGTGAAACCTGTTTATCCAACACTTAGCATAATTTTTCTCTTGACAGATCTTAAATATCAGTACTGTCATGGCGGGTTACATCACCAGTTATAACTAGTCATATGTCATTAGGCCCCATTTAAGCCGCCAATATAAATATATGATGTAGTATTTATCTTCGGCTTAACAAATCAACCTAAACCGGCAATATGTCTTTTAGGCTTTTCCTTTACGATGCCGAAAATAGTTCATGCAATTGGGTTCCTTCTATTGTCACCAAAAATATGCTCAAGGACTTTGTCAAAGTCGGCTATTTACTAGCAAAAGATGTCCTGCATTGGCGCACTCCCAAGCTGAAGGAGAAAAAACCTCAGCCGCAGGATGGTGAGATCATTCTTTTTACTGATCATATGAACCGGGGCTTCTCACCACCTGGATCCAAGTTTTTCCGAGATGTTCTGCACTTCTTTCAACTGCATCCTCAAGACATCGGGCCCAAATCCGTGTCAAACATCTGTAATTTTCAAGTATTCTGTGAAGTATACCTTCAAGAGGAGCCCAGTGTTGAACTCTTTAGGGAATATTTTTATCTGAACCGGTAGAAAAAATTTACCAATGGCCCCAGCTTAGAACTTGGCAGGGTCTCAATTCAACGGAGAAGTGATGCTATCTTCCCCTATGCTCACCTGGCAAGTCACCCCAAAGATTGGAACCAGACATGGTTTTATTGTAAAGACACCTCTCCGGCTGACGAGAATCCACTACTGGGTTATCGTGTCCAGCGGCTCGATACAAAACATCATCTTCCCGAATGGCTTACCACTGCTGAACGTTCAAAGCTTGCACCCACTATTGCAAAGGTCAAGGCCTTACTGGGAAATGAGTTAACCGGAGTTGACTTGGTTTGGTCCTGGGTTTCCTGGCGAATCATACCCTTGAGCCGCCGATTCGGCTTAATGTGCACTTATACGGGTGGTGCAAAAGATCCACTATGCCACAACTCCGTGTGTTTAACTGATAATGTAGTCAATTAAATGACAAAGACGCTTATGAACGAGAGCTTGGAAGACTGCAGCAAAGTGAGACTGAACCCTTTCTGGAAGCTTAACCTGCCACCAGATGTGAGTCTTTAAATCACTTATTTTACCTTATCATTCAAATGTTCTATTAACTCAACTTTGATGAATTTCACAGGCTGAATCCGATTTTTGGAATAAAGAATATGATCATGAAGCTGCCAAGAAAGCGAGGGCCAAAGCGAAAACCGCCAAGAAGAATAAGAAGAAATTGAGCGCTTTTGAGATGTTTGAACTAGACGACAGCTCTGAGTCGGAGGTAGCCCTTGATTCCCTTGGCTCCTTTTTCAACTATCTTATTGACACTGATTATCATCAGGATGACACGTGGGCCAATCAAGTGGTCAAAGAAGAGGTAACTATTATTTCCCCCGACTCAGCGCCTTTGCCAAGACAGAAAATTTGACGGGTAACCAGGAAAGTAAGATTTTCACACCCCTTATCTCCTTTGGATCCTCACTTTCTTTTCAAGCAACATCAGCATGAGAACCGGTGACAAACTTGGACCAGCGGAGGTGAAGAGTTATCCTCCGGCTTACCATATACTCCAGCTCCACGGAAACGTCGAAACAAGGTCCTTCCAAATTTAAACTCTTTTGTTCCTCTAGCGGGTCTCATTCGCCAGCCACTTAATTCTTTCGATTCAAACTATCAGGAGGCTTCTTGCTCCTCTTCCGGCGACTCATCACAGACCCAGCTGCCAGCTTTCAAAACTACCCCTGGGTAACAACAGTTACTTATTATTTTGTTCCTCCTTGGGCTCTTATATTTGTACTGACCTCTCATAACCCATGAAGTGGAAAGGCAAAAACTAGCAAGAAAGCAAAGGTGATCAAGCCGGCTCAAGACCCCAAAGTCAATAAACCGGAGCAGCAAATTCCAGCGTTTGACGCCTTCGTCAACAACTAGAAGAGCATGTTCATGATGTTCCACCTGAAATTCCAAACCTTTCCAGTGACCAGACGAACATCAATCCTTTGAGCACTGAATCATCAATCCAAATTAAACCGTCAGGAACACATGCCGACAATGTTATGATCACTGGCACCAGCTTCAAAGAGTCGGGACAACCTACTGTCTTGGCCAAGCACTCCACCAAAGAAGAATTTATTGAAAAGCGAAAAGTGAGATTTGACATTGCCAACTATTCTCAGTTGAGAATTACTGAAGTACTCTCTGGTTATCTCAACCAAGTGCCTACCAGCCACGACCTTGAAGTTGATATGGTGAAGCAGATGCATAAAAAATATGAGGTATGAATTCTTGCTTTAATAAGTTATGCATATCCTGTCAGCCCCCAAGTCTACTGTGTATGATAGGATTGAATATGATGTAGGCTTAGGATAACCATGAGTATAAATAGCATCTTTGGTAAAATACTTCAAAGTACGGTTTTCACAATTCGAGTTATACCGGGACTTTAACAATTAACATTGTATCTGTAGCCCCCAAGGGTTGGTTTAATCAGCATGAATGAACCGATACTGTTCACCATTGTTTATAAATGAAAGCTTACTTGTGTAGCCCCCATGAGCCGGCTGTGGTTGTTTATGGCACAACCGGGTCATCATAAAGTATTAATGAAACCGAGCAATATGCATTATCCCCCATGTGCCAAGTACTCTTGCTTGCAAAGTGCTTGGGAATTGTTCATAAGTGCCTTTGTATGAAGAATTTTTCTGTACCCCTTAGCCCCAAGTGTCGAGCGTTGTTGCTTGCAAAAGGCTTGGGACTTTATTTCTGTCACCCAAATATGAACATGATTTCAAATCTGAGCATATACAAGACACCACTGCTCAACTTCAATCGCAATTGGCTGATGTGAAAACCCGACTGGAGCTCCAAGAATCTGAGACCCGGAAAGCCGACTCAAAATTTAAATTTAGTCTGGATGAAATAGAAAAACTGAAGACCAGTTTTGATGCCAAAAGAACCGTCTAGGCTAAAGAGAAAACTGCTCTAACGCAGTGGGCTGAAAAAGTGGAAGCTGCTCTTCAAGAGGTGACCACTGAGCTTACCTGTTTAAAACACCGTATATTCCAGATGGTGTCTGCTATCTTCGGTAAGTATGATTGTGAGCATCATAACCGAGTCTTACCTTTCATGTCATAAACTATCTCTGATCAATCGGCAATTGTTACACAGGTCCTAGAAGCAGCAATCTTGGTCAAGAGATGCTTGTGAAGCTCAAAGCCGTATATACGCTCGTTGAACAGCTATATACTCGAACTCAGTGCACGCTGGCCATGATTTCTCCAACAAACCAAGCACCCACTCTTTTGAATGACGTCTTGAAAATACTTTCTGTTCTGCCTGCTAGGATTGAAGAGATAAAACGGTCATATGCAAGAGCCAGTGTCGTGACAGCATTAAGTCAGGCTAAAGCATGGCAAGCAGAGCTAGACCCAGCCGAGCTAGCTACTAGTTATCCAAGCTTGAAAGAAGATGGCACGCCCTTTGACAAGAAAGACTTTGCTGCCTGTGTGAAGGAAATATGTCCCCTGGCCAGTCTGATTGCTGATGAGACGGATATTTCAAAATATCAACTAGCTTATGACATGGAGAATCAGAAGATGGCCACGCCAGCTTATAAAGTCACGGATCTGATCCCTCCAATCCGTAAGAATACTTTCGCCCCTGAGGTTGATCCGTTCGAACTAATAGATGATGAAGCTAAATTCCAAGCCTTGTGTGGCATCGATTGGTCATCACCAAACTTCCAGACAACAGAGGAGGACGAAGAATCGGAGAAGGATGATCCAGAATCTTCAAGCCGTCAAGGCCAAGAAGATTGATCCGCTGGGCGTTTCATATATTTGATCTTTTGAACACTTGATCATTTTGGCTCACTG
Source organism: Triticum aestivum (assembly GCF_018294505.1). Classification (NCBI taxonomy): domain Eukaryota; kingdom Viridiplantae; phylum Streptophyta; class Magnoliopsida; order Poales; family Poaceae; genus Triticum; species Triticum aestivum. The sequence goes on from NC_057801.1 coordinate 550,088,303, forward strand.
GGTCAAGTAATAGGCTAGTGAAACTTTGATCTGTCGTTCCATCGTGCATGATTCGTTGTGCGCAACATTGCTGATCTGCGAGTTGAAAAACCACCACTTTATGCTTACGATAGCATCAACCAGATTTAGCATTATCCTGCACACAAATATATCACAAGTGCCTTGTGATATTTGATCACACTGCCGGCTTATCATACCAGTGCAGTAAGGGTAACAACCCAAAAGATTGAGCATATAATGGCCTGTTGAATTGTTATATGATGCCAGCTTACAACGCCATAAATAGCAAGGGGTAATGTCCCAAAACTTAGAGCACAATGCTTCCAAGTATTTAATATCATCGTATACTGGCGACTTATAGTCCAAAGCCAGGCAAAATTATAAAAAACCACGAATATACTCAAAGATGAGCGATAGAAATTAAGGCTACATGGCCTGAATCGGTTTTTATACCATATGTCAATATGGTACAAACATGAACCCAAAAATGTTCGAATAGAAAATAATAAAGCAGAAAACAAGGCTTTCATAGGCCGCCAAGCCTAAGTCTCAAGTGCTTTCAAAGGGCCGCATAGCCACTGAGTTAAACCTTCATGCAAACCTTATAAGCCGGGCCTCACATGACCAATCGTCGTTTTAAATTTGACAAGTACAGGGTCTTATATAAGATTGACTGTCGAAAGTACGGCGGGTCATTCTAGTCAACCTGGGCGGAGTGGCAGACTTAAAAAGGCAGGATAACCCGAGTTTTTAGGTGAATACATCTGGCTTCCAAGCCTGGCTTTTAAGCCTATTACAAGGGTCATAAAAACTCTTGTCCATTGAACAAAGAGCCCCCAAGTAACATTTTATTAAGGACATACAAGCCAGATCAAGAGAGTAATCAAGGCTCTGCTCGTTAAGTAGGTCGCCCCCAAATGATATCAAAGCAGGGTACCTATGTTTGAGTTGTGCTTTGCAATAGACTCTCTTTGGTCCCTTTATCCTGTGTAGCAAACCCCCATGTGACCATATGAAGTGTCAATAAAGACTCATTATTATCAGAAATGAAATGACAGAGGCCCTGCTTTATTAGGGATACCAGAGGTGAGTGGACGGCCTTTCCCTTATGATACTGACCATTATTCTACGTGTTGGTATTAGCCACAAAATCCAAACTATTATCAGCCTTGTGCTTACCATTGCCCCCCTAATTTGTCGGGTTATGATGCTGCCCCTTCATGTTGCCACTCTTCTTTCCCTTTCTCGGCTTTTCATCATCAGACTCGGGGTCCTTGGTACCATCAGAGTCAGCATACTTAACCAGAGCTGCCATCAGCTCCCCCATGTCGCTGCAGTGGCGCTTGAGCCGCCCTAGCTTCTATTTAAGGGGCATAAAACGGCAATTCTTTTCTAACATCAAGACCGCTGAGCCGGCATTGATGCGATCCAACGAGTGCAGGATAGTTGAGACCCGGCGCACCCAATGGGTTGTTGACTGACACAGGTGTCCAAATCCACAATTAACATAGGTTTCTTGCACGTATCTTTAAATTTCTGAATAAACCGGGCTTTTAACTCATCCATGACCCAATGGAGTTGGCACGTAGCCCTTTCAACCAAGTACGGCCGTTCCATCCAACATCCTGGTGAAATACTTAGCACACGCAGAATCGCTAACATCCAGCAGTTCCATGGGCATCACATAACTCTCAACCCATGCTTCAGGGGGTAAGTCAGCAGTGTAGTTAGGCACCTTGCGAGGACCATTGAAATCCTTAGGCAAACGCTCATTACATAGAGCCGGCACTAGACATGGCACACCCAAAGTTCTGAAGGTCACGCCTGTCTCCATCGAAGTTGTCGGATGAGCCGGAGAATGCTGATGAGCCGCCTACTGAGACACCAGCTCAGCCTCTCGACGCGCTCTACCCTGATCCACCACATTCTAAGCATTAGCTCAACCATGCGCCGGGTCATGTCCACGGGGCGGGTTGTGGTATCGTCCACTGCTGGACACAGTCGGCTCATCAATATGCCTACTATAACTTTTTCTTGGACGTGGTGTGGAGTGGATACGGTCCCGAATGTATGAATAAGCCGCTTGTTGAGCCACGGCCGTCTAGAGTAGTTCCCCAGCTCGTCGTATTTCCATCATTGCAGGTGATTCGCCTTCAACCGGTAGAGCCGCCAGCCGTGTCACCGCAGCAATCATGTTATCCAAAGGATTAGAATAATGATTCGGTGGTGTCGGTACATACTGAGGCAGAGTAGTGTTCAGACGGGGTGGCTCCATCGGGCATGGCTGAGCCGACACTCCAGCCCTAGGCGCTTCAACCCGGTTTATCTCCGGCTGGTTACTAGTCCCCGCTCCAGGCGTGTTAAAGAGGTTTCTCGCATTGTAAACTAAAGGTAAACAAGTCTTATGCCTCCTCCTCATGACTTCATTTGAAGCGTTTTGATCCATCATGAGCCGGAAAGACTCTGACTGAATCCGTTGTGCCTGAGCATCTAAAGCAGCCTTCTCCGTGGCCATCCTGTCGTTCTCTGCGTTCAGCTCCTCCTTGGCTTGCACTATCTCATCACGCAATTTTGCAACCTCTGCATTGTGCTGAACTTGATTTGTCGGGTTAACCTCCGATGTTAACAATGTTGTCAGACTATCCAGCAAGTCGATCAAGACCTGAGTCCGCAGGCGCACAGGGCTCCTGCCCTGGCTGCCATTGCCATTGCTGACCCAGAGATCATTGCTGCACAGTCGAAGAATTCTACACTGGCTGTGTACCAGCCATGAAACTCGCGACCCTATTCGACGGCTCATAGGGGTCCAGAATACTGTCACCATCGGAATAGCCCACAAGCCAGCCATCTTGCAGTTGGCACAGCGAATCAGTTTCACCAGTGGACGACTCACCATCAAAGTAGACGACTGTCTCACCACGAGACACAGATCTATCCTCAAATTCCGCCCCATGGATGAATCCCATGAAGGCACGCTTCACGGCAGGCTGAACTCGGGCGATTCACGCGCGCTGAGCCGTCTCGATGATGTCAGTGCAGATGTCTGGCTCAGGGCCCGGTTCGCCGATCTTGCCAACAAAGACGTGGATTCCGCCGAAGGGGACCTGGTACCCGTACTCAATTGAGCTGACCTCGGGGCCCCATCCTGCATCGTCAATGTAGAGTTTGTTGCGATGACTCTTGGTCATTCGACTCATAGTGTATCCCTTGATCCCTTCGAAGCTGCCCTTCAAGAACTCAAAACCACCGTGCGCCGGCCCCATGGTGGGCGCCAACTGTAGTGGAATTGTCACAGAATATGTCCTAGTGTGAGGACTTAGTCATGGAGCCATCGCAACTAGGAAATCTTAAAGGGGTTAAATGGGACAAATGACATAGGGAGTTTATACTGGTTCGGCCCCTTGCGGTGAAGGTAAAGGCCTAATCCAGTTTGAGGTGGTATTGATTATGTCTCGATTTACCAGGGAGCGAATCCGCTTGACCTAGCTTTCGATCTCTTGTTTTCTTCCCTAAACCGCCACCGGGGCGTCCATTTTTATACACAGGTTGATGCCCAGCGGCTCACGGAGTCTCGGCCAGCTCATAAACAACATGTCCGGCTCGGTGACTAATTATACTTGCCTTACAATATAAGTCATACACATATGGCGGTTTACCCCTATGAGCCTTAAGTCGCCTTTAGGCTTTGGGCCCTTAGCAATTTTGCTTCATGAACCGCCATCTTAAACATCTTCATGGGCTTTGTATTGATGAACCGCCATCAGTATAACCCGGCCCCTCCTGGGAGGGTCATAACCAATAGTCATATCCCCAACAAGTATAGTGTTCACCGTGGCAGTGGGATGGTAGATCTGATGCTATAGATCGTGCAAAGGGTAGTTAGAAACCGATGTTCGCTTTGAAATAACAACTAAGATTTTGTATGGACAAGAAAGTAGAGTCAATAAGTGACAAAGAAATGCAATTATGTTGTCTCTCTATATGTCGCTACACGCATTTGGAAACTCAAGTGGGACCTTTAGCTAACCAATTAAGTGTGTCTGTTGACTAATATTAGTATCATATCACAATCATATTTAAACAACTAAACTTTGGAATTATGAGTATTGTGTTGTTTAGCTTGAAGGGTGGAGTACTACTAGTACGACAGAAAGCACCTACGCAGATCATAGTAGAGTAGAGAAAAGGGCAAAACCCTAAGCATTAAGAGTAAAATCAGGAAAGTGGAACTAGCTGGACCATATGGGCTTGTATTGTCAGTATGACAAGAAAGAGCTACATAAGAACAAAACAATGACATGGCCCGCCCAGCCCTAGTCCAATATACAAAGGAGTGAAGGTAAATTTATAAAAAAAAATGGGATCCCCTATAGTCTAAGCCATCTGGGCCGCCCAATATTTTAACTGTAGCTCCGCCGGTGTGTGGCGCACATGCTTTTCGAAACAAATATAGGAACATTAGGTGACCAATTAAACATTCTCTGTTTTAGTAATATATGAGCTTCATATCAGATTCGTATATCAACAACTAAGCTTTGGAATTATGAGTGGCATCTTGTTTCGCTTGATGGGTTGAGGTCTTGAGGAGCAGTGCTAGCACGACACTAAGCACCTACGATGATGGTAGTGAATATAAAGGGGGAAAACCATAAGCTTTATGAGTATAGTGACCATGCCATGGCGGATCTGAAGGTGCAAGTCGGACAAAGGCTACTTCGCAACCAATGTTTGCTTTCAACTAGCCACTATGATTTGGTACGGACAAGAAAAGTACAGTAAACAAGTTAGATCTATTTTCGGGGTGAGATCAATAACTTAAGTAGATATGAAAGAGTAGCACCTCTCTTGCGACGTCGTGTATGCCCCTGCTGATACGTTGAGGGTGCTATGGGTGCGATGGCTGTCGGCGGCGCGGAAGAAGACTTTAGACGGCAGACGGCCAGGTTGGGGGAAAAGTCCTGTTGCCGTGGATGAGGCAGTCGTAGGAGCGGCAACGGCAAGGTGCATGATGGTGCCGATGAAGCGAGAGGATGTGATGAAAGGATCTTGGTCCGGCGCCGTGGATGAGAGACATCCATCTCTTGAAGTGGACGACGGGGTAGGGGTAGCGGCTCCGGCAAGGTGGAGGATGGGGTGGCAGACGAAGGAGGCTGGCCGCGGTGGGAAGGTTGTTGTGGAGCCGATGGTGTATGAATGGGGAAATGGAGGGGGAGGGGGATCTCAAACTTTGGGACACGCTTGTCTGAAATGTGGGAAAGTTACGAACTTATCCCCCGTTTAAACTTTCAGACATCATGTCGGTTGGGGATAGGACTGTAATATCGCATGTCCCCAATATTTGCGGGTAGCGATTTCGGGCGAGGAGACGGTGTTTTTCCGCCCACGATTGGCGTCGATGATGTATGAACGGGGCTGACATGTAGGGGGGTTGTGTCACGTCTGAGGGAAGTTACACATCTGCCCCTATTTAAAATATTTGCCTACATCGATTTCGGACGAGGAGAGTTTGTTTTGCTGCCCAGCGTGTATGAATGGGGAAATGGAGGGAGAGACACATGTCTTTTAGACGAGCTTGAATCAAATGTGTTTTGCCGCCCAGGTTAGGTGCCCACCATCTTTGAATGGGCTCAGAGGCGGTCGTGTCATGTCTGATTGAAGTTACTAGTCTACCCCTATCGACAATAGTGGAAATCGGGTCGATTAGGATGTGAAGTGTCAGGGGTAAATAGTAATTTCCATCTCGCAAACACTTGCTTCGGGCAGCCGACAAATGATAGTGGGTGATTTGCTGCTTTGTTGAAAATTTGGGAGAATTAGCATTCACATTTACCCTGGGCCCTGGCAACTAAATTCAAATCCAATTTGTATTCAATTACGAATATCCATACATCATTCTATGTTTTGTTATTTATTTCTTAAAAACCACGACAAAGATTTGTTCCACCTTTATATATGATTATGATTTAGAAATGCCATGATCTTCAAATTCAGTAGGTTGGATACACTTTGAGTTAAACAGTTATTTCATCCAATACAATATGCTCACATGAAAAACAGTTCACCGTATGTCAATCGTACAAGTACTGAGGATTACCTCGCCTAAAATAATCCATATCATTACAACACATGGACAAGATAGGGGATCTTACAACATAATCCATTCAGAGACATGACAACATGCAGGTATAATAATCTAATGACAATTTGAACTGGTATCTAAAGAAGAACTGGGATTACCTTGGGCTTCAGATAGCAGAAGCAGCAGGACCTCCTCCATCTTTAAATGCAACATTCTTACTTCCTCCAATTCTTGGGTTGCTTGCATAATGCGTGCAGCTAATTGCATAATTTCCAGCCTCGAGATCAAGATTACCTCATTCATGGCAGCAACACCATATCTTTCTGCCTCTAGTAGAGCCTCAAGAACTATAATATCTATGCTTAGACTGCTCACAGGCGGTGTTGCCTCTGAACTACTACCATTTGGTAACATGGATGGCGCACTGCTTCGACAAATAGATTTTGGGGTTGCACACTGTGTCCTAGTGTGAACGACATCCTGAACGGTTTCCGCTGGACATAAGTAAGAGATAGTTATCACATGATCCAGGCAGTAAGCTTACATGGTAAATGACATACGAATTATGGCCGAGCATGGCAAGCTACATTTAAATGGTTTGAAGCAGCATTAGCCAAAAAGAAATTAAAATGGTAGGATGAAACTAGGGTTGTAAGTGGCAAATAAACATCATATGCCAGTCCCATCTAGTTAGTTTTTGCTATCTCCCTAGTTCATTTTCCTCAAAAACAAAAACTCTTTTGAACTATCATACCACTACTGGACTTTAATCGGGATTAAACGGGACTCAGTTGACATCCCGGCTGAAAGGGAGTCTACCACAGCTATATTTAAGTTGCCAAGGCATCTAAGCAGTTGAAATAATCTGAGAAAGCACTTAACAGTGTGGCCTCATATAAACTACGAAGACACTCTTATGATGAAGTTCATAGGAAAAGTTAAGGAGTCAAATGAACTAGGGATGCATTTCTTTACGATAGTACGACATGCACTGCTTACATATTGGCCAACTCAGGTATAGCCTAACAAGTAACAAACAAGCATTCGAATCAAGCAATACATCAAAGCAGACAACTGAACTATTTGTAATTCTGTAGGATTACAGGTTGAGGGCATAAGCCAAGGAAGTAGCCCACACACATTACATGTCACATGTACTAAAATAAACTGGCTTACCATATGTTGTTGTGAAGCCTCGCTGTTGTTGCAATGTTCTTTGAATATATCGTCAGCATCCGTGGTTGCAAATCTAGTTGTTGTAGTTTATTTTGCACCCTCTATTTAGGTAAAATTAATTTTAATCACATGCGCTAGTTCGAATTGATCATCAATGGTTCATCTAAACTAATGAAAGAAGAGTGTGTGCTTACAGGACAATATATGTGCTTCACTCTATTTTTATGCTTGTTCGAGGTGCCAGCCCCAAAAGAACAAATATTTTTCTTGATGGGGTTGGCAGCTCCATAATTAATAGAAGCATCAAATTAGTCATCCAACTTGGGAAGATCAAGAATGCACAAAAAAGTAGGGTATGTTTGGTTGGAGACTAGCGTGGCTAAGGCAAAGTGTGACCAGCCACACAAGTATGGCAAGCCACATAAGTGCGGCTAAGAAATAGGACGCCAAACTTTGGCAGAAGTCAGAAAAAAATTTCTCTATGATAAGTGGGCCATAGGGACAATAATGTGTGGCAAAAACCAAACACATGCCAACTAAACTGGGGTTGCCAAACTTTGGCTTGGCAAACTGTGGCTGGGGACCAAACAGCCCCCTAATGAACAGAGGCTCGGAGCAGTGATGTAATAGGTAGCATCAACAAATGTAGGGTAAAACGAACAAAAAGCAGCGGAACCACATGGTAGTTTGCTGATGTGTAATTAAGCATAGAGAACATGAAACAGTCTGATGGAACCAACAGGTGGCATCGGAACAACACCACTATCATAAATATAGCATGCAAGAAGTAAAATAGGAGGCAATGATATCTAGGAAGTACAGTAATACTTAGGACAAAACTAAAGCATTGTAACAAAATGTGCATTGGTTTGTAATTTAGCACATGTAACATGTTCACTGCTAGAAGTATGGCCCTACAGGTGCAAGCAGAATGTCTCAAGAAAAATTGAATGATGTCCTAAAGAAATTCAAAGTTATGGTGCTTATGCTAAGAAAATGAACGTAGGCGCCGGCCGTTTGATAATAGTACCTGATTCTCGGTGGCGTATGGGTATCATTGTCATACTTGATAGCTAAGGATCATCGATGGTGCTCTTGTTGCGGTTGAGTTTGGGTCGGCTGTCGTCGCTGCTGAAGCGGCTTCGGTGCTTTGGTTGCGGTGCCCGTCGACATACAAGAAAGCTCATTTGTGGTAAGTGAACAGTTCCATGATAAAGAAGAGAAAAAATGGAGTAGAAATCAAAATAACCTGATGAGGCTGCGGCGTCAGTAAAGCATGGACGATGGAGTAGAATATGGCATCCGTGGAGTGGGTCCGGTGAAGTGGACGAAGGCATCGGTGAAGCACGTCCGGCATGGTGTACAGTGCTTTTGGTGAGGCTGATCTGTTGCAGCGGACGAGGGCTTGTATGAAGGGCCAGCGATGGGGCGGACGAGGGAGACAGTGAAGGGCCTACACTGTGGTGGACAAGGGCGCCGGTGAATAAGATCTAGTGTGGTGGACCATGATCACAGTCAAGGAGATCTGGAGCGGTGGACAAGCCAGCCACTGAAGCGGCTCCGGTGAAGTGGTGAGTTGGCAGTTGTGGGTTCCGAGGTGCGAAAGGTAGATCTAGTGGAGTGTGAGGTCCACCGCTGTGGCAGAGGACTAGATTCGGCGGCTTGGCGTGGTTGGGGTTGTCGGGGAGGGGGAAGGGGAGGGGCTCTGGGAAAGAATGTTGGGGGCAAAGAGGGGAAAACAATAGAGTTACCAAAGCAGCCCTTTTCCATTCATGTGGCAGGGGTAAAATTGGAATATCACAGGGCTAAACTTTCGGGTGCGAGATATTTCGATGTGAGCGGGAAGTTTTGAAAGCTTTCGGCGCCTGATATTAAGTGTCCTACTCTTGTCCGGCCGACTATGATATCACGGTCGGGAATTTACTTATGTGTATGTGTATGAATAAAGTGGATGATTATAAAGTTTGAATATGCCCGTATGTGTATATCTCTAGCTTTGATATATGAATTTGAAATCACGAAATCCCGGCTTAAAAAATGTACCTCCGTTTAAATGAATTACAAAAGCTAATGATGGAGTCAAATTCCAAAATTCCAATCTTTGTAATTCTGGTACTTCAAAGTATATCACGCATGTTCAAAAGTATCGTTATCTCATAGTCCAAACTTTGAAACAAATTGATCAACCATGAGTGCACACACTATTGACCATATATATCTCAATTACGCTAGAGTCTCTCAAATATAGACACCTCACTCTTTATCTGAAGCCAACCCCCCCCCCACACACACACACACAAGTCGTTCTTTCCCTCGGACATGAACACACGAGCACATTAAACACCCCCCTCTCTTTGAAATTCTGAACCCCAATATAGGTCTCTATCACTTTGTCTCTCGGGCATGCACACATCTCTTTCCCCACTCTCTAGGTCTCCCGAAATCTCTCTTTCTCAAGCACACACACTATATAGAGTGTATCTTTCCCATACACACAAAACGTCGCCCCCAAATGTCTATCTCCCTAGTTATGTGGTTCTCTCACACTCACCTCACACACCACCCCCACTACAAACAAGCACACTTTGTCTCCTTGTGCACCACTCTCCTCTTTCTATCTCTCCCACATGCGGACCCGCCCCAGCTCCTTCCTTATATACATATATGTCGTGACTCTTTCCATAGCTCCCTAATGCATCATCGTTCTCAATCTCGCACGTTGTTCTCTACACTATCTCTTGTAAATCTCTCATGAAGTCCCTATGACACACACGATGACTCGCTTCCCTTGCGTCTCCGTACATAGTCCACTTTCGAACAACATCAACGTTGTCTCCCTATCTATACGCAACTTCTACACACAAACGACCCCTCTCTCTCCCACTCTCTTCCTCTCTTTCTCTCCCTTGCTAGCTCTCTCTCTCTCAAACCCCTCTCCCACACACACTCGATGTCTCTTCCAAATAGTCTGCTCCCCGCCCGCACCCATGCTATCCCGCTACTACATATGCCTTTGTCTCTCTTTGACACACATGTCATACCATTCCCCCTTCCCTATACTAGGTTTACATCATTAGTGGTCTCTCTTCTCCACATACACACACACACCCTCTCACACACACGTGTGCGCACAAACACACACAGACACGCACAAACATCGATCTATCTGGATCCTTCTTGTAAGACACACACCCTTGCATATTCTCTCCAGCTCTAGGTATGTATATATCCACCCCCTCTCTCTAGCTCAGATGAAATTCTCCTTCTCTCTAACTCACACATCTCTCCCCATGTCCGCATGTGTATCTCACACACTCACTCTATGATTATGTCTATGTGTCTCCATGTTACACAACACAAAGCCCCATGCACATGTCTCTCTCTATCCTCCACAAGCAAAGACACAAAGAATCTCTTATCATTGCCTTAGTCACTACACATATCACACATGCACGGTGTCTCCCGCTCTCGCACACATGCTCAACAAAGGTTTTCCCGTGAATAACTTACCATCTATTCATCAATAGTCATGACAATACGGTGAACACGAGACGTGAAAAAAAAATCAACACGTGCGTAGACCACCTAGTATGACTACTAGGACTAGAGAAAGCCGAAAGCGCGCCACCGTCACCCCTTCCTTATCGGCGACGGGAAAACCTTTTGTTTTACACAGTCAAGAAGTCATCCTGCTATGACCCCACAAGCTCAGCCATTGAATAGAATGCAGATCCGTGTTTATGGAAACAAGTATCGATAATACATTTGTATCTCCATACATATATCTCTTCTCTTATAAAAAACCGAGTTGGTGATGATGGTACGCCTGCCATCTTGCAATATAGACCGTCCGATCTATATCTGACAGATAGAAATTAAACTAAAAGATACCCGCACCCTCTCTCCACATTTGCAGACAAGGCCTACCCTCGTTCATCCTTATCTCCCATAACCTCATTGTTGAGCAATTAAAAGAGGAAGCCTCTAGAACAAAATGGCATGATGGTTGCTGCCAGCGTCGTCCATCCCCATGCCTCCACTTAGTCCAACCACGAATAACCACCACGCCCCACTCCTCCTCACCTCTTCTCTCCTCTTTCTCGAGATATCATTAGTTTATACACATGGGATTACCCCTGCATGGGTCAATCACAACAGGTATTTTTATAAAAAATGCATCTTGATGTTCTGTGCAATGCATGAACATCTTGCTAGTACTCCTACAGAAGACTTAGTTGGTGATGATGGTGTGTCTGCCATCTATCATTTCTGACCATTAGATCTACATCTAACAACTATGAGGTAAGTTGTTGCATTTTCTCAACAACATCCCACCTCTCTACCAATTTGCAGAAAAACCCTTAATTAGTATCTTAAAACCAACCACATCCCTCCCTCACCTCACAAAAGCAGCCCAAGGAATATATTCTCATTGAAACATAATATATATCTAGTGATATATGTATATCAAAATTAGAGTGTTTTCTATCAAGTTTGTGAATAAGTATTATTCTAATTATGATCTCTTGCAGCGCACGTGAACATTGCTCTTATTTCCAACCATGCAAAAAAATGCTAGTGTTTCTATAGTTTTGAGTTTTCCATCAAGATATTAGTCACTCATGGTTGATATGTAGTTTGAATTACGCACGCATATGAACTATGTAACTAGCCATGCTTATTGGCTTCCAAAGCTTAACTTTCACTCCTACTTACAGTATGTAGAGTATTTAACAAAAACCTACCACTTTCAGCCAGCCCTAGGAAGAAACTATTATAAAAAATAGCAAAAACATACCCAAAATTTCTCAATCCGCGCCAAAAAACTACTACCTAGTGCCGATTAGGCTTGTTTAAACCCGTTTATGATAGGGTTGGCCCACACGTTCGTGCTAACAAGGCAGCTTAAACCAACACGTTTTGTTTGACTGCTGACTTGAGGGACCCACATCTGACCTTCTATCCTGTTCTTCCTCCTCCAATCATTATTTTTCCTGAACATTACTTCAAACAGTACTGATGCGTGTTCGTCGGTGGCACCGGTGATGAGCGAGTTGGCCGCCGCTCCGCCTGACGGGCCGGACACCGCGCTGGCCTCTAGTCGAGCTAGATGGCTGGACTTAGTGTGGAGCGTGCGAGCAAGCCGCCGCACCGCCGTGCCAACCTACCTAGCAAACCTTACAAACAAGCAGCTGGATGCATCCAACAGGGTGTGTGCTATCTTGGCTAGCTAGCGGCCGCGAGCACCAGACGGAACTGGCATCCGGGCCGCTGCAGAATGGGCTCCGCACCGCCGGTGGTTTTGACCTCGCCTTCTGTCGGTGACGGTAGCTGCGTCCTATGGTCGAGGATGATTAGGTGTGGGCGGGCCGGAGGTAGGAGGTCACTCGGGGATTTATGTCTAGACTGACATGTAGGTCCCACAAGTCATAACGCCTAACTTGTCGGTCGAAAGAAGGCGTTGACTTAAGTGGCGACATTGATTGAAATGTACCTATACGGCACTTTGTAGAGTAGTCCTTTCTTGGTTGGGCTGGTTGGTAAGTGGTAGTAGTAGTTTCTTGGCATTATTAGCAGTTTCTTGTAAGGAACAATGTACTAGCGACAAAAGGCGATTCTAGGTTGCATTGTACTCCAATGAGTACTGCTAGTGGTCGCAGGAGTGTATAGCTCGTTTTGTGGGTATGATCCCGGTCAAACGCACGGCGGCCTTTTTTTTAAATAGTAACCTTGCTGCGAGCCAATATTGTACACTTGTAGTTTGACTTTTGAAGTTGAACGGATGTGTCGCACCACAATCTGAGTGCACTGGATAACCCAGCCACGTGAACGGGTTTTCCCTCCATCATCTTGTGGCGCGCGTACTAGAACAGTACTCCTATATACTCGCCTGCATGCTCTCCCTAGCCGCACCTTGCTTGCAGCTTCCTCATCAGCTAGCATATTTAAACTAGCGCCTCCCAATTAAGCCAGAGGAACCGTAAAAGCCTGGCGCGGCATTGGGAACTGTGCAATATGGCTTTGTATGTAAAGTGCTAGTACTCTACTACTCTGTAGCTTGCGACGTTGCACGCATGGACTTCGCTCCATTATTGGCTCTATAAAAGAAATTCGTCTTGACGTGAATATTTTTTTTAAACGGAGGCAAAAGATTTGCATCATCTCATTCATAAAGAAGGAACTACTAACAAAGTTTGACGAGATCCATTACACCTCCACAAATGGAAGCAAAAAGCCTAGTCTCGCTGTATCAAAGAACTCAAATGGTCTGCCCCGCAGTAACCGTCACTGATAAACAGGCTGCTAGTGTGTGCGTCAGAGGAGCGGCTGAGTAGGCCAGCTACGCGCTTGAATAGAGCACGGAGAGTACGCACTACACATGTGTACTTTCCCTGCATTGATAGTACAGCGATGGTTCTAGAGAACAGTAGTACCCTCCACTTGCAACTGTAGCTCCTTAGCCTTGAGATTCAAGAGTTGAAAACTGGTGCACTATAGAAGGACAGTATGTCGCACTACTAGTTGAGAAAGTAGTACTACTACTGCTACAGTACGAGTACATAGTAAATAATAGCCTCACCATCACGGGGCACGAGGCACTACCACTATGCTTGTCTGCATACGAGGCCCTGTGGTTACGCTCTTATCTCCTCCTCGCCAGTTCCCCTCCCCCCGAAGAGACTAAGGCAGTTCATAGCTGCTCCAATGGATTCGCCAAGAGGTTCTCCTCCTCGTCGGGGTTGGGAGACCTTGTACGACAATCCTCTGGGAGAAATCGCACGCCACTCCGACGTCCTCAGCGCCGCAAGACTCGGTGCTTCCTGTACCAACTTTTTTAAGACAGTGCTTAAACAAGTTTTGGAAAAGGCCATGCGTGTTAGTCTTCCATGCGTCCTCGAGGAGAAGGTTATTCTATGGGACAATCCTTCAAATAGTCCACCGCTCCCTGGCCATGGTTCCACGTTGATTCCGCTAGAGTTGCCGACGTTGAGAGGTAGTCGGATTTTGTCCGATGAGCAGGTCAGTCATGGAGTTAGATCATGTAGTGTATATTCTAAATATAGTACTTAGTTATTCCATCCCATAATTTCTCCGCTGCCCACCGTCTTATATATAGGTATGGGTTGGTGCCAACAAAGATTGGCTTGCATACCTCTGGCTCGATCCCACCATCATTTCGCACAACATCCACAGTAGTGCGGCCGTTCCCGTAGGCCCCCTCTCCGCCATTGGGATCAGCCTTACGGACTGGCTGGGCTTGAATACGTATGATGATGCCTACATGAGATTGAAGAAGATAGCAATTGTGGACCCGCCGACAAAGTGACACGGCTACGACAATTACTATCTCATTGCGGTGTTCGGCATAAGGATTGCCATCAATACAAGAGGCAGTAATGGCAGAGGCTGGCACATGTTGGCCGCGGCAGATTTGTACCCCTACACGTTCAAAGATGTCGTGCGCCATGTAGGCCGCATCTTCGCGGAAGCAAACTAGGGGACTTGTTTCATCTGGTTGCCATCCTACGGTACGGGAAATTACAAACAAAATGCACAAACCATCATTTGCATCCCTAACGGAACTTCATTATTTTGCAGGGACCAGTCATCCCCCGATCAAAATAAGATCGCTAATCCTGGATGTGCATTTGCATCCGTGATTCGTTCTAACCTGGAACCTTGTAGCTGACTTCAGCATATTGGGATCAACTATCTTAGCAGTCATTACCCATGGTACCACTGATGTGCAACATGGTCACACAATCTACCACGATCGAACCGTCACCATCTACCCATGTATTCCATTTTTATCATTATTGTGTGTTAGAGTAGTAGAGTAGTACTTGTTAGTTATTTTCTTTTCTTGACTGGGACATGTTTACTGTACTAGTAGTACAATTTAGTATTATATTTTTCTAACCTTCTCGCCTTCTCTTTCATTGTTGTACTGCTTACTAGTACTAGTAGGAGTATTTTTTACCTTGGAGAACGCGTATAGCTAGCTAGGCCCTTGAATACTTGAACCCACTAGCTCCCACCATTTTTCTTTTTCCATGTCTTATATTATCTCATCCATGTAGCCAAGAATGGCTATATACAATAAGCCGGTTATTTTACTTCCTCTATACCAGAGTAGTACTATTTGCTGCACAGTATTACTGACCGCCAAATTTGAGCACAACATTATTATGCATGGACCTTGACTATGTATGTCACCGTGTTTCCATATCTGAGATGCCGTGTGTACCAGATGAACGACACCGAGTTCAACCCCCTGGTGCTATGTGGGTGCCGAGGAACACTCTTGGAGAGTACTCGCTTTTCATTGGGGACAGCTACCCCATTGTGAAGCGAATGCCACCTTCATGCACGACACTGAAGGCCTGCCATTCATGAAGCATGGTTGTGTCTTCAATGCACACCGCCAGATGAACGACATGCTGGGACACACTATCCCTGATTTATGCCGCTTCAGCTTGGATGAGTCTCCATCATGTGGAACCGGACTAGAAAGATGCGACAAAGATTCTTGTTGCCCACCGCTATGGATCATGCCATTCATGAAGAACACCTGGAACTGGAACCTGGAGGAGGACATGGAGCCCATTTATAACGTGTAAGTGAGTATGGTAAATTGTGAATGGCAGCACTGTGAATATATGTAAACTAGTCGTGCACAAATATATCAAATGAAGTGGAGATGAACTTGTGTGGCATACTGGCATTTGTCCTTTAGAATTTATTACTAGTAAGTGTGTTATGTGTACGTGCAACTTGTGTGGTTGCTGCATGGGCTCCAACATGCTCTTTGAGGAAAAAAAGGTGGCACAGCTTTGGATATAGGTGACGTGGCGGCATCATACTGTAGCATCATTCGCTATAGTTGTAGTACTCCTACTAGGACGACAACTCCTATAAAACCTTGTGGTTGGATCTTTGCCTCTTTGGGAGGTTCAACAGTTTGTACTCATGCGAACCTTGCACTTGGCTCTTCACCTCTTCGGAAGGTCCAACAATGATGATACTACAGTACAATATGCTTCTGGCAATCTGACACTGAATGAACTGTTGCACATCCACCATGAGGGCGAGGGCGAGGGAGAGGGAGAGGGCGCTGTAGTCAAAACCCTCTCCTCATCCTGCGAGCCACCGCGCGCATGGGCGTGGGAGAGGGTGTAGGCGTACATAGTAAGCAAGCTTCTCCTCGTCTTTTGAGCCACTGCATGTGGGTGAGGGAGAGGGCATAGTAAGCAAGCTTCTCCTCGTTCGGCGAGTTGATGGGACACATCAAAGCGGTACTAGTCCATATTTCATCCTTTCTGGTTACTATGGCTTAATTTGAGACAAGAAAAATACACTAGTGGTCAACGATTGCAACAATATGCTTATTACGGTCACTATATAGTTTTGCGGTGATTATACGGTCACTAGCTCACTGTATTGCACCCTACTGACCGGCCACATAGTCGAAGTGGCACATTGTTGACTCGTTAAATTGACACCTAGTTTCTGGGTCCCACCTGTCAGTTGGCAGAGGAAAGAAATCAGTTAACAAAACTTTACGCAGGCGCGACACGAGTCCAACCCTTGCTCGCGAACCACCCAGGCTGTGTATGTGATTGCATGCACGTGTATTCAACTCCCTCGGTCTTCCAACAAAGAGTGTATATCTACACTTCCAATGCACTTAGGCTTTAATCTAATTGATATTGATTGGCTGATTAACCAACTTGTGCTCTAGCTATAGGCTGCATGTCTATCCTTAATTACAGCATGAAACAACCTTCATTTAATCTTCTTCTCTCAATGGTTGCATGCACACATAAGTCTGCTACTTTTGGGCATTAATTATGCCATGAAGTTCTAGTTCCTCATGGTGTCGGTGTACAGAAGTAGGGACACAACTTCGTACCCCTTTACCTGTGCACGGGCAGTCAGAGCCGCACCCACAGCCACACTTAGCAGGGAAGTAGAAGGAGGCCGAAACCACAAAAGCAATCAAAGCAACACCAAGATCAGATATACAAAGGGCAATAGGGCAAGGCAGACTCCCCCGGCATGACCCTTGCCGGGTGGCTTCTGCGGCCCCGGCAAGGGCCTTGCTACAGCAACTTGCCCAAACGCCACCAGGGCGCGCCACCCTTGAGCTTGAGGTTTCCAATATCACCAATCATGTTGGAACCGAGGCTCGGGAGGCACCTCCATGATGGCATGCAGATCTTTGTGAAGACCATGAATACTCCAAGTCAGATAAGGATTAGAAGACGACGAACCTCGGCAAGATTCTTGCCTAGAAAATCCACAAGACCTCCGGCAAGATCCTTGCCAGGGAAGACCACGACGCCATGGCAAGACCCTTGCCGGGGCCCGGTAAGACCCTTGCCAAAGACATCGACGGGGTCACGGCCAGGCCCGCGCCCGCCAAGGTTTCACCGTCGTTTCTATGCAGCTGCCAGCCTAGCCAGCCAGGCTGGCACCTGCATGGCGACGTATGGTCCCAAGACCAGATCAGCAAGCACCTGCGTGGTGGCATGTAGATCTTCGTGAAGACGCTGCCACCACGCCACCTCGGCAGCCTACCAGCTTACATGACACCGCCCACCCCGCTGGCCTGGACATGTGTCGAAGCAAGGCGAGGCGGCAGCAAAGCGAGGGGACACCTAAGGGGACGCATTTAATGTGCCTTGTCTCGTAATGGCAAGCGATAAGCTTGTGCACTGTATCCTTTCCACCTCATGTGTGCCACTGTGGCATCCCCTTTTCCTATAAAAGGAAGCCCAAAGTGTACTGGAGGAGGATTTGGCTCTTTTGTGCAAGTCATGCACCGTAGCTAGCTCAATAACATTCAAATACACACCAAAGCAGAACTAGGATATTACGCGTTCTTGTGGCCCGAACCTGGGTAAACAACGTTTGTGCTGGCTCTTAGACCTGCTCTCCTCGCAACCCCGCTCCCGCCGACCGTAGTAGGGATTCCTATGATCCCATAGGTGTTGTTCCCACCGACATCTTTGGCGTGCCAGGTAGGGGTGGTGCAGTTGTGAGAATCCGGTCTAGCAGCTAGTTTAGCAGCTCTTCGTCTCCATGGCTTCCAAGAGGAAGACGACGACATCGATCGGTTCATCTGGAGCCGTACTTCCCGTACCAGTGCAGGCAAGTAGCGGGGCGGTCGCGGACAGAACCTGAGGCACGGCCTGCGAACACCCGCATCGCCCTGGTAGTCAAAGCCTAGCAAGCAGCATCGTTTGTGCGCACGACGATGAACCGCACATCACCGAATCCAAAGACGGAGTTGGCCCCCCCGCAGGCGGCGTGGGGCCCTCCAGGGGTGGCTCCACGCCACCCACCAGCGGCGCTACAACCTCTAAGGCGCATGCGCTGGTGCCCACGATGCGCTCTTCCCAAATCATGCGCGATGAGCAACGTCACCACGCCAGTGACCCCGGGCGCCGCCCTGGGAAGAGTCCTGTGCATCCTTCACAGGACGGAGGGGGTCAGCATGCACGCCGAGGTGGTTGCGAAAGTGGCGGGCAGCCACAAGGCCGTGATAGAGCTCCTTCTAACGTGGTTAGAAGTCGGAGCACGTCATGATCCACGCAGCTTTCACCGCAACCCACGCCAGCGGAAGCCTTGGCGCGCGCGCAGCTACTCCTTGACTTTCCTCCTGCTGCAGAGAAGCTCGACGAGTGGAGAGCCACTGTCCGAAGCCTCATCGGCATCGCCAACAAAGATGAGCCGCGACTAGCGACGCCCGTAGGCCGATGCTCCGTCGAGCCACCACATGCAAGTTGAGGAAGTGTCAGAGGTGATGCAGCCACGATGCACTCTCCTCCCCCACGCCAGTTACTACGAGTGTCGATCCGTCAGGACGACGCTTGTGATAATATTTCCATAGCATCGTCCGATCCACGGACCCACCGCGATCAGCGCCAAGTTCTTCGGGAGCGAGCCCTCGAAGATGCTCGAACTACCATCGAGCACTGGCGTGATGCGCGCCACCAGTCAGACAGGCGGGCAGGGCCCGCTACGGACCACCCAGCATCGGGAGGCTATGGTAGCCTACCTTACGAGGTGGGTTGCCCAGCCTTTACCCGTGAGCTGCGCAGTTCCAGGGCCCTCCCACCGCATGTTCAAACCCGACGTTGGCGAGAAGTACAATGGCAAAACTCACCCATCGGAGTTCCTCAGCATCTACACCATCGCGATGCAAGCTACTGGAGCCCGTGACAATAAGGTTCTTGCCAATTATTTCCCGTTGGCACTTAAGCCCAATGTCATGTCATGGTTGATGCACTTGCCGGTGGACTCCATTTCTTCTTGGTCGGATCTGTGTCATGAGTTTGTTGGCGCCTTCACTGGAGGCCATCAAGCTCATGGCTAGGCAAGCGATCTGCATATCATTCCCCAAAAAGAAGGAGAGAACTTGCGCAACTACATCCAGAGGTTCAGCCGAGTGCAGTACAACATCCCAGATGTTCATCCCGCCGCCATGATCAGCGCATTCCATCAGAATGTGCGCAACCGCAAGATGCGTGAAGAGCTGGAGATGAACAAGGTAAGGGATGTGGCCGAACTCTATGTTCTGGCTGACAGATGTGCTCGGGCTGAAGAGGGGAGGAAGTACCCCGGCGACGATGCTGGTGCGGAAACTGACTCCACAGATGACGATATCGCCGCCCCGGCAAAGAAGGGTCGGTGCCGTAATAGGAAGCGCAAGGGCAAGGTTGTGCTTGCCGTCGAGGGATCCGATGATAATGGCGCTGCCAAGAAGGCCAAGGCGAGTGACCCCGGCAAGGAGGTTGCCGGGTGTGCCGCTTGCCGGGCCTTGGCAGCCACCGACAAGCCAGGAGGCTCCGATAAGCAGTACTGCAAGATCCATCGCACCAAGGGCCACGACCTCCAGAACTGCCGACAAGTCGAGCTGCTTGCCGAAAAGCAAAAAGCTGAGTACGAGAGGTGGGACAAGGATAAGGGCCAGGATGGTGCTGAAGGGTCCGACAAGAAGCGTGGCGGCCCAGGAGGCCGCCGCGGCAAGGATAACCAGCAAGAGAGGCCCACCCAGGGCCGCGACAAGAAGCAAGAAGATGATGACCACGATGAGGACAACGAGTCCGGCGACCACGAGTTCCAGAAAGCCATGGAGGCCATGTGCATCGACGGTGGCGCCTCGCTGCATACCACACACTGCCAGCTCAAGCAG
The DNA here is from genome assembly GCF_018294505.1 of Triticum aestivum. Taxonomy (NCBI): domain Eukaryota; kingdom Viridiplantae; phylum Streptophyta; class Magnoliopsida; order Poales; family Poaceae; genus Triticum; species Triticum aestivum. The sequence goes on from NC_057801.1 coordinate 550,108,759, forward strand.
TGGGCGCGTGAGATCACAATGATAGAGCCATCAGTCGACGCGCGGAAGCCACTAAAGTGGTCCAGCATGCCCATCATCTTTGACATCGAGGACCACCCTAGTCGCACAACTGCGGTCGGGTGTTTGCCTTTGTTGGTTTCACCAACGATACGCAACCTCAAGGTGACGAAGATACTAGTTGACGACGGGGCCGGCTTGAACTTGATCTCGCCTGTTGTGGTCAAGAGGTTGCAGATTCCTGATGGAGACCTTGAAGAAACGGGCACGTTTCAAGGGGTCAACCCAGGAAGAAGCCAGCCGAAGGTTAAGGTTATGCTGCCCGTGACGTTTGGAGACGATTTGAACTACAGGATGGAGAGGATTGTCTTTGATATAGCCGAGATCCCCTTGCCCTACAACGGGATCCTCGACCGCCCGGCACTGGCCAAGTTCATGGCGGCGACACATTACGCCTACAACACGCTGAAGATGCCTGGGCCGACGAACATCATCACCATCCCCTCCAACAAGAAGGATGCACTCATCTGGGCTGACCAACTCTACCGGGAAGCAGTTGCAGCAACTGCCGCCAAGGCACTTGCTCCTGCCACTGAAGCCCCGGGGGGGGGGGGGGGGGGAGAAGACCGGCAAGACCTCTCGCACCCACTGTTCGCACATGAACACGTCACCGTGTACCTCCAACGCCAAGGGTGATGCACCGCAGCTCACGTTGAAGGAGACCCGTCCGAAAGCGCGGTACGCAGGCTATCCGGCGGGTGCTTTTGAGGACTCGAAACCCAACACGCACGGGAGGGACCCCGTCTAGGCGTGCGGCGGCTATGGGCTGCCCTAGGTCGACCTGACCGCCCCTAGGGCCTCGAGGTTCACCGCCCTGCAACAAGAAGAACAGATGAAGAACGAGGAAGAAGAACTAGAGTTAAGGAGAAAAGATAAAAGATAAAAGTGGTAGATGAATTGGTCGATTGTGTGTTGTTCAGTCGGCCGTCACCCCTTAGATATATAAGAGGCGGCTGGACTTCCTGTGCAAGGAAAAAACTTGGATTCACGTCCAAAACCCTAGTCAAATTCGGATTGGTTTTGTCGAACTTCCCAAATCTGTTCGGTTTAAACTGGCTGCACCTTGTGGGTCTTCTTTGTGGTGGTAAACAATCTCGGATGGAAACGAGCCCAAATGCAATCTTGACCGTTTCGATCAGACGAACAACTTTCATATTGAACGTTTTTTCATCAGAGGTCATCTTGAGGGCCAAATGCAATCTTGACCGCTTCGAGCAAAACAGACTATTATTCGTGCTACCTCGCGCAAACCGGGCTATTACTCGCGCTACACATGAGACGTGTGTGGTGGGGCGCGCCACTTTCAGCCTCCTGATAGAGCTGCATTCCGATGGCTCTAACTTTTGCATATGAACTCGGATTGGAACGATTCTTATATCAAAATCGATCGTTTCGACGAGATGAAGACAACCCGTGTAGATCATTTTTTCATACGAGGTAGTCTTGGGGTGTAATGTGCCGAATAGTGTTCTGAATATAAAATTTCAGTATTTTGAACACAACTTCGGCATTCGAGATGAGATCGGATGGCGATGGCCCAAACTTCAAAGATGTTCGTATCGACGATACGAAGCTTTTTTATGTAGATCACTTATCCTTTTGAGGCCATATTAATTAAGTTCTTGACCGTGCCAAAATCTTGTGTCAACACATGCCCCCTGTTTTTCGGCAAACTTGGATGCCGAAAAATAATTTGCTCAGGGTTTGTTCTAAGGATGATGTCAACACTCCATCAGCCACTTTGCATGTGCTTAGGGTGATAAATATGTATCGGCCATTATTTGTTTGAATCCTTGATGCAAACTTTGGTGAAACCTTCTCAACTTCATTAACAATCCAATGATAAAGTTCCATAGATATGTATCTCAAGGTCATCCTCGGAACCATATTATTCACCCTTTTGCTAGGATTTTACAGATAATTAATAATAAACTTTCTCCAATCCTTATTTTCGCGTGCATAAGAAAAATTCATTAGTGGCCGAAGCGGTGGACTTCGTTTCGGCCTTACCTATTCTGACGAGACTAAGCATCGGCTATTGATAGAAATACAATGCACCATGAGTAACATAGTAGCCGGATGCTTTGTTGTGCCAACTCTTTTGAATTGTCATGTCTAGATGTGGGAATAATTTCAAAGCAACCCAAGGAGGATATTACATCTAGATGTGCCTCAATATAAATTATAAGTGATTCGTCAAAACATTGATAACCCTTGGATATTTGTTGCACTACTCATAACGAATCACTGAAAGCCTCAATATGTATAGCACCTATAGCAAGTAAAAGATTCAATCCGAATAACAATGCATATTCGGCTTTGATTAACCGTGCATAAAAATATTCTAAGCGGCATAAGGCTTCAAAAATAATACCATAAGGAGATATATAAACAACACCAACACTTTGGCCATTGCTACGAATTGAACCATCAAAATATAATATCCATAGTACTAGAGAGATAAGGCTAATATCACTTAACATGTACCTTGTCTCGGTCACCAATTGAACTAAGGACAATGTTTAGAATTCCACACCGGCCATGATCAGATATTTTCTTAGGACGATAGTTAAGTATCGGCCATTACCATGAGGTCCATGTAGAATTCATCCACTAAAGCATGTATAGCCGAAATAAACAAATAAAATAGCAATAAAATATTTTGGCCCCTTTGTATTAGCAACGAAAATGAAACTAACCAAATGTATAGTGATTTGGTAATACCTTCTCATGATATAGAAAATTATGTTGCATCCATGGACCAAAATGAATCCATGGAGGGTAATTGATCATACCTAGGGATGAATTCCATGGCAAAGGCATCAAAGACATGGTTGAAGAAAATGGATGATGTGCTAACCGAAGATTTTGATGTTGTGATGCGCACCTTCGGCTTAATTGTTTGTTGCTTTCATTCTTTTCCTTCTTCACTTTTATTGTACTTGTTGCAAAAGAAGCATGCACATCATTTTTGTTTTGATTGATCTTCTTGGGAACCCATGCCATGTTCTTCTTTCTCAGCTCTTGTGCACTAAAATTTTGTAATTCTTTCTTTTGCCAATATGATAAGCTGAGTGAGCACCTCGACTGTGATTTTGACCCGTACCAAGGGCTTTGTCAACTTAGTCAATATAAGCGATTCTAGCTGCAGTGATTGTACGATGTCCATCCAACGGTCGTAGTGCTTCTTCAACCTCTGGTCTTCTTACTCCAGTCGCCCAAAGCAGCGCCGGTCGTGTCGCGTGCTCCTGCCTCCTGTGGCCGGCTGTGATGCCGCGGAGGCCTCACAGCCCTGTACTACTCCCACCGCTAGCCAGGCCATCCCTCTACTCACCCACACCCCCTGTTATTCTGCGGCGACGGCAGCCTCACACCGCAGCCGAACAAGTGAACCCTCGTAGTCCTCTCCGTGCGGGCTACCACTGTTGCGTCTTCCCCGGCTCCGTGTTGTCCCCTTCCTAGGCCTCGTCATCGTCTAGACCACCGCCCTGGTGCTCTCGGCATGGCGTGGTCAACATGGTCAACGACCGACTTCCATCGGAAGAGTACTGTACGTGGAGAGGCTGACAGTTGGATCCAGACGGTCGCAATGAAGTGCCTCCTTATTACGCGCAAAATAATTATTCCTCCACCTGACAGCAGGGACCCATCGGACGGGCCACCTTATTTCGCGAAAAAAACGTTTCGCCCCTGACTGCTGGGACCCACCGGACGGGCCAGCGTATTTCGCGAAAAAAACATTCCCCGCGCAGTCAGCTCGGACCCACCGGAAGTGCCTCCTTATTACGCACAAAAAAATGAATACTCCCCCTGCTAGCTGGGACCCACCATGGTGGGAGGTTGACTTGTGGGCCTACTAAGTTGACTGGGACGGGGGCCTTTGTCAACTTTAGTCCATATGAACGATTCTAGCTCTAGTGATCGTACGATGTCCATCTAACGGCCGTAGTGCTTCTTCAACCTCTGGTCTTCTTGCTCCAACCGCCCAAAGCAGCGCCGGTCGTGCCGCATGCTCCTGCCTCCCATGGAGGGCTGTGCTGCCGCGGAGGCCTCACCGCCCCTACTATTCCCACCGCTGGCCAGGCCCTGCGGCGACGGCAGCCTCACACCGCAGCCAAACCAGTGAACCCTCATACACCTCTTCGCACGGGCTTCCACTGCCACGTCTTCCCCGGCTCCCCGTCGTCCCCTTCCTAGGCCTCGCCGTCGTCCACTGCCCTGGTGCTCTCGGCGCGGCATGGTCAACGTGGTCAAGGAAAGACTTCCATCGGACGTGGACTGTACGTGGAGAGGCTGACAGCTGGGTCCACGGCCGCAGCAAGGAAGTGCCTCCTTATTACACGAAAAATAATGATTCCTCCACCTGATAGTTGGGACCCACCGGACGGGCCACTGTATTTCGTGAAAAAAAACGTTTCCCTCTGACTGCTGGGACCCACCAGCTACATCTTCGCACGCTAGGAAGTGCGTCCGGGCAAAAAAAAACGATTCGCCCCCCCCCCCCCCCTGACCGCTGGGACCCACAAGTGACACCTTCGCATGCAAGGAAGTGTGTCCGGGCAAAAAAAAACGATTCGCCCCCCTGACTGCTGGGACCCACCAGCTATATCTTCGCATGCAAGGAAGTGCGTCCAGGCAAAAAAATGATTCGCCCCCCTGACTGCTGGGACCCACCAGCTACATCTTCGCAGGCAAGGAAGTGCCTGACAGTTAGGACCCACCTGGTCGAAGCATACGTAGCGTTGTCATTCTAGTCGCGAACGTGTACGTACATACTGGTCGATGTATAGGCGTGCACGTGTCATAGTAGAGGCGCGCACGTAGCATGTACACGTACGTACAGCGGCGAGGGTGCAAGAAAGAAAATACGGCCACATATGTACATACAGGCAGGGTATCGAACGCCTACTCATGCACACGTACATGGCTAGGTCGGAACGGAGAAACAGTGTAGTCGTCGTGTTCATGGGGAGCCAACCGGCTGGGTCGGAACAGAATGCGTGGCCATGTTCATCGGGAGGGCTTGGACAGAACAGGCGATGGAAACGAGGCCTGGCATACCGCACAACGGAGGAAACGGCCTTGTGTTCGACCGGCCACGTTCGAAACGGGATCCTGTTGATCAAGCGGGGCCTGGCGTACCGCAAAACGGAGGAAACGGACCTCCTACGGTCGAAACGGGGGTCCTGTTGATCGGGAGGGGTGTGGCGTACCGCAAAACGGAGGAAACGGACCTCCTACGGTCGAAACGGGGGTCCTGTTGATCGGGAGGGGTGTGGCGTATCGCAAAACGGAGGAAACGGACCTCCTACGGTCGAAACGGGGGTCCTGTTGATCGGGAGGGGTGTGGCGTACCATAAAATGGAGGAAACGAACCTCCTACGGTCAAAACGGGGGTCATGTTCATCGGGAGGGGTGTGGCGTACCGCAAAAAGGGACTCCACGGGATATTGTTCATCTCCACCATCGACCTCCTCCAGCCTCCACGGGCTCCTGTTCATCCAGCCTCCACCGCGCGCTACTCCACCGGCTACTGTTCAACCACCCCTCCACCGTCTACTGTTCATCCAGCCCTCCACCATCTACTGTTCATCTAGCCCTCCACACCATGGAGTCCTGTTCAACCATCCCTCCACGGCCACCCCTCCAATGAAGGAATCGCTCCATCGAGTTCAGTTAACAGCCATCGATCCATCGCTCGGGTTCAGTAACGCGTAGCCTGCAGTGCAATCGCTCGGGTTCAGTTAGAGCCCAACGCCTCGCTCGTGTTCAGTTAGAGCCAACGCCTTGCACACACGCGCGTACGTGTACGAGGGAAACGCGCATCACTCGGCCCCTGACCTCCCACCGTAACCAGCAACTCCCTGAAATTTTCCTCCCCCTCGCTTCTACCATGGTTTTTTCCGTCATGGACGGCCCAAGAATGCCATGCAGCTGCGTCTCCGGCCCGCCCAGGACGAAAAGCCCATTTTCTGTCATGATTTTTTGTCATAGAAGTAGGAGCCCATCACATCTATGATGATACCGGGTTTTGTCACAATTATTGTCATAGAAGTGTCATATGTATGACAGGAAAAAAATTCGTTCAGCCTAAAATGTCACGGATGTGTCTTTTTTTTTGTAGTGACTACTGAAGCCAATGACCCAGTCTTGGCTGAAGATCCTATGGAGCGTGAAGCCAATGTAAACCCTGAAGCTTCTGTCACGCCGGTCCTCACTGACGGCGCTGTCCCTTCTCCAAGGCCTCACACTATTGAAACAGCTTACAATCGTGAGGGGGAGTTGGTCACTATTCGCTGGCCCATTCTGGTTCCTCCCACCGGTCCAGGGCCCCAATATGATTATCATGTGCAGCAGCGACCACAAGTACAGAAGCTTAAGCCAAGACTGCTAAGACTTCCTGGTGCTGCAACAGCCCCAGAATCCTTCAGTATCAATAGCTTCAAATCTCACAACACCTTCTTTGACAGTGACAAGAATCCCTACTTGAAGCCAAGGATCTCCTCTAATCGCTTCTAGAGCCATCAACAGCGCAGCTACTACTCTTGTGTTCTCTACAACCAATAGTGAATCTTCCCTCACATGCGCCTTGATTGTGAAGCTATGGCTGGGCTCCCTTGTCTTGAAGAAGCTATGGATTGCTTTCGTGATGCTGGTCTTCTGGAATTTGTCACTGCCAAAGAGCACTGGAATGAAGAGCTACTGCTGCAGTTCTATGCTACTCTTCACATTCGTGGATACAATAGGGATCTGAAGACATGGATCCTTGAGTGGATGACAGGTGATGTGCACCATGAAGCCAAAGCTCAAGACATCGTTGAGCTCACCTCCCTGCCCACTCCAGGTGAACTGTACGAACCTGGTTGTCAGCTCCACACAGATGCACTGCAGAGCGTCTTTCAGCGGCCTGAGCCCAATATGAGTCAGATGCTCAGCATGATGAAGCCATTGCCTCATGATGCAGAATATCCCAAGAAATTCTTTGTCCGGGACCTTGAGTACTTGCCCCGCACAGTTTATCATATCCTAAGACGTACTCTCTGGCCAATCAAGGGACACTCTTCTGAAGCCAAACTTGAAGGGGCTATGAAGACTTTGGTCTTCTATATTGTCCATGGCATCAAGTTCAACTCCCAGGATTTCTTCATCCGACAACTTGCTGCATCTAGAATTGACCTTTTTGGCTTGAAGATTTATGCTCCATGGGTGATGCGCCTAATTAAGCTTCATTCAGCTGTCAACTATCAGCCTTCTGCATGTAACCATCTGGTTTTCTTACCTGAGGTTGATCTATTTGTTGAAGCCATCTACCCCGAGCCTGCCAAAAAGCCACTCACTCTTCACAATGCTGATCATCAAAGCTTCTTGCAGCCCATCGAAGGAGCCCATGTTCTGAATGCTGCTATTCATGCCTATCCACTTGCTGGCAATGTGTGTCTGCCTCACCGAGCTAATACCGAAGCCACTGCCAGTACAGTTGCTCAAAGGCCTCGGAAGCATTCTCGGGTCCTTAATGATCGTGAATTGCTTGTGGCCTTACTTCAAAAGAAGGACAAGCACCATGACTGACTGAAGCGTCAAATGCATAGTATCTTGGTGGATGTCAATCGCATTCGCAATTTGGCTACCAAGAAATCTTTTGTTTCCCATGAGAATGCAAGGCGGTCCTGGAAGAGCCTCACTCTGCTATGTTCTGAAGATGATCTTCAAGCAGATGGCTTCACCGAAAGCTTCAAGTTTGACTCCAAGCCTCCACCTAATGCAAGCTGGCGTTGTACTCCCTCTCTTGAAGACTTTGAGTACTCATCTTTGGCTGCAACTGTTGTTGCCAATGTCGTCGATGAGGAAGATGACGCAGCTTCACCCACTATGAAAGTACTACGTATCGACTCTGCACCAGGCCCTTTTGCACCACCAAACTCTAGCAACGACCCTGCTCCACCATCTGCTCCTTCTGGAAACGAGTAGATGCTCTATGTCTTTAAACCTTTTTGGTCATTACTGACAAAAGGGGGAGAAGCATATGCGTTGATAGTCTTCAAGCGGGTCCTTATGGGTGGCTGCATTATTTTTGCCAAGTATTACAACTCTTGTCTTTTGATACATTTGGTTCTCTGAGTTGTAACACTTAAACTTGATGGTCGTCTGCTACTCTATCTGCTATTTCGTGATGTGATGATAAATCCCGCATGAAGTCATTTTGTAGACGTCCATTTTCCATTATGCATATCATTATCTTCTTTACTTACTTATATGCATAATGCATTGTCTTCACACTTTGATGATGGCCTCCACAAAACAAAACCTGCCATGTGCATTTGCATTCAAACGCAAGTCATCTATATGCACATCTTCAGGGGGAGCCTCCTCTTATGTATGAAGACAATACTCACAACACTAAAACTTTCACATACTTTTATCCCCATTGAAAACTTCAACCAGTTTGTCATCAATCACCAAAAAGGGGGAGATTGTAAGTGCATCTAGTGCCACCCCTAGTTGGTTTTGGAGTATTGACGACAAACCTGGTGAGGGACTAATGTGTTTGTGAGAATTGCAGGATAACACAGGTAGTAGTCCCATATTGATTCGGTTTATCTCCAGAGATGACGCCTAAAAATATGTGAAGACATTGAAGACAATGGTGGTCTGTGAAGACATTCACATTAAAGACTATGACAAGAGAAGACATTGTGTTAAGACTATGGAGTGCGAAGACATAGTTGTTTCGTAGTTTCCTTTTCTTCCTTGTTGAGTAATAGGAACCACCGTACTGTTAAGTGGGGTCCCAGTAAACAAAGTCAGAGTGACTGATGTGATGCTCAACCAAACCCTATGTCTTTGAGCAAAGACAATGAGAGAAAATCTTATCCAGAGCTGGATGAGTCAGCTTGGCTTGTAGCCCAAGTTAAGATGTTGCGTGCGTTTGAAATCTCATCGTTGGACACATGTCAGTTCCTTAGTGACCCAGGGTCATTTCGGACATATCAAGTCGGATTGCCTCCTGGCTATAAATAGCCTACCCCCTACACCGTAAATTGGTGGTTAGTGCATGGCTTTTGTCGTTAGAGACCAACCCACCTCTGAAGCCTTTTGAGAGAGAATCCTTGCAAGGACAAAACCCAAAACACGCAGAGCCAAAGAGTGTTAGGCATCACTGAAGTCTTTCTATCTGTGTGATCTGAAGACTTATTACACTTGAGGATTGTGAATCCTCCAGCCGGTTAGGCGTCGCATTCTGAGCATCCAAGAGTCATTGTGGATTCCGATGAACAAAGTCTATGAAGGTTTGGAAGTCTCCCTGGAAGACTTACCAGAGTGATTGGGTGAGGACTAAGTGTTCTTAGATCAAGGGGAATAAGGTGAAGACACGGTCTTCTGAGTTGAATCTCAGCCTCCCTAACCAGACGTATAGTTGTCACAACAACTGGAACTACTCCAACAAATCCCTTGTCCTCTCCGAGCAATTGGTTCTATCCCACCTCTCTCACCTTACTTACAGTTTGTCTTCGTGAAGTCTTTGCTTAGATGCCTGATCTGATTGACTTCACTGTGTGAAGACTATAGTCTGTTTGGCTTCATACTATCTTCCATCCTGATCCATACTACCTAGCTGCTTATAGTCTTCGTGCTTTCACCTCATTGCTTACTTGACTATGGCTTGTCTAGTGTAGTCTACTTCCGCCGCATATCAATAGGTTCAATTCAACTGTTTGTCTTCAAAACACCTCTGTTTTGAAGACTTTCATAAAATCGCCTATTCACCACCACCCCCCCCCCCTCTAGTCGAATACTAGCACTTTCAGAGGAGCCACGAGGCGGCCACAAGGACGGAGGGCGCGCGCCCCACCCTTGTGGCCCCCCTATGACCCTACTGGCCTAATTCTTTTGCCTATATATTCCCATATATCCCCACCCACCAGAGGCATCCACGAAAACACTTTTTCACCGCCGCAACCTTCTGTACCCATGAGATCCCATCTAGGGACCTTTTTTGGCACCCTACTGGAGGGGGATTTGTCACGGAGGGCTTCTACATCAACTCTATTGGCCTTCTGATGAAGCATGAATAGTTTACCATAGACCTACAGGTCCATAGCTAGTAGCTAGATGGCTTCTTCTCTCTCTTTGATTCTCAATACCATGTTCTCCTCGATGTTCTTAGAGATCTATTCCATGTAATACTTTATTGCGGTGTGTTTGCCGAGATCCGATGAATAGTGGATTTATGATCAGCTTATCTATGAATATTATGTGAATCTTCTCTGAATTCTTATATGCATGATTTGATATCTTTGTAATTCTCTTCGAACTATCGGTTTCGTTTGGCCAACTAGATTGGTTTTTCTTGCAATGGGAGAAGTGCTTAGCTTTGGGTTCAATCTTGTGGTGTCCTTTCCCAGTGACAATAGGGGCAGCAAGGCATGTATTGTATTGTTGCAATCAAGGATAAAAAGATGGCGTTTTCATCATATTGCTTGAGTTAATTCCTCTACATCATGTCATCTTACTTGATGCGTTACTCCGTTCCTTATGAACTTAATACTCTAGATGCATGCTAGATAGCGGTCGATGTGTGGAGTAATAGTAGTAGATGCAGAATCGTTTCGGTCTACTTGACACGGATGTGATGCCTATATTCATGATCATTGCCTTAGATATCGTCATAACCTTGCGCTTTTCTATCAATTGCTTGGCAGTAATTTGTTCACCCACCGTATTATTTGCTATCTTGAGAGAAGCCTCTAGTGAAACCTATGGCCGTCGTGTCTATTTTCCATCATATAAGTTTCCAATCTACTATTTTTCAATCTTTTACTTTCCGATCTATAAACCAAAAATACCAAAAATATTTACTTTCTCGTTTATCTATCTCTATCAGATCTCACCTTTGCAAATAACCATGAAGCGATTGACAACCCCTTTATCACGTTGGGTGCAAGTTGTTTGATTTTTTGTGTAGGTATTCAGTGATTTGTGCGTTGTCTCCTACTAGATTGATACCTTGGTTCTCAAACTGAGGGAAATACTTATCTCTACTTTGCTGCATCACCCTTTCCTCTTCAAGGGAAAAACCAACACAAGCTCAAGAAGTAGCACAAGAATTTCTGGCGCTGTTGTCGGGGATATCTACGCCAAGTCAAGGCATACCAAGTACCCATCATAAACTCTCATCTCTTGCAATAAATTATTCACCATTTGCCTCTCGTTTTCCTCTTCCCCACTTCTAAAACGATTTTCGAAAAGATTTGCCTTTTCTTCGCCTCTCTTCTGTTCGTCTTCTTCACTTGCTTTTTGTGTGCTTGTATGTTGGATTGCTTGCATTGTCAGGATGGATCAAGAGAATACCAAATTTTGTGATTTTTCCAACACCAATAATAATGATTTTATTAGTACCCTGACTGCTCCCGCCACTAGTGCCAAATCTTTTGAAATTAATGTCGCTTTGCTGAATCTTGTTATGAAAGATCAATTTTCCGGCCTTCCTAGTGAAGATGCCGCATCCCATCAAAATAGTTGCATTGAGTTGTGCGATATGAAAAAGAAGAAAGATGTGGATAATGATATTGTTAAATTGAAGCTATTTCCATTTTCGCTTAGAGATCGTTCTAAAACTTGGTTTTCATCTTTCCCTAAAAATAGTATTGATTCATGGAATAAGTGTAAAGATGCTTTTATTTCCAAGTAATTTCCTCCCGCTAAGATCATATCCCTTAGGAACAATATTATGAATTTTAAGAAACATGATCATGAACATGTTGCATAATCTTGGGAGAGGATGAAATTGATGATACAAAATTGCCCTACTCATGGTTTGAATTTGTGGATGATTATACAAAAAAATTATGCCAGATTGAATTTTGCTTCTAGAAATCTTATAGATTCAGCCACGGGAGGTACTTTTATGGAAATTACTTTAGGAGAAGCTACTAAACTCCTATATAATATTATGGTTAATTATTCTCAATGGCACACCAAAAGATCTTCCACTAGTAAAAAAGTGCACGCGATTGAAGAGATTAATGTTTTGAGTGGAAAGATGGATGAACTTATGAAATTATTTGCTAGCAAGAGTGCTTCTATTGATCCTAATGATATGCATTTGTCTACTTTGATGAGAATAATAATGAATCTATGGATGTGAATTTTTTTGGTAGGAACAATTTTGGTAATAACGCGTATAGAGGTAATTTTAATCCTAGGTTGTTTCCTAGTAATCCCTCTAATAATTACGGTAATTCCTACAACAATTCTTATGGAAATTTTAATAATATTCCCTATGATTTTTAGATTAGTGTTAAAGAATTTATGAGTTTGCAAAAGAATTTCAGTGCTTTGATTGAAGAAAAATTTCTTAAGATTGATGATTTGGCTAGGAACTTGGATAGAATTTCTCGTGATGTTGATTGTTTGAAACTTAGATCTATTCCACCCAAGCATGATATTAATGAGTCTCTCAAAAACATGAGAATTTCCATTGATGAGTGCAAAGAAAGAACCGCTAAGATGCGTGCTAAATGAGATTGGTTTGTAAAAGCGTGTTCTTCTAGTTTCCGTGAAAATAATGATGAAGATCTTAAAGTGACTGATGTGACGCCTATTTAATCTTTGTTTTCTAATATAAATCATGATAAATATGGGACTAGATATGAGTCAACTTTAGTTAAAACGCATCCCAATGATTCGGAGTTTTTAGATCTTGATGCAAAAATTGATAAAAGTGGGATTGGAGAGGTCAAAACTTTAAGTAGCAATGAACCCACTCTTTAGGATTTCAAGGAATTTAATTATGATAATTGTTCTTTAATATATTGTATTTCCTTGTTACAATCCATGTTGAATTCTCCTCATGCTTATAATCAAAACAAAGCTTTTTACCAAACATATCGTTGATGCTATAATACAATCTTTTGAAGAAAAGCTTGAATTGGAAGTTTCTATCCCTAGAAAACTTTATGATGAGTGGGAACCTACTATTAAGATTAAGATTAAATATTATGAGTGCCATGCTTTGTGTGTTTTTGGTTCTAGCGTTTCCACAATTCCAAAAACTTTATGTGATGTTTCAGGTTTCCATGAATTTGATGATTGTTCTTTAAATTTGCATCTTGCGGATTCCACTATTAAGAAACCTATGGGAAGGATTAATGAAGTTCTTATTGCTGCAAATAGGAATTATGTGCCCGTAGATTTCATTGTTCTTCATATAGATTGCAATCCTACATGTCCTATTATTGTTGGTAAACCCTTCCTTAGAACGATTGGTGCAATTATTGATATGAAAGAAGGAAACATGAGATTTCAATTTCCATTAAGGAAGGGCATGGAACACTCTCCTAGAAATAAAATTAAATTGACATATGAATCTATTGTGAGAGCTACTTAAGGATTGCATACCAAAGATGACAATAACTAGATCTATTCGTATTTTATGCCTAGCTAAGGGCGTTAAACAATAGCGCTTGTTGGGAGGCAACCCAATTTTATTTTTGTTCTTTGCTTTTTGTTCCTGTTTTGCAATAAATAATTCATCTAGCCTCTGGTTAGATGTGGTTTTGTATTTTAATTAGTGTTTGTGCCAAGTAAGACCTTTGGGATAGCTTGCGGTGATAGTCGTTTTAATCTTGCTAAGAAACAAAAACTTTTGTGCCCAGGAAACAATTTTCATAATTCACATAAGCGTGATTTTGATCTTATTCTTTTTGCACTGGATTGGTACACAAATTTCCCAGGTTGTCCTAATTTTTCAGAATTTTTGGATTTACAGAAGTATTCGAGAGTTACAGATTGCTACACATTGTTCTGTTTTTGACAGATTTTGTTTTCTTTGTGTTGTTTACTTATTTTGATGAATCTATGGGTAGTATCGGGGGTATGAACCATGGAAAAGTTGGAACACAGTAGATATTACACCAATATAAATAAAGAATGAGTTCACAACAGTACCATAAAGTGGAGATTTATTTTCTTATACTAACGGAGCTTATGAGATTTTCTGTTGAGTTTTGTGTTGTGAAGTTTTCAAGTTTTGGGTAAGGATTTGATGGACTATGGAATAATGAGTGGCAAGAGCATAACATTTGGGATGCCCAAGGCACCCCAAGTTAATATTCAAGGACAACCAAGAGCCTAAGCTTGGGGATGCCCCGGAAGGCATCCCCTCTTTCATCTTTGTCTATCGGTAACTTTACTTGAGCCTATATTTTTATTCACCACATGATATGTGTTTTGCTTGGAGTGTCTTGTATGATATGAGTCTTTGCTTTTTAGTTTTCCACAATCAACCTTGATGTACACACCTTTTGAGAGGGACACACATGAATCATGATTTATTAGAATACTCTATGTGCTTCACTTATATCTTTTGAGATAGGCAATTTTGCTCTAGTGCTTCACTTATATCTTTTTAGAGCACGGCGATGGTTTTATTTTATAGAAATTAATGAACTCTCATGCTTCACTTATATTATTTTGGGAGTCTTGAAACAACATGGTAATTTGCTTTGGTTATAAATTTGGTCCTAATATAATAGGCATCCAAGAGGATATAATAAAAACTTTCATGTAAAGTGCATTGAATACTATGAGAAGTTTGGTTCCTTATGATTGTTTTGAGATATTAAGATGGTGATATTAGATTCATACTAATAAGTAATTGTGAATCTGAGAAATACTTGTGTTAAGGTTTGTGAGTCCCGTAGCATGCACGTATGGTTAACCGTTATGTAACAAAGTTGGAGCATGAGATATTTTTTTATTGTCTTCCTTATGAGTGGCGGTCGGGGACGAGCGATGGTCTTTTCCTACCAATCTATCACCCTAGGAGCATGCGCGTAGTACTTCGTTTCAATGACTAATAGATTTTTTCAATAAGTATGTGAGTTCTTTATGACTAATGTTGAGTCCATGAATTATACGCACTGTCACCCTTTCACCATTGCTAGCATCTCTAGTACCGTGCAACTTTCGCTGGTACCATACACCCACCATATACCTTCCTCAAAACAGCCACCATACCTACCTATTATGGCATTTCCATAGCCATTCCAAGATATATTGCCATGCAACTTTCCACCGTTTCATTTATTATGACACGCATCATCATTGTCATATTGCCACCTTTCATAATTCTTTCATACATGTCACTCTTGATTCATTGCACATCTGGTTACACCGCCGGAGGCATTCACATAGAGTCATATATTTTGTTCTAAGTATCGAGTTGTAATTTTTTTTGAGTTGTAAGTAAATAGAAGTGTGATGATCATCATTATTAGAGCATTGTCCCATGTGAGGAAAAAAGAGGCCAAAGAAGCCAAATAAAAAAGAGAAAAAGAGGGGGAAATGAGAGAAAAATAGAGAAGGGGCAATGTTACTATCCTTTTTCCACACTTGTGCTTCAAAGTAGCACCATGGTCTTCATGATAGAGAGTCTCCTATTTTGTTACTTTCATATACTAGTGGGATTTTTTCATTATAGAACTTGGCTTGTATATTCCAACAATGTGCTTCCTCAAATTGCCCTATATCTTCATGAGCAAGCAAGTTTGATGCACACCCACTTAGTTTTTCTTTTTGAGCTTTCATAAACTTATAGCTCTAGTGCATCCGTTGCATGGCAATCCCTACTCACTCACATTGATATATATTGATGGGCCGCCTAGTTGATGTGAGACTATCTCCCTCTTTTTCTCTTCTCCACAACCACCGTATTCTATTCCACCTATAGTGATATGTCCATGGCTCACGCTCATGCATTGCGTGAAAGTTGAAAAGGTTTGAGAACATCAAAAGCATGGAACAATTGCTTGGCTTTTCATCGAGGTTGTGCATGATTTGAATATTTGGTGTGATGAAGATGGAGCATAGCCAGACTATATAATTTTGTAGTGATAAGCTTTCTTTGGCCATGTTATTTTGAGAAGACATAATGGCCTTGTTAGTATGCTTGCAGTATCATTTTTTTATGTCAATATTAAAATTTTGTTTCGAATCTTATGGATCTGAACATTCATGCCACAATCAAGAAAATTACATGGATAAATATATTAGGTAGCATTCCACATCAAAAAAGCTGTTTATATCATTTACCTACTCGAGGACGAGCAGGAATTAAGCTTGGGGATGCTTGATATGTCTCCAACGTATCTATAATTTTTTTATTGTTCCGTGCTATTATATTATCTGTTTTGGATGTTTTATATGCATTAATATGCTATTTTATTTTATTTTCGGACTAACTTATTAACCTAGAGCCCAGTGCCAGTTCCTGTTTTTTCCTTGTTTTTGATTTTCGCGGAAAAGGAATACCAAATGGAGTCCAAACGGAATGAAACCTTCGTGATGATTTTTCTTGGACCAGAAGACAACCAGGAAACTTGGAAAAGAAGTCGGAGGAGCCACGAGGCGGCCACAAGGACGGAGGGCGCGCCCAAAGGGTAGGGAGCGCCCCCACCCTTGTGAGCCCCCCGTCACCCTCTTGACCTAATTCTTTCGCCTATATATTACCATATATCCCCAACCCACCAGAGGCATCCATGAAAACCCTTTTCCGCCACTGCAACCTTCTATACCCGTGAGATCCCATCTAGGGACCTTTTCCGGCACCCTGCCGGAGGGGATTCGATTATGGAGGGCTTCTACATCAACTCTATTGCCCTTCCGACGAAGCGTGAGTAGTTTACAACAGACCTATGGGTCCATAGCTAGTAGCTAGATGGCTTCTTCTCTCTCTTTGATTCTCACTACCAAGTTCTCCTCGGTGTTCTTGGAGATCTATGTAATACTTTTTTGCGGTGTGTTTGCCAAGATCCGATGAATTGTGGGTTTATGATCAGCTTATCTATGAATATATTTGAATCTTCTCTGAATTCTTATATGCATGATTTTATATCTTTGTAATTCTCTTCGAACTATCGGTTTGGTTTGGCCAACTAGATTGGTTTTTCTTGCAATGGGAGAAGTGCTTAGCTTTGGGTTCAATCTTGCGGTGTCCTTTCTGTTGGGGAACGTTGCAGAAAATTAAAATTTTTCCTACGGTTTCACCAAGATCCATCTATGAGTTCATCTAAGCAACGAGTCAAGGGAGAGAGTTTGCATCTACATACCACTTGTAGATCGCGTGCGGAAGCTTGCAAGGTGATTATGGAGTCGTACTCAACGTGATTCGAATCACCGATGACCAAGTGCTGAACGGACAGCACCTCCGCGTTCAACACATGTACGGGACGGGAGACGTCTCCTCCTTCTTGATCCAGCAAGGGGGAAGGAGAGGTTGAGGAAGACAGCTCCACCGGCAGCACGACGGCATGGTGATGGTGGAGAGGTAGTACTCCGACAGGGCTTCGCCAAGCACACAACGGAGGAGGAGAGGTGTTGGGGAGGGGAGGGCTGCGCCTTGGAGGGTGGTGCGGCTGCCCTCCCCTCACCCCTCTATTTATAGGGGGAAGGGAGAATGGGGCCGGCCCCCTAGAACCCATCTAGGGGGGTGCGGCGGCCAAGGGGAGAGGGGGAGAGGGTGGCTTGCCCCCCAAGCCAAGGGGGCGCCCCCTCTAGGGTTCCCCCCTCAACCCTAGGCGCAAGGGCCCAAGGGAGGGGGTGCGCCCAGCCCACCAGGGGCTGGCTCCCTGCCCCACGCAGCCCATGTGGCCCCCGGGAGGGGCGGCCTCTCCCGGTGGACCCCCGGTACCCTTCCGGTGGCCCCGGTACAATACCGGTATGACCCCGAAACTTCCCGGTGTCCGTTTGACAACTTCCCATATATAAATCTTTACCTCCGGACCCTTCCGGAGCTCCTCGTGACGTCCAGGATCCCATCCGGGACTCCGAACAACATTCGGTAGTCACATACTAGTCTTCCTAATAACCCTAGCGTCACCGAACCTTAAGTGTGTAGACCCTACGGGTTCGGGAGACATGCAGACATGACCGAGACGCTCTCAGATCAATAACCAACAGCGGGATCTGGATACCCATGATGGCTCCCACATGCTCCTCGATGTTGTCATCGGATGAACCACGATGTCGAGGATTCGATCAAACCCTGTATACAATTCCCTTTGTCAATCGGTACGTTACTTGCCCGAGACTCGATCGTCGGTATCCCAATACCTTGTTCAGTCTCGTTACCGGCAAGTCACTTTACTGGTACCATAATGCATGATCCCGTGTCCAACACCTTGGTCACATTGAGCTCATTATGATGATGCATTACCGAGTGGGCCCAGAGATACCTCTCCGTCATACGGAGTGACAAATCCCAATCTCGATCCGTGTCAACCCAACAGATACTTTCGGAGATACCTGTAATGCACCTTTATAGTCACCCAGTTACGTTGTGACGTTTGATACACCCAAGGCACTCTTACGGTATTCGGGAGTTACACGATCTCATGGTCGAAGGAAGAGATACTTGACATTGGCAAAGCTCTAGCAAAACGAACTACACGATCTTTTATGCTATGCTTAGGATTGGGTCTTGTCCATCACATCATTCTCCTAATGATGTGATCCCGTTATCAACGACATCCAATGTCCATAGTCAGGAAACCATGACTATCTGTTGATCACAACGAGCTAGTCAACTAGAGGCTCACCAGGGACATATTGTGGTCTAAGTATTCACACGTGTATTACGATTTCCGGATAATACAGTTATAGCATGAATAAAAGACATTTATCATGAACATTGAAATATAATAATACTTTTATTATTGCCTCTAGGGCATATTTCCAACAGTCTCCCACTTGCACTAGAGTCACCAATCTAGTTACATTGTGATGAATCGAACACCCATAGAGTTCTGGTGTTGATCATGTTTTGCACGCGAGAGAGGTTTAGTCAGCGGATCTGCGACATTCAGATCCGTGTGCACTTTGCAAATCTCTATGTCTCCATCTTGAACATTTTCACGGATGGAGTTGAAACGACGCTTGATGTGCCTGGTCTTCTTGTGAAACCTGGGCTCCTTGGCGAGGGCAATAGCTCCAGTGTTGTCACAGAAGAGTTTGATCGGCCCCGACGCATTGGGTATGACTCCTAGGTCGGTGATGAACTCCTTCACCCAAATCGCTTCATGCGCTGCCTCCGAGGCTGCCATGTACTCCGCTTCACACGTAGATCCCGCCACGACGCTCTGCTTGCAGCTGCACCAGCTTACTGCTCCACCATTCAACATATACACGTATCCGGTTTGTGACTTAGAGTCATCCAGATCTGAGTCGAAGCTAGCGTCGACGTAACCCTTTACGACGAGCTCTTCGTCTCCTCCATAAACGAGAAACATGTCCTTCGTCCTTTTCAGGTACTTCAGGATATTCTTGACCGCTGTCCAGTGTTCCTTGCCGGGATTACTTTGGTATCTTGCTACCAAACTTACGGCAAGGTTTACATCGGGTCTGGTACACAGCATGGCATACATAATAGATCCTATGGCTGAAGCATAGGGGATGACACTCATCTCTTCTTTATCTTTTGCCGTGGTCGGTGACTGAGCCGAGCTCAGTCTCACACCTTGTAACATAGGCAAGAACCCCTTCTTGGACTGATCCATTTTGAACCTCTTCAAAATCTTATCAAGGTATGTGCTTTGTGAAAGACCTATGAGGCGTCTCGATCTATCTCTATAGATCTTGATGCCTAATATATAAGCAGCTTCTCCAAGGTCCTTCATTGAAAAACACTTATTCAAGTAGGCCTTAATGCTGTCCAGAAATTCTATATTATTTCCCATCAAGAGTATGTCATCTACATATAATATGAGAAATGCTACAGAGCTCCCACTCACTTTCTTGTAAACGCAGGCTTCTCCATAAGTCTGCATAAACCCAAACGCTTTGATCATCTCATCAAAGCGAATGTTCCAACTCCGAGATGCTTGCACCAGTCCATAAATGGATCGCTGGAGCTTGCATACTTTGTTAGCGTTCCGAGGATCGACAAAACCTTCCGGCTGCATCATATACAGCTCTTCCTTAAGATGCCCGTTAAGGAATGCTGTTTTGACGTCCATCTGCCATATCTCATAATCATAGTATGCGGCAATTGCTAACATGATTCGGACGGACTTCAGCTTCGCTACGGGAGAGAAAGTCTCGTCGTAGTCAATCCCTTGAACTTGTCGATAACCCTTAGCGACAAGTCGAGCCTTATAAATGGTAACATTACCATCCGCGTCCGTCTTCTTCTTAAAAATCCATTTGTTTTCTATCGCTCGCCGATCATCGGGCAAGTCTGTCAAAGTCCATACTTTGTTTTCATACATGGATTCTATCTCGGATTTCATGGCTTCAAGCCATTTGTTGGAATCCGGGCCCGCCATCGCTTCTTCATAGTTCGAAGGTTCATTGTTGTCTAACAACATGATTTCCAGGACAGGGTTGCCGTACCACTCTGGTGCGGAACGTGTCCTTGTGGACCTACGAAGTTCAGTAGTAACTTGATCCGAAGTACCTTGATCATCATCATTGTTTTCCTCTTCAGTTGGTGTGGGCATCACAGGAACGGTTTCCTGCGCTGCGCCACTTTCCCGCTCAAGAGGTAGTACTTCATCGAGTTCTACTTTCCTCCCACTTACTTCTTTCGAGAGAAACTCTTTTTCCAGAAAGCATCCGTTCTTGGCAACAAAGATCTTGCCTTCGGATCTTAAGTAGAAGGTATACCCGACAGTTTCCTTAGGGTATCCTATGAATACGCATTTTTCCGACTTGGGTTCGAGCTTTTCAGGTTGAAGTTTCTTGACATAAGCATCGCATCCCCAAACTTTTAGAAACGACAGCTTAGGTTTCTTTCCAAACCATAATTCATACGGTGTCGTCTCAACGGATTTAGACGGTGCCCTATTTAAAGTGAATGTAGCTGTCTCTAGAGCGTATCCCCAAAATGATAGCGGTAAATCGGTAAGAGACATCATAGACCGCACCATATCCAATAGAGTGCGATTACGACGTTCGGACACACCGTTTCGCTGAGGTGTTCCAGGCGGCGTGAGTTGTGAAACGATTCCACATTTCCTTAAGTGTGTACCAAATTCGTGACTTAAGTATTCTCCTCCACGATCTGATCGTAAGAATTTTATCTTTCGGTCACGTTGATTCTCTACCTCATTCTGAAATTCCTTGAACTTTTCAAAGGTCTCAGACTTGTGTTTCATTAAGTAGACATACCCATATCTACTCAAGTCATCAGTGAGAGTGAGAACATAACGATATCCTCCGCGAGCCTCAACGCTCATTGGACCGCACACATCGGTATGTATGATTTCCAACAAGTTGGTTGCTCGCTCCATTGTTCCGGAGAACGGAGTCTTGGTCATTTTGCCCAAGAGGCATGGTTCGCACGTGTCAAACGATTCATAATCAAGAGACTCTAAAAGTCCATCGGCATGGAGCTTCTTCATGCGCTTGACACCAATGTGACCAAGGCGGCAGTGCCACAAGTATGTGGGACTATCGTTATCAACTTTAAATCTTTTGGCATCTACACTATGAACATGTGTAATATTACGCTCGAGATTCATTAAGAATAAACCATTGACCATCGGAGCATGACCATAAAACATATCTCTCATATAAATCGAACAACCATTATTCTCAGACTTAAATGAGTAGCCATCTCGTATTAAACGAGATCCAGATACAATGTTCATGCTCAAACTTGGCAGTAAATAACAATTATTAAGGTTCAAAACTAATCCCGTAGGTAAATGTAGAGGCAGCGTGCCGACGGCGATCACATCGACTCTGGAACCATTCCCGACGCGCATAGTCACCTCGTCCTTCGCCAGTCTCCGTTTATTCCGCAGCTCCTGCTGTGAGTTACAAATATGAGCAACGGCACCGGTATCAAATACCCAGGAGTTACTACGAGTACTGGTAAGGTACACATCACTCACATGTATATCAAATATACCTTTGGTGTTGCCGGCCTTCTTATCCGCTAAGTATTTGGGGCAGTTCCGCTTCCAGTGACCCTTCCCCTTGCAATAAAAGCACTCAGTCTCAGGCTTGGGTCCATTCTTTGACTTCTTCCCGGTAACTGGTTTACTAGGCGCGGCAACCTCCTTGCCGTCCTTCTTGAAGTTCTTCTTACCCTTGCCCTTCTTGAACTTAGTGGTCTTATTGACCATCAACACTTGATGTTCTTTCTTGATTTCAGCCTCTGCTGACTTCAGCATCGAGAACACTTCAGGAATGGTCTTTTCCATCCCCTGCATGTTGTAGTTCATCACAAAGCTCTTGTAGCTTGGTGGGAGCGACTGGAGGATTCTGTCAATGACCGCCTCATCTGGGAGGTTAATGTTCAGCTGGGTCATACGGTTGTGCAACCCAGACATCTTCAGGATGTGCTCACTGACAGAACTGTTTTCCTCCATCTTACAACTGTAGAACTTGTCGGAGACATCATATCTCTCCGACCCGGGCATGAGCTTGGAAAACTAGTTTCAGCTCTTCGAACATCTCATATGCTCCGTGATGCTCAAAACGCTTTTGGAGCCCCGGTTCTAAGCTGTAAAGCATGCCGCACTGAACGAGGGAGTAATCATCAGCACGAGTTTGCCAAGCATTCATAATGTCTTGGTTCTCTGGGACGGGAGCGTCACCTAGCGGTCCTTCTAGGACATATTGTTTCCTGGCAGCTATGAGGATGATCCTCAGGTTCCGGACCCAGTCCGTATAGTTGCTGCCATCATCTTTCAGCTTGGTTTTCTCTAGGAACGCGTTGAAGTTCATGTTGACATGAGCGTTGGCCATTGATCTACAAGACATATTTGCAAAGGTTTTAGACTAAGTTCATGATAATTAAGTTCTAATCAAATTATGAACTCCCACTTAGATTAGACATCCCTCCAGTCATCTAAGTGTTACACGATCCGAGTCGACTAGGCCGTGTCCGATCATCACGTGAGACGGACTAGTCATCGTCGGTGAACATTCTCATGTTGATCGTATCTTCCATACGACTCGTGTTCGACCTTTCGGTCTCCGTGTTCCGAGGCCATGTCTGCACATGCTAGGCTCGTCAAGTTAACCCTAAGTGTTTTCGCTGTGTAAAACTGTCTTACACCCGTTGTATGTGAACGTAAGAATCCATCACACCCGATCATCACGTGGTGCTTAGAAGCGACGAACTGTAGCAACGGTGCACAGTTAGGGGAGAACACTTCTTGAAATTTTTGTAAGGGATCATCTTATTTACTACCGTCGTCCTAAGTAAACAAGATGCATTAACATAATAAACATCACATGCAATTATATAGTTGTGACATGATATGGCCAATATCATATAGCTCCATTGATCTTCATCTTCGGGGCTCCATGATCATCTTGTCACCGGCTTGACACCATGATCTCCATCATCATGATCTCCATCATCGTGTCTTCATGAAGTTGTCACGCCAACGACTACTTCTACTTCTATGACTAACGTTTAGCAATAAAGTAAAGTAGTTTACATGGCGTTATTCAATGACACGCAGGTCATACAAAAAATAAATACAACTCCTATGGCTCCTGCCGGTTGTCATACTCATCGACATGCAAGTCATGAATCCTATTACAAAGAACATGATCTCATACATCACAATTCATCATTCATCACAACTTCTGGCCATATCACATCACATGATCAATCGCTGCAAAAACAAGTTAGACGTCCTCTAATTGTTGTTGCATCTTTTACGTGGCTGCAATTGGGTTCTAGCAAGAACGTTTTCTTACCTACGAATCACCACAACGTGATTTTGTCAACTTCTATTTACCCTTCATAAGGGCCCTGTTCATCGATTCTGCTCCAACTAAAGTGGGAGAGACAGACACCCGCCAGCCACCTTATGCAACTAGTGCATGTCAGTCGGTGGAACCGGTCTCACGTAAGCGTACGTGTAAGGTTGGTCCGGGCCGCTTCATCCCACAATACCGTTGAGCAAGAAAATACTAGTAGAGGCAAGTAAGATGACAAAATCCACGCCCACAACAAAATTGTATTCCACTCGTGCAAAGAGAACTACGCATAGACCTAGCTCATGATGCCAATGTTGGGGAACGTTGCAGAAAATTAAAATTTTTCCTACGGTTTCACCAAGATCCATCTATGAGTTCATCTAAGCAACGAGTCAAGGGAGAGAGTTTGCATCTACATACCACTTGTAGATCGCGTGCGGAAGCTTGCAAGGTGATGATGGAGTCGTACTCGACGTGATTCGAATCACCGACGACCAAGTGCTGAACGGACAGCACCTCCGCGTTCAACACACGTACGGGACGGGAGACGTCTCCTCCTTCTTGATCCAGCAAGGGGGAAGGAGAGGTTGAGGAAGACAGCTCCACCGGCAGCACGACGGCGTGGTGATGGTGGAGAGGCAGTACTCCGACAGGGCTTCGCCAAGCACACAACGGAGGAGGAGAGGTGTTGGGGAGGGGAGGGCTGCGCCTTGGAGGGTGGTGCGGCTGCCCTCCCCTCACCCCTCTATTTATAGGGGGAAGGGAGAAGGGGGCCGGCCCCCTAGAACCCATCTAGGGGGTGCGGCGGCCAAGGGGAGAGAGGGAGAGGGTGGCTTGCCCCCCAAGCCAAGGGGGGCGCCCCCTCTAGGGTTCCCCCCTCAACCCTAGGCGCAAGGGCCCAAGGGAGGGGGTGCGCCCAGCCCACCAGGGGCTGGCTCCCTGCCCCACGCAGCCCATGTGGCCCCCCGGGAGGGGTGGCCCCTCCCGGTGGACCCCCGATACCCTTCCGGTGGCCCCGGTACAATACCGGTATGACCCCGAAACTTCCCGGTGTCCGTTTGACAACTTCCCATATATAAATCTTTACCTCCGGACCCTTCCGGAGCTCCTCGTGACGTCCAGGATCCCATCCGGGACTCCGAACAACATTCGGTAGTCACATACTAGCCTTCCTAATAACCCTAGCGTCACCGAACCTTAAGTGTGTAGACCCTACGGGTTCGGGAGACATGCAGACATGACCGAGACGCTCTCAGATCAATAACCAACAGTGGGATCTGGATACCCATGATGGCTCCCACATGCTCCTCGATGTTGTCATCGGATGAACCACGATGTCGAGGATTCGATCAAACCCTGTATACAATTCCCTTTGTCAATCGGTACGTTACTTGCCCGAGACTCGATCGTCGGTATCCCAATACCTTGTTCAGTCTCGTTACCGGCAAGTCACTTTACTCGTACTATAATGCATGATCCCGTGTCCAACACCTTGGTCACATTGAGCTCATTATGATGATGCATTACCGGGTGGGCCCAGAGATACCTCTCCGTCATACGGAGTGACAAATCCCAGTCTCGATCCGTGTCAACCCAACAGATACTTTCGGAGATACCTGTAATGCACCTTTATAGTCACCCAGTTACGTTGTGACGTTTGATACACCCAAGGCACTCTTACGGTATCCGGGAGTTACACGATCTCATGGTCGAAGGAAGAGATACTTGACATTGGCAAAGCTCTAGCAAAACGAACTACACGATCTTTTATGCTATGCTTAGGATTGGGTCTTGTCCATCACATCATTCTCCTAATGATGTGATCCCGTTATCAACGACATCCAATGTCCATAGTCAGGAAACCATGACTATCTGTTGATCACAACGAGCTAGTCAACTAGAGGCTCACCAGGGACATATTGTGGTCTAAGTATTCACACGTGTATTACGATTTCCGGATAATACAGTTATAGCATGAATAAAAGACATTTATCATGAACATTGAAATATAATAATACTTTTATTATTGCCTCTAGAGCATATTTCCAACACTTTCCAAGTGACAGTAGGGGCAGTAAGGCACGTATTGTATTGTTGCCATCGAGGATAAAAAGATGGGGTTTTCATCATATTGCTTGAGTTAATTCCTCTACATCATGTCATCTTACTTAATGCGTTACTCCGTTCTTTATGAACTTAATACTCTAGATGCTTGCTTGATAGTGGTTGATGTGTGGAGTAATAGTAGTAGATGCAGAATCATTTTGGTCTACTTGACACAGACGTGATGCCTATATTCATGATCATTGCCTTAGATATCGGCATAACTTTGCGCTTTTCTATCAATTGCTCGGCAGTAATTTGTTCACCCACCGTATTATTTTCTAACTTGAGAGGAGCCTCTAGTAACACCTATGGCCCCCGGGTCTATTATCCATCATATAAGTTTCCGATCTACTATTTTGCAATCTTTTACTTTCCGATCTATAAACCAAAAGTACCAAAAATATTTACTTTATCATTTATCTATCTCTATCAGATCTCACCTTTGCAAATAACCATGAAGGGATTAGCAACCCCTTTATCGCGTTGGGTGCAAGTTGTTTAATTGTTTGTGCAGGTATTCGGTGATTTGTGTGTTGTCTCCTACTGGATTGATACCTTGGTTCTCAAACTGGGGGAAATACTTATCTCTACTTTGCTGCATGCTACCTCTTGAGCACTGCGTTGGATTTCCCCGAAGAGGAGAGGATGATGCAGTAAAGTAGCGTAAGTATTTCCCTCAGTTTTTGAGAACCAAGGTATCAATCCAGTAGGAGATCACGCTCAAGTCCCTCGTACCTACCCAAAATGATAGCTACTCGCAACCAACGCGATTAGGGGTTGTCAATCCCTTCACGGTCACTTACGAGGGTGAGATCTGATAGAGATGATAAATAATATTTTTGGTATTTTTGATATAGAGATGCAAAGTAAAAAGTAAAAGGCAAAGTAAAAACAAAGCAAGTAATAAAGTAATGGAGATTGATATGATGAGAATAGACCCGGGGGCCATAGGTTTCACTAGTGGCTTCTCTCAAGAGCATAAGTATTCTACGGTGGGTGAACAAATTACTGTTGAGCAATTGATAGAAAAGCGAATAATCATGAGGTTATCTAGGTATGATCATGTATATAGGCATCACGTCCAAGACAAGTAGATCGAAACGATTCTGCATCTACTACTATTACTCCACTCATCGACCGCTATCCAGCATGCATCTAGAGTACTAAGTAAAACAGAGTAACGCCTTAAGCAAGATGACATGATGTAGAGGGATAAATTCATGCAATATGATAAAAAAACATCTTGTTATCCTCGATGGCAACAATACAATACGTGCCTTGCAACCCTTTCTGTCACTGGGTAAGGACACCGCAAGATTGAACCCAAAGCTAAACACTTCTCCCATTGCAAGAACTACCAATCTAGTTGGCCAAACCAAAGGGATAATTCGAAGAGACTTGCAAAGATAACTCAATCATACGTAAAAGAATTCAGAGAAGAATCAAATATTATTCATAGATAAGCTGGATCATAAACTCACAATTCATCGGCCTCAACAAACACACCGCAAAAAGAAGATTACACCGAATAGATCTCCACAAGAGAGGGGGAGAACATTGTATTGAGATCCAAAAAGAGAGAAGAAGCCATCTAGCTAATAACTATGGACCCGAAGGTCTGAAGTAAACTACTCACACTTCATCGAAGAGGCTATGGTGTTGATGTAGAAGCCCTCCATGGTGGATGCCCTCTCCGGCGGAGCTCCGGAACAGGCCCCAAGATGGGATCTCGCAGATACAGGAGGTTGCGGCGGTGGAATTAGGTTTTTGGCTCCGTATTTGATCTGACGGGGGTACGTAGGTATATATAGGAGGAAGGAGTACGTCAGTGGAGCAACAGGGGGCCCACGAGGCAGGGGGGCACGCCCAGGGGGGCGCCCCACCCTCGTGACCTCCTCTGGCACTTCTTGGAGTAGGGTCCAAGTCTCCTGGATCACGTTCGGTGAGAAAATCACGTTCCCGAAGGTTTTATTCCGTTTGATATTCTGTTTCTTCGAAATACTGAAATAGGCAAAAAACAGCAATTCTGGGCTGGGCCTCCGGTTAATAGGTTAGTCCCAAAAATAATATAAAAGTGGAAAATAAAGCCCAATATAGTCCAAAACAGTAGATAAAGTAGCATGGAGCAATCAAAAATTATAGATACGTTGGAGACGTATCAAGCATCCCCAAGCTTAATTCTTGCTCGTCGTCGAGTAGGTAAATGATAAAAAAGAATTTTTGATGCGGAGTGATACTTTGGCATAATTTCAATGTGAATCTTCTTAATTGTGATATGAATATTCAGATCCGAAAGATTCAAGACAAAAGTTCATATTAACATAAATGTAATAATACCTCAAGCATACAAATTAAAGCAATCATGTCTTCTCAAAATAGCATGGCCAAAGAAAGTTATCCCTACAAAATCATATAGTCTGGCTAAGCTCTATCTTCATCACACAAAGTATTTAATCATGCACAACCCCGATGACGAGCCAAGCAATTGTTTCATACTTTAATAATCTCAAACTTTTTCAACTTTCACGCAATACATGAGCGTGAGCCATGGACATAGCACTATAGGTGGAATAGAATGGTGGTTGTGGAGAAGACAAAAAGGATAAGATAGTCTCACATCAACTAGGCCTATCAACGGGCTATGGAGATGCCCATTAATAGATATCAATGTGAGTGAGTAGGGATTGCCATGCAACGGATGCACTAGAGCTATAAGTATATGAAAGCTCAACAAAAGAAACTAAGTGGGTGTGCATCCAACTTGCTTGCTCACGAAGACCTAGGGCACTTTTGAGGAAGCCCATCATTGGAATATACAAGCCAAGTTCTATAATGAAAAATTCCCACTAGTATATGAAAGTGACAACATATGAGACTCTCTATCATGAAGATCATGGTGCTACTTTGAAGCACAAGTGTGGAAAAAGGATAGTAGAATTGTGTCACATCCCTAGCTGCTGGTAGTGCTCTAGGCTAGCTTCATGTGTGCATCATGTCTATATTTTCGAAACTTGAACTGAGGAATTTTGGAAGCCTCAAAAACTTAAATAAAAGAGGGGCAAAAACCCTAGAAATCTCATTCATTGCTCCAAAATGCTCTTCTTAAATGTTTGATAATTTTGGTAAGGGTTCTGGTCCCAACCAAAATATTGAACATTTTTAAGGAATTATTTTTGGGACTTTGGATTTAATTCATTAGCTATTTGAATTTGAGTTATATTCATATAATTAGAATATAATTTCAAATACCCCTGAAATATTTTATAAGCTTTTGGAAAAGTCCATCTAGCAATATAAAATATTCAGAGGAGTTTTTGGCATTGTTTGAATTATTTTAAATTCAAAACTGTGGCAAAATAAATTAAATAAAACAAAACAGAAATAAAAGAGAGAGAGAGAAGGAAGTTACCTGGGGCTCCTCCCTGTGCAGCCCAGCAGTAGCCGGCCGGCCCAGCCAGCAGGCGGCCCAGCCCGCCTCCTCCTCTGTCGTCTTCGTCCTCGACAGAGGGAGGGGAGCGTGCCCGGCGCGCGCGCGCGCCACCGCGCCACGCCACCAGCTCGCCTACCTGCCTGCCTCTCCCCTCCTCGTTTGGATGCCCTGGAACGATGCCACGCCCCCCCCCCCCGTACTCTCTCACTCTCCCCCCGGTTCTTCCTCTCCTCTCCCTCGCTCTCTCTCTCCCGTGTCCGAACGCACCCATCGCCGCCGTTTGCCATAGCCGCCGCCACCGGCCTCCCCTCGCCTCCCCGACACGCTCCCCAGCTCCGCCGCGACCCCCTCTACCTCCTCGTCGAGCCACGCAAGATGGAGCACCCCGTGGAGCCATCGCCGTCGCCATCCTCGCCTTCGGCCGCCGTGGGTACTCGCCGTCGATTCGGGAGCTACCGGGCATCCCCGACCTCGCCCTCGCGCTTGCTGGTCCCGCTGTGAGCCCCTCTCCGTTTCCCCTCTCTTCTCCCCCTCGTTCCCTCACCGTAGCCCTCCTCCCCACCACGGCCGAAGCCTCTCGCCGCCGTCCATGTCGCCGTCGCCGTCTCGGTCCGCCTCCGCCCAAACCGAGCCTTCCATCGTGCTCCCGGTGCCACGAGGGTGCCGCCGAGCCCCTCAGGTGGCCTCCCAGTGCCCCGCAGCCCGATCCCGCTCGCGCCCGAACTCCGGCCGCCGCTAAAGCTCGTCGCCGACCACTCTCCGGCCACTCCCCGGCCGCGCCACCACCCTGGTTAGATGCGGACGAGCGTCCGCATCCCGTAGTCGTGCTCCGCGCGCCAAACGGCGCTCTGTAGGCCATTTCCGCAGCGCACCACCGCGTCGGGACTCGCCGGCGGCTAAACGCCGGCGACCGTTGACCCTTGACCGGCGTGGGTTGACCCCATTGCCCGGTTGACCCTCCCCTTCTCTGACTGACGTGTGGGCCCAGCCCCCTGTTTAATTAGTACCAGGTTAAGTTAGTGTTAACTAACTTAGTTAAGTAGATAGGACACTGACATGCGGGCCCAGGCTCTAATTAAACTTAGGTTAGTTAACTGTGTCACTAACGTGTGGTCCCCACACGTCAGGTTTGACCGGACCAGCCCCTGTTGACCTGTGACGTCAAGGTGATGTCATGCTGACGCAATATTCATTTTCTGGAATTTAGTTTATTTTATTATATTCAGGAAATTCCAGAAAATAGCTAAAACTTCTATAAATCATAGAAATTCAACCGTAACTCCAAATGAAATAATTTATATATGAAAAATTATCAGAAAAATTCAAGGAATCCATCTGTACCATTTTCATGCATGTTAGAACAACTTATAGCTGCTGTTTAGCACAAATCATATAAAGGGCATTTAAATAATCACATATGGAGTTTGAATTTGAATCTTGTATTCAAACCAACTTCATTTAATCTGTTGCTAGTTGCATTAGCTCAAAACACATTCATTTTGCCATGTCATGATCATGCATCATATTGTGCATTGCATTGATTGTGTTCCCTTTTGTGTTGCCGGTATTTGTCCCCTCTCGATAGACGTGATACCGATGAGGTGATCGTTGACACTGATGAAGACTCAATGTTATCTCCAGAAGTGCCAGGCAAGCAAAACCCCCTTGTTCGTTCCGATACAATCCTACTCTCTCGCTCCTGCTCTCTTTTACTGCATTAGGACAACAATGATTCATCTGTTACTTGCCGCGGTAGCTGAACCCCTTTATCCTTTGCATGACCTGTCATTCCACAGTAAATAGATGAAACCCACTAGTATGAGTAGGAGTTGTTTGAGCCCTGTTGTGCCTACTCATTCTTGCTTGTTTGTCATGCCTGCTACTGCTTAGAGTTGAGTCAGGTCTGATTCATCGGGGATGAATCAGAGGCGTGTGAACATGTCCTACTGTGTGTGAGCTAAGTGTGTGAACACGATTTGGTAAAGGTAGCGGTGAGAGGCCATGTAGGAGTACATGGTGGGTTGTCTCATTGCAGCCGTCCTCAGGAACTGAGTTCTGTGTTTGTGATCCATGATTCAGCTACTACCATACATTGGGCCCTGAAATATGACCCCGCTCGACTTCTTATTCACCCTAGTCCTCTGTCCAGGAGTTGCAAGTAGTTTCTGGTGTTTGTAGCTTACTGGAGGCCGTGGACAGCGCTGACCGTAGGGGTGGGCTGTGATGCGGTAGGTACGTGGCACGGTGTACCGGATGCCCGTTTGGTATCTCGGGAACCCTGTTCACATCATTTGGGGCTGTGAGCGAAACTCCGGCCAGATCTCCTCATGGATGGAACCCGAATAGGCGATAAACCTGGACTAGAGACTTGAGTGTTTAGGTAGGTCGTGGTCTACACCCACGTCGGCTTTCGCTTGAAGTCTGCCGAGCACATGTCGTGTGCAGACGCTAAGTGGTGGAAACATGTATGAAGAAGTACACCCCTGCAGGGTTAATATCATCTATTCGAATAGCCGTGTCCGCGGTAAAGGACTTCTGGGTTGCTTATATCAGTTCATAGACAAGTGAAAGTGGATACTCTAAAATACGCAAGATAAGTGTGAGTGCTATGGATGGCGTTCTCGTAGGGATACGGGAGCGGATCCATAGTGGTGTATTGATATGGTGAATATGTGGACTCGTGTGCGCCACCTCAAAAGAGTTACTTGCAGTCGTAGTTCAGGATAACCACCGAGTCAAAGCTGGCTTGCTGCAGTTAAACCCCACCACCCCTTTGTTGATAATGATGCATATGTAGTTAGTCCTGATGTAAGTCTTGCTGGGTACATTTGTACTCACGTTTGCCTATTTTATGTTTTTGCAGAGAGACTTCAGTCTCGCTAGTAGTACCGCGTGGACTTCGACGTTTAGCTTGTTACCTCAGCTACGATCTTGTGCCCTCGGCAGGATCTGATAGATAGTCAGGCTTCTCAGCCTTTTTCATTTATAGATGTCTGTACTCAGACATGATAGCTTTCGCTTGTGCTTTGACTTGTATGCTCCGAGTGTTGGGTCATGAGACCCATGTTTGTAATATCTCGCTCCTCGGAGCCTAATGAATAAATTACTTGAGTCGTAGAGTCATGTTGTGATGCCATGTTGTATTTGCACATATCGAGCATATTGTGTGTATGTTATTGAAATGCTTGGTATGTGTGGGATCTGACCATCTAGTTGTTTATCTTTAGTAGCCTCTCTTACCGGGAAATGTCTCCTAGTGTTTCCACCGAGCCATGGTAGCTTGCTACTGCTCCGGAACACTTAGGCTGGCCGGCATGTGTCCTTCTTCGTTCCTGTGTCTGTCCCTTCGGGGAAATGTCACGCGATGAATACCGGAGTCCTGTTAGCCTGCTACAGCCCGGTCCACCGGAGTCCTGCTAGCCCAGTGCTACAGCCTGGATTCACTCGCTGATGACCGACACGTTCGATGCTGGGTCATGGATGCCTGTCCCTGTAAGCCTGTGCCACTTTGGATTTACGACTAGCCATGTCAGCCCGGGCTCCTTATCATATGGATGCTAGCGACACTATCATATACGTGTGCCAAAAGACGCAAACGGTCCCGGGCTAAGGTAAGGCGACACCCGTGGGAATACCGTGCGTGAGGCCGCAAAGTGATATGAGGTGTTACATGCTAGATCGATGTGGCATTGAGTCGGGGTCCTGACAGCGTTGGTATCAGAGCTTGACTGCCTGTAGGATTACCAAGCCAAACTGGTCGAAGTTGAGTCTAGAAATTCTTTAGTTATATAAGGGAATTGATTGTGGGATGGAACGTAAGGCTCTTTTTACTCCTTATACCTTATGCCCTTCTGATCTGAGTCATCATCTTCTCTTCTACGGGGATTAAGAACTAGGTTTCTCTTCTTTCTATCAGGATCACGTGTTACTAATCCGTAGACTTATAAGATTGTTGGATTTAAGTCTCAGTTCAGTTCCTACTACTTCCGTATGTTAATTGTTGATCTCGGAACCTTGATATTGTGCTTCTAAGTGGTTATGCCACCATTTTTGTGAATGTCTCAAATCTTTTCTGAGCACTTACAGCCGTTATGCTGTCCGAGTCATCCCAGGTTTCCAAAGAGTCTGATGCATTTGCAAAATCCTTTTCCTCTGGTTTCAATGTCTTTTAGGCCAGGTTAATCACCCAAATTGTTGAGTTGAGGTAATTTATTGCCTTGACATATATGTTGGAGCTATTATTATGACCCTAGGTGTCTTAGGGGATCATCTAGTAATTTAGCCATGATTTGTGTCCCAGTGTGATGATTCTGGCCTTTATTCTCGAAAGCATCCCGTGATGCCACATAGTTAGTAGGTATTCTACTCCTGGGTGTTGAACCCGAGATTCACTCTACTTACATCATGTTGATAGTGTTGCTAGTTCCTTTAGGATATTAGTAACCTTTGTGATAGTCCTTAAAGTCCGTGGTATCTTCTTCTTCCAAATACCCTGAACTACTTATGGCAGAAGTTCCTCGTTGAACTGAAATATCACAACAGGATTATTCTTGATGAGTTCTCCATTATATATTGTGGCTCTGCCAGTTCTACCTTTCTGCATGGGTTATCCGGAAGAATTATGTTGAACTTTGTTCGACATGCTAAACCATGCATCCACAACTCAGAAAATCGTATGTTCATTTGAGTTGTCCCTCTTTAGTTGTCCTCTGACCCTCGCCTATCAATTAATAGTCATGAGTATGCGTGCGTTCATTTATCGATGCCTATTACTCTTGTGGTCCGTCAAGCCATTCTATCATAGAATGACCAGGAGAAACAAACTCCAGTACCTCTTCCATATCTAGGATTGGGTCAAAGAAGTTGTGCTCCGCAGATCAAAATGCCAATCCAGCTTTTGCTCTGTTCTACCTTGGAGTATTACCATCTTTATATCGGGATTGTTATAGGAATTGCACACCATCCTATGAACTCTTGGTACAGTGATATTTCTTGCCATCATTGTTCATTCCTCGGTTCCTATGTTATTGTAACCGGAATGCCAACAAGTGAATCGTGGTGTATGAAATCAATACTGCTAGCAACTCCGTTGCTTGGTAGTTAAATGGACAACAACCTCATTCTTAGCGTGCTGATTATTGAGTCATCATTCTAAGATTGATCGTGCTACCTAGTCCTTA
Source organism: Triticum aestivum (assembly GCF_018294505.1). Lineage (NCBI taxonomy): Eukaryota > Viridiplantae > Streptophyta > Magnoliopsida > Poales > Poaceae > Triticum > Triticum aestivum. The sequence goes on from NC_057801.1 coordinate 550,143,253, forward strand.
TTCCTGGTGCACTTTTCAATCAATGAGTTAGGATAGTGTCAATCCTTGCTTGTTTGATTATATCGTCTTGCCCTGAACAGCAAGATTGTTCTCAAGCTTAGTAACATACCGGTGGTTCGTGATTTTCCGAATATCTTCTCGGAAGTATTACCAGGTTGTTCCCTGACTGTTATGTTGAGCTCGTGATCAAGTTGGTTTCTTGTGAACCACCTTCTCTCCAAGAATCGGTGTTAGATATCCCTGAGCTAGTTGGTTAAGCTAGACAACAACTTGGAGAGTTGGAAGATAAAAGCTTGTCTGACTTAGTTCGTTCCAAAGGGATATTCTTGTGTAGTGTGTGTTGAAGAAAGATGATATCTTCATCGATTGGTCCTTGTGATCAGTTGCTGGACCTATTGTCTTATCAATCCTTTGATTTGAGTGTGGGCTATCGTCAAATCAAATCAGTACCAACGATGCTCGTAATGTTGTCTTATTCGTGGTTGATCCCTCGAGCATACACCATTATATCTTTTGGGTCTGACCAATGCTATCACTTGTTCACTTAACTATGGAATTCCTTTTAAAAGGAAACCCAGATGAATTGTTGTTGTGCCCATTGACAACATCCTTGTCTTCTCCATAATTTTGCTGAACATTAACCTAGTGTTGGAAACTTTTGAAAGCATTTGTTCATGCTAGCTCATGAAGTATTTGTTGATGAAAGGAGTGACTTCCTTTTATACACGTGCATTTGGTGAAAGTTGCCGCCGTGAATTTGAGAAAGTCAGTGTTGCTTCCTCTGGAATCATCGCAAGTCAGTCATGCACACGTGCGAAGTATTCTGTGGTCTGGAGACTTGCAACCTTCATTCCATATGTGTATCCTAGCACACCAAGCCACTGACTGATTTGTTCAAGGAGAAGGAGTATCTTCATAAGAGCTAATCCGGACTTATGAAAGAACTTCGATATCCTCGCTGATGGTTCCCAACCAGAACTCGGTAGTGTTTTATTGTAAGACTACCATGTGGGCATGCTTGTCTGGGACAACGTGTTCACATGTTTGTAGCAGAACCAGCTCATGTTTTGGAGCTTACTATCGTAGTTCATTCCCCGAGAATCTTGCAACGTCATCTCGTCGATTTGTGTTGCAAACTTTCATTTTTCTTCCTAGACTCGATGAGTCTGGAATATCCTGACACCAACTAGATCTGAATCTCAGGCAGATATGATGGTTTGGAACATTTCCCAAGAACTATAATATCGGTCCCTCGAAAACCGGTAAAGTGGATGTCGTGGCCAACACACCCAGCCGGAAGACCTGTTATTATAATATCTTGATTGAGGAAGTTGGCCACCTCCCCATAGGGATTTCGTAGGATTTACTCCCTAGTTGCCCCTATGGATTTTGAGATCCCGAAGTCCGGCCTTTTACTTGATGTCCTAGATACCAGACCATTTCTATGAATGGGTTACACTAGCACATCAAGGAGAACATTAGAAGCGGAGTGCTAAATGCCTCTCGGTCGATCATCCAGATTTTGTTCCTTGGCTTCGCTAAGGTGTAATCTGAGAAGGTGTTATCTTCCTTTGCATCTGCATCATCCATCATCATTCATCATGGTAGTATGTTGTGTTGTCAGCACCCTTGACGCGGTTGTTGATAAAACCTTGATGATTATGGAAATGCTCAAGTTCATGAGAGCACGCACAAGCGCTACGTGTTATCATCGGCTCTAACTGGGATTCCTCTCAGTTTCCTCGGCAATGCTATGACCTTTTCAAACAGTGAATCCACTCTCTATTGTTGGGTTCTTCCCTAGTTACCAGAATCATTCCCAGCATTTGCATTTTGTTCCCAGCTTGCACCACCAATGTGCCGTTCTACCACGGGTCTCTTCCATCTCCGGTGATAAGGAAATTCATCCATTACGTTGTCTTCAACAAGGTAATCCACATCATCCAAGTCCGAGTATGCCATTCTACCGACCCCCTCCAAACGATCGTTGTGAATTGCCTTAGGCTGGTATGAAGAGTTTCAATGATCTCTGAATCAAAAGTAATTCCTTTTGCCACTTAAGATAATAATCTACGAATCACCCTCCTCCAGGATGTTTCGTCGTGGTATCATGGCAATTCAACTCCTCGCTATGTTGACAACCGATCACCACATTCTTAAGTCTGGAATTGTTGTCTACCTAATGAACCTCGTCACCTGCTCCACTCCATCCCTCTAGAGGTATGCTTCGTCTCTCAGCTCGAGAGATGTTGCTATGTCACATTCCGTGAGTTAATCCTGAGTTGTTCGACCTTCGAGAAGACCGATCCTTCTAGAGTCTTCTTCCCTCCATGTCATGTTGACAGGATTTCTCAGAGCAAGACTTCAAGACAATGATGGTGATCGAATCAACGTTCCTATGAAGTGCAACCTGGATCGTGAAGATTATACTAGTCTGCGTTACCCTTCACCTTACCCTACGCTTGAATCTCGAGACGAGATTCTTGTTTAGTGGGGGTGAGTTGTCACATCCCTAGCTGCTGGTAGTGCTCTAGGCTAGCTTCATGTGTGCATCATGTCTATATTTTCGAAACTTGAACTGAGGAATTTTGGAAGCCTCAAAAACTTAAATAAAAGAGGGGCAAAAACCCTAGAAATCTCATTCATTGCTCCAAAATGCTCTTCTTAAATGTTTGATAATTTTTGGTAAGGGTTCTGGTCCCAACCAAAATATTGAACATTTTTAAGGAATTATTTTTGGGACTTTGGATTTAATTCATTAGCTATTTGAATTTGAGTTATATTCATATAATTAGAATATAATTTCAAATACCCCTGAAATATTTTATAAGCTTTTGGAAAAGTCCATCTAGCAATATAAAATATTCAGAGGAGTTTTTGGCATTGTTTGAATTATTTTAAATTCAAAACAGTGGCAAAATAAATTAAATAAAACAAAACAGAAATAAAAGAGAGAGAGAGAAGGAAGTTACCTGGGGCTCCTCCCTGTGCAGCCCAGCAGTAGCCGGCCGGCCCAGCCAGCAGGCGGCCCAGCCCGCCTCCTCCTCTGTCGTCTTCGTCCTCGACAGAGGGAGGGGAGCGTGCCCGGCGCGCGCGCGCGCCACCGCGCCACGCCACCAGCTCGCCTGCCTGCCTGCCTCTCCCCTCCTCGTCTGGATGCCCTGGAACGACGCCACGCCCCCCCCCCCGTACTCTCTCACTCTCCCCCCGGTTCTTCCTCTCCTCTCCCTCGCTCTCTCTCTCCCATGTCCGAACGCACCCATCGCCGCCGTTCGCCATAGCCACCGCCACCGGCCTCCCCTCGCCTCCCCGACATGCTCCCCAGCTCCGCCGCGACCCCCTCTACCTCCTCGTCGAGCCACGCAAGACGGAGCACCCCGTGGAGCCATCGCCGTCGCCATCCTCGCCTCCGGCCGCCGTGGGTACTCGCCGTCGATTCGGGAGCTACCGGGCATCCCCGACCTCGCCCTCGCGCTCGCTGGTCCCGCTGTGAGCCCCTCTCCGTTTCCCCTCTCTTCTCCCCCTCGTTCCCTCACCGTAGCCCTCCTCCCCACCACGGCCGAAGCCTCTCGCCGCCGTCCATGTCGCCGTCGCCGTCTCGGTCCGCCTCCGCCCAAACCGAGCCTTCCATCGTGCTCCCGGTGCCACGAGGGTGCCGCCGAGCCCCTCAGGTGGCCTCCCAGTGCCCCGCAGCCCGATCCCGCTCGCGCCCGAACTCCGGCCGCCGCTAAAGCTCGTCGCCGACCACTCTCCGGCCACTCCCCGGCCGCGCCACCACCCTGGTTAGATGCGGACGAGCGTCCGCATCCCGTAGTCGTGCTCCGCGCGCCAAACGGCGCTCTGTAGGCCATTTCCACAGCGCACCACCGCGTCGGGACTCGCCGGCGGCTAAACGCCGGCGACCGTTGACCCTTGACCGGCGTGGGTTGACCCCATTGCCCGGTTGACCCTCCCCTCTCTCTGACTGACGTGTGGGCCCAGCCCCCCCTGTTTAATTAGTACCAGGTTAAGTTAGTGTTAACTAACTTAGTTAAGTAGATAGGACACTGACATGCGGGCCTAGGCTCTAATTAAACTTAGGTTAGTTAACTGTGTCACTGACGTGTGGTCCCCACACGTCAGGTTTGACCGGACCAGCCCCTGTTGACCTGTGACGTCAAGGTGATGTCATGCTGACGCAATATTCATTTTCTGGAATTTAGTTTATTTTATTATATTCAGGAAATTCCAGAAAATAGCTAAAACTTCTATAAATCATAGAAATTCAACCGTAACTCCAAATGAAATAATTTATATATGAAAAATTATCAGAAAAATTCAAGGAATCCATCTGTACCATTTTCATGCATGTTAGAACAACTTATAGCTGCTGTTTAGCACAAATCATATAAAGGGCATTTAAATAATCACATATGGAGTTTGAATTTGAATCTTGTATTCAAACCAACTTCATTTAATCTGTTGCTAGTTGCATTAGCTCAAAACACATTCATTTTGCCATGTCATGATCATGCATCATATTGTGCATTGCATTGATTGTGTTCCCTTTTGTGTTGCCGGTATTTGTCCCCTCTCGATAGACGTGATACCGATGAGGTGATCGTTGACACTGATGAAGACTCAATGTTATCTCCAGAAGTGCCAGGCAAGCAAAACCCCCTTGTTCATTCCGATACAATCCTACTCTCTCGCTCCTGCTCTCTTTTACTGCATTAGGACAACAACGATTCATCTGTTACTTGCCGCGGTAGCTGAACCCCTTTATCCTTTGCATGACCTGTCATTCCACAGTAAATAGATGAAACCCACTAGTATGAGTAGGAGTTGTTTGAGCCCTGTTGTGCCTACTCATTCTTGCTTGTTTGTCATGCCTGCTACTGCTTAGAGTTGAGTCAGGTCTGATTCATCGGGGATGAATCAGAGGCGTGTGAACATGTCCTACTGTGTGTGAGCTAAGTGTGTGAACACGATTTGGTAAAGGTAGCGGTGAGAGGCCATGTAGGAGTACATGGTGGGTTGTCTCATTGCAACCGTCCTCAGGAACTGAGTTCTGTGTTTGTGATCCATGATTCAGCTACTACCATACATTGGGCCCTGAAATATGACCCCGCTCGACTTCTTATTCACCCTAGTCCTCTGTCCAGGAGTTGCAAGTAGTTTCTGGTGTTTGTAGCTTACTGGAGGCCGTGGACAGCGCTGACCGTAGGGGTGGGCTGTGATGCGGTAGGTACGTGGCACGGTGTACCGGATGCCCGTTTGGTATCTCGGGAACCCTGTTCACATCGTTTGGGGCTGTGAGCGAAACTCCGGCCGGATCTCCTCATGGATGGAACCCGAATAGGCGATAAACCTGGACTAGAGACTTGAGTGTTTAGGTAGGTCGTGGTCTACACCCACGTCGGCTTTCGCTTGAAGTCTGCCGAGCACATGTCGTGTGCAGACGCTAAGTGGTGGAAACATGTATGAAGAAGTACACCCCTGCAGGGTTAATATCATCTATTCGAATAGCCGTGTCCACGGTAAAGGACTTCTGGGTTGCTTATATCAGTTCATAGACAAGTGAAAGTGGATACTCTAAAATACGCAAGATAAGCGTGAGTGCTATGGATGGCGTTCTCGTAGGGAGACGGGAGCGGATCCATAGTGGTGTATTGATATGGTGAATATGTGGACTCGTGTGCGCCACCTCAAAAGAGTTACTTGCAGTCGTAGTTCAGGATAACCACCGAGTCAAAGCTGGCTTGCTGCAGTTAAACCCCACCACCCCTTTGTTGATAATGATGCATATGTAGTTAGTTCTGATGTAAGTCTTGCTGGGTACATTTGTACTCACGTTTGCCTATTTTATGTTTTTGCAGAGAGACTTCAGTCTTGCTAGTAGTACCGCGTGGACTTCGACGTTTAGCTTGTTACCTCAGCTATGATCTTGTGCCCTCGGCAGGATCTGATAAATAGTCAGGCTTCTCAGCCTTTTTCATTTATAGATGTCTGTACTCAGACATGATAGCTTCCGCTTGTGCTTTGACTTGTATGCTCTGAGTGTTGGGTCATGAGACCCATGTTTGTAATATCTCGCTCCTCGGAGCCTAATGAATAAATTACTTGAGTCGTAGAGTCATGTTGTGATGCCATGTTGTATTTGCACATATCGAGCATATTGTGTGTATTTTATTGAAATGCTTGGTATGTGTGGGATCTGACCATCTAGTTGTTTATCTTTAGTAGCCTCTCTTACCGGGAAATGTCTCCTAGTGTTTCCACCGAGCCATGGTAGCTTGCTACTGCTCCGGAACACTTAGGCTGGCCGGCATGTGTCCTTCTTCGTTCCTGTGTCTGTCCCTTCGGGGAAATGTCACGCGATGAATACCGGAGTCCTGTTAGCCTGCTACAGCCCGGTCCACCGGAGTCCTGCTAGCCCAGTGCTACAGCCTGGATTCACTCGCTGATGACCGACACATTCGATGCTGGGTCATGGATGCCTGTCCCTGTAAGCCTGTGCCACTTTGGATTTACGACTAGCCATGTCAGCCCGGGCTCCTTATCATATGGATGCTAGCGACACTATCATATACGTGTGCCAAAAGACGCAAACGGTCCTGGGCAAAGGTAAGGCGACACCCGTGGGAATACCGTGCGTGAGGCCGCAAAGTGATATGAGGTGTTACATGCTAGATCGATGTGGCATTGAGTCGGGGTCCTGACAGCGTTGGTATCAGAGCTTGACTGCCTGTAGGATTACCAAGCCAAACTGGTCGAAGTTGAGTCTAGAAATTCTTTAGTTATATAAGGGAATTGATTGTGGGATGGAACGTAAGGCTCTTTTTACTCCTTATACCTTATGCCCTTCTGATCTGAGTCATCATCTTCTCTTCTACGGGGATTAAGAACTAGGTTTTCTCTTCTTTCTATCAGGATCACGTGTTACTAATCAGTAGACTTATAAGATTGTTGGATTTAAGTCTCAGTTCAGTTCCTACTACTTCCGTATGTTAATTGTTGATCTCGGAACCTTGATATTGTGCTTCTAAGTGGTTATGCCACCATTTTTGTGAATGTCTCAAATCTTTTCTGAGCATTTACAGCCGTTATGCTGTCCGAGTCATCCCAGGTTTCCAAAGAGTCTGATGCATTTGCAAAATCCTTTTCCTCTGGTTTCAATGTCTTTTAGGCCAGGTTAATCACCCAAATTGTTGAGTTGAGGTAATTTATTGCCTTGACATATATGTTGGAGCTATTATTATGACCCTAGGTGTCTTAGGGGATCATCTAGTAATTTAGCCATGATTTGTGTCCCAGTGTGATGATTCTGGCCTTTATTCTCGAAAGCATCCCGTGATGCCACATAGTTAGTAGGTATTCTACTCCTGGGTGTTGAACCCGAGATTCACTCTACTTACATCATGTTGATAGTGTTGCTAGTTCCTTTAGGATATTAGTAACCTTTGCGATAGTCCTTAAAGTCCGTGGTATCTTCTTCTTCCAAATACCCTGAACTACTTATGGCAGAAGTTCCTCGTTGAACTGAAATATCACAACAGGATTATTCTTGATGAGTTCTCCATTATATATTGTGGCTCTGCCAGTTCTACCTTTCTGCATGGGTTATCCGGAAGAATTATGTTGAACTTTGTTCGACATGCTAAACCATGCATCCACAACTCAGAAAATCGTATGTTCATTTGAGTTGTCCCTCTTTAGTTGTCCTCTGACCCTCGCCTATCAATTAATAGTCATGAGTATGCGTGCGTTCGTTTATCGATGCCTATTACTCTTGTGGTCCGTCAAGCCATTCTATCGTAGAATGACCAGGAGAAACAAACTCCAGTACCTCTTCCATATCTAGGATTGGGTCAAAGAAGTTGTGCTCCGCATATCTTGTGAACCACCTTCTCTCCAAGAATCGGTGTTAGATATCCCTGAGCTAGTTGGTTAAGCTAGACAACAACTTGGAGAGTTGGAAGATAAAAGCTTGTCTGACTTAGTTCGTTCCAAAGGGATATTCTTGTGTAGTGTGTGTTGAAGAAAGATGATATCTTCATCGATTGGTCCTTGTGATCAGTTGCTGGACCTATTGTCTTATCAATCCTTTGATTTGAGTGTGGGCTATCGTCAAATCAAATCAGTACCAACGATGCTCGTAATGTTGTCTTATTCGTGGTTGATCCCTCGAGCATACACCATTATATCTTTTGGGTCTGACCAATGCTATCACTTGTTCACTTAACTATGGAATTCCTTTTAAAAGGAAACCCAGATGAATTGTTGTTGTGCCCATTGACAACATCCTTGTCTTCTCCATAATTTTGCTGAACATTAAGCTAGTGTTGGAAACTTTTGAAAGCATTTGTTCATGCTAGCTCATGAAGTATTTGTTGATGAAAGGAGTGACTTCCTTTTATACACGTGCATTTGGTGAAAGTTGCCGCCGTGAATTTGAGAAAGTCAATGTTGCTTCCTCTGGAATCATCGCAAGTCAGTCATGCACATGTGCGAAGTATTCTGTGGTCTGGAGACTTGCAACCTTCATTCCATATGTGTATCCTAGCACACCAAGCCACTGACTGATTTGTTCAAGGAGAAGGAGTATCTTCATAAGAGCTAATCCGGACTTATGAAAGAACTTCGATATCCTCGCTGATGGTTCCCAACCAGAACTCGGTAGTGTTTTATTGTAAGACTACCATGTGGGCATGCTTGTCTGGGACAACGTGTTCACATGTTTGTAGTAGAACCATCTCATGTTTTGGAGCTTACTATCGTAGTTCATTCCCCGAGAATCTTGCAACGTCATCTCGTCGATTTGTGTTGCAAACTTTCATTTTTCTTCCTAGACTCGATGAGTCTGGAATATCCTGACACCAACTAGATCTGAATCTCGGGCAGATATGATGGTTTGGAACATTTCCCAAGAACTATAATATCGGTCCCTCGAAAACCGGTAAAGTGGATGTCGTGGCCAACACACCCAGCCGGAAGACCTGTTATTATAATATCTTGATTGAGGAAGTTGGCCACCTCCCCATAGGGATTTCGTAGGATTTACTCCCTAGTTGCCCCTATGGATTTTGAGATCCCGAAGTCCGACCTTTTACTTGATGTCCTAGATACCAGACCATTTCTATGAATGGGTTACACTAGCACATCAAGGAGAACATTAGAAGCGGAGTGCTAAATGCCTCTCGGTCGATCATTCAGATTTTGTTCCTTGGCTTCGCTAAGGTGTAATCTGAGAAGGTGTTATCTTCCTTTGCATCTGCATCATCCATCATCATTCATCATGGTAGTATGTTGTGTTGTCAGCACCCTTGACGCGGTTGTTGATAAAACCTTGATGATTATGGAAATGCTCAAGTTCATGAGAGCACGCACAAGCGCTACGTGTTATCATCGGCTCTAACTGGGATTCCTCTCAGTTTCCTCGGCAATGCTATGACCTTTTCAAACAGTGAATCCACTCTCTATTGTTGGGTTCTTCCCTAGTTACCAGAATCATTCCCAGCATTTGCATTTTGTTCCCAGCTTGCACCACCAATGTGCCATTCTACCACGGGTCTCTTCCATCTCCGGTGATAAGGAAATTCATCCATTACGTTGTCTTCAACAAGGTAATCCACATCATCCAAGTCCGAGTATGCCATTCTACCGACCCCCTCCAAACGATCGTTGTGAATTGCCTTAGGCTGGTATGAAGAGTTTCAATGATCTCTGAATCAAAAGTAATTCCTTTTGCCACTTAAGATAATAATCTACGAATCACCCTCCTCCAGGATGTTTCGTCGTGGTATCATGGCAATTCAACTCCTCGCTATGTTGACAACCGATCACCACATTCTTAAGTCTGGAATTGTTGTCTACCTAATGAACCTCGTCACCTGCTCCACTCCATCCCTCTAGAGGTATGCTTCGTCTCTCAGCTCGAGAGATGTTGCTATGTCACATTCCGTGAGTTAATCCTGAGTTGTTCGACCTTCGAGAAGACCGATCCTTCTAGAGTCTTCTTCCCTCCATGTCATGTTGACAGGATTTCTCAGAGCAAGACTTCAAGACAATGATGGTGATCGAATCAACGTTCCTATGAAGTGCAACCTGGATCGTGAAGATTATACTAGTCTGCGTTACCCTTCACCTTACCCTACGCTTGAATCTCGAGAAGAGATTCTTGTTTAGTGGGGGTGAGTTGTCACATCCCTAGCTGCTGGTAGTGCTCTAGGCTAGCTTCATGTGTGCATCATGTCTATATTTTCGAAACTTGAACTGAGGAATTTTGGAAGCCTCAAAAACTTAAATAAAAGAGGGGCAAAAACCCTAGAAATCTCATTCATTGCTCCAAAATGCTCTTCTTAAATGTTTGATAATTTTTGGTAAGGGTTCTGGTCCCAACCAAAATATTGAACATTTTTAAGGAATTATTTTTGGGACTTTGGATTTAATTCATTAGCTATTTGAATTTGAGTTATATTCATATAATTAGAATATAATTTCAAATACCCCTGAAATATTTTATAAGCTTTTGGAAAAGTCCATCTAGCAATATAAAATATTCAGAGGAGTTTTTGGCATTGTTTGAATTATTTTAAATTCAAAACAGTGGCAAAATAAATTAAATAAAACAAAACAGAAATAAAAGAGAGAGAGAGAAGGAAGTTACCTGGGGCTCCTCCCTGTGCAGCCCAGCAGTAGCCGGCCGGCCCAGCCAGCAGGCGGCCCAGCCCGCCTCCTCCTCTGTCGTCTTCGTCCTCGACAGAGGGAGGGGAGCGTGCCCGGCGCGCGCGCGCGCCACCGCGCCACGCCACCAGCTCGCCTGCCTGCCTGCCTCTCCCCTCCTCGTCTGGATGCCCTGGAACGACGCCACGCCCCCCCCCCCCCGTACTCTCTCACTCTCCCCCCCGGTTCTTCCTCTCCTCTCCCTCGCTCTCTCTCTCCCGTGTCCGAACGCACCCATCGCCGCCGTTCGCCATAGCCGCCGCCACCGGCCTCCCCTCGCCTCCCCGACACACTCCCCAGCTCCGCCGCGACCCCCTCTACCTCCTCGTCGAGCCACGCAAGACGGAGCACCCCATGGAGCCATCGCCGTCGCCATCCTCGCCTCCGGCCGCCGTGGGTACTCGCCGTCGATTCGGGAGCTACCGGGCATCCCCGACCTCGCCCTCGCACTCGCTGGTCCCGCTGTGAGCCCCTCTCCGTTTCCCCTCTCTTCTCCCCCTCGTTCCCTCACCGTAGCCCTCCTCCCCACCACGGCCGAAGCCTCTCGCCGCCGTCCATGTCGCCGTCGCCGTCTCGGTCCGCCTCCGCCCAAACCGAGCCTTCCATCGTGCTCCCGGTGCCACGAGGGTGCCGCCGAGCCCCTCAGGTGGCCTCCCAGTGCCCCGCAGCCCGATCCCGCTCGCGCCCGAACTCCGGCCGCCGCTAAAGCTCGTCGCCGACCACTCTCCGGCCACTCCCCGGCCGCGCCACCACCCTGGTTAGATGCGGACGAGCGTCCGCATCCCGTAGTCGTGCTCCGCGCGCCAAAAAGCGCTCTGTAGGCCATTTCCGCAGCGCACCACCGCGTCGGGACTCGCCGGCGGCTAAACGCCGGCGACCGTTGACCCTTGACCGGCGTGGGTTGACCCCATTGCCCGGTTGACCCTCCCCTCTCTCTGACTGACGTGTGGGCCCAGCCCCCCCTGTTTAATTAGTACCAGGTTAAGTTAGTGTTAACTAACTTAGTTAAGTAGATAGGACACTGACATGCGGGCCCAGGCTCTAATTAAACTTAGGTTAGTTAACTGTGTCACTGACGTGTGGTCCCCACACGTCAGGTTTGACCGGACCAGCCCCTGTTGACCTGTGACGTCAAGGTGATGTCATGCTGACGCAATATTCATTTTCTGGAATTTAGTTTATTTTATTATATTCAGGAAATTCCAGAAAATAGCTAAAACTTCTATAAATCATAGAAATTCAACCGTAACTCCAAATGAAATAATTTATATATGAAAAATTATCAGAAAAATTCAAGGAATCCATCTGTACCATTTTCATGCATGTTAGAACAACTTATAGCTGCTGTTTAGCACAAATCATATAAAGGGCATTTAAATAATCACATATGGAGTTTGAATTTGAATCTTGTATTCAAACCAACTTCATTTAATCTGTTGCTAGTTGCATTAGCTCAAAACACATTCATTTTGCCATGTCATGATCATGCATCATATTGTGCATTGCATTGATTGTGTTCCCTTTTGTGTTGCCGGTATTTGTCCCCTCTCGATAGACGTGATACCGATGAGGTGATCGTTGACACTGATGAAGACTCAATGTTATCTCCAGAAGTGCCAGGCAAGCAAAACCCCCTTGTTCGTTCCGATACAATCCTACTCTCTCGCTCCTGCTCTCTTTTACTGCATTAGGACAACAACGATTCATCTGTTACTTGTCGCGGTAGCTGAACCCCTTTATCCTTTGCATGACCTGTCATTCCACAGTAAATAGATGAAACCCACTAGTATGAGTAGGAGTTGTTTGAGCCCTGTTGTGCCTACTCATTCTTGCTTGTTTGTCATGCCTGCTACTGCTTAGAGTTGAGTCAGGTCTGATTCATCGGGGATGAATCAGAGGCGTGTGAACATGTCCTACTGTGTGTGAGCTAAGTGTGTGAACACGATTTGGTAAAGGTAGCGGTGAGAGGCCATGTAGGAGTACATGGTGGGTTGTCTCATTGCAGCCGTCCTCAGGAACTGAGTTCTATGTTTGTGATCCATGATTCAGCTACTACCATACATTGGGCCCTGAAATATGACCCCGCTCGACTTCTTATTCACCCTAGTCCTCTGTCCAGGAGTTGCAAGTAGTTTCTGGTGTTTGTAGCTTACTGGAGGCCGTGGACAGCGCTGACCGTAGGGGTGGGCTGTGATGCGGTAGGTACGTGGCACGGTGTACCGGATGCCCGTTTGGTATCTCGGGAACCCTGTTCACATCGTTTGGGGCTGTGAGCGAAACTCCGGCCGGATCTCCTCATGGATGGAACCCGAATAGGCGATAAACCTGGACTAGAGACTTGAGTGTTTAGGTAGGTCGTGGTCTACACCCACGTCGGCTTTCGCTTGAAGTCTGCCGAGCACATGTCGTGTGCAGACGCTAAGTGGTGGAAACATGTATGAAGAAGTACACCCCTGCAGGGTTAATATCATCTATTCGAATAGCCGTGTCCGCGGTAAAGGACTTCTGGGTTGCTTATATCAGTTCATAGACAAGTGAAAGTGGATACTCTAAAATACGCAAGATAAGCGTGAGTGCTATGGATGGCGTTCTCGTAGGGAGACGGGAGCGGATCCATAGTGGTGTATTGATATGGTGAATATGTGGACTCGTGTGCGCCACCTCAAAAGAGTTACTTGCAGTCGTAGTTCAGGATAACCACCGAGTCAAAGCTGGCTTGCTGCAGTTAAACCCCACCACCCCTTTGTTGATAATGATGCATATGTAGTTAGTTCTGATGTAAGTCTTGTTGGGTACATTTGTACTCACGTTTGCCTATTTTATGTTTTTGCAGAGAGACTTCAGTCTCGCTAGTAGTACCGCGTGGACTTCGACGTTTAGCTTGTTACCTCAGCTACGATCTTGTGCCCTCGGCAGGATCTGATAGATAGTCAGGCTTCTCAGCCTTTTTCATTTATAGATGTCTGTACTCAGACATGATAGCTTCCGCTTGTGCTTTGACTTGTATGCTCTGAGTGTTGGGTCATGAGACCCATGTTTGTAATATCTCGCTCCTCGGAGCCTAATGAATAAATTACTTGAGTCGTAGAGTCATGTTGTGATGCCATGTTGTATTTGCACATATCGAGCATATTGTGTGTATGTTATTGAAATGCTTGGTATGTGTGGGATCTGACCATCTAGTTGTTTATCTTTAGTAGCCTCTCTTACCGGGAAATGTCTCCTAGTGTTTCCACCGAGCCATGGTAGCTTGCTACTGCTCCGGAACACTTAGGCTGGCCGGCATGTGTCCTTCTTCGTTCCTGTGTCTGTCCCTTCGGGGAAATGTCACGCGATGAATACCGGAGTCCTGTTAGCCTGCTACAGCCCGGTCCACCGGAGTCCTGCTAGCCCAGTGCTACAGCCTGGATTCACTCGCTGATGACCGACACGTTCGATGCTGGGTCATGGATGCATGTCCCTGTAAGCCTGTGCCACTTTGGATTTACGACTAGCCATGTCAGCCCGGGCTCCTTATCATATGGATGCTAGCGACACTATCATATACGTGTGCCAAAAGACGCAAACGGTCCCGGGCAAAGGTAAGGCGACACCCGTGGGAATACCGTGCGTGAGGCCGCAAAGTGATATGAGGTGTTACATGCTAGATCGATGTGGCATTGAGTCGGGGTCCTGACAAATTGTCCCTTCTCTCTTTTTCTCTCATATTTTTTTTGGTGGGCTTCTTTGCCCTCTCTTTTTTATTTGGGCTTCTTTGGCCTCTTTTATTTTTCATAAAGTCCGGAGTCTCATCCTGACTTATGGGGGAATCATAGTCTCCATCATCCTTTCCTCACTGGGACAATGCTCTAATAATGATGATCATCACACTTTTATTTTTCTTACAACTCAACAATTACAACTCAATACTTAGAACAAGATATGACTCTATATGAATGCCTCCGGCGGTGTACCGGGATATGCAATGAATCAAGAGCGACATGTATGGAAATTATGAATGTGGCCTTGCCAGAAATACAATGTCAACTACATGTTCATGCAAAAAAGCAATATGACAAAAGTAATGTGTGTCATATGAACGGAATGGTGGAAAGTTGCATGGCAATATATCTTGAAATGGCTATGGAAATGCCATGATAGGTAGGTATGGTGGCTGTTTTGAGGAAGGTATATGGTGGGTGTATGATACCAGCGAAAAGTGCACGGTGTTAGAGAGGCTAGCAATGGTGGAAGGGTGAGAGTGCGTATAATCCATGGACTCAACATTAATTAAAAGAACTCATGCACTTGCTGCAAAAATTTAGAAGTCATCAAAAACCAAAGCATTAAACGCATACTCCTAGGGGGATAGATTGGTAGGAAAAGACCATCGCTCGTCCCCGACTGCCACTCATAAGGAAGACAATCAATAAATAAAATTGTGCTCCGACTTCATCACAAAGCGGTTCACCATACGTGCATGCTACGGGAATCACAAACTTCAACACAAGCATTTTTTAAATTCATAATCACCCCAACTAGCATTGCTTTGATATTATTACCTCCATATCTCAAAACAATTATCAAGCATCAAACTTATCTTAGTATTCAATGCACTCAAAAGAAAGTTTCACATATCTTGAATACCAAGTATATTAACATTAAGAAAATTACCATGCTATTAACAACTCTCAAAATAATCTAAGTGAAGCATGAGAGATCAATAGTTTCTTTAAAACAAATCCACCACCGTGCTCTAAAAGGTCTAAGTGAAGCACTAGAGCAAAAATTATTACGCTCAAAAGATATAAGTGAAGCACTATGAGCAAAACTATCAAGCTCAAAAGATATAAGTGAAGCACTATGAGCAAAACTATCAAGCTCAAAAGATATAAGTGAAGCACATAGAGTATTCTAGAAAATTCTAAATCATGTATGCCTTTCTCAAAAAGTGTGTACAGCAAGGATGATTGTGGTAAACTAACAAGCAAAGACGCAAATATTACACGACGCTCCAAGCAAAACACATGACATGTGGTGAATAAAAATATAGCTCCAAGTAAATTACCGATGGAAGTAGACGAAAGAGGGGATGCCTTCCGGGGCATCCCCAAGCTTTGACTTTTTGGTGTCCTTGGATTATCTTGGGGGTTCCATGGGCATCCCCAATCTTAGGCTCTTGCCACTCTTTGTTCCATAATCCATCAAAAGAATTCACCCAAAACTTGGAAACTTCACAACACAAAACTCAATAGAAATCTCATGAGCTCCGTTAGTGAAAGAAAACAAAAGACTACTTTAAGGTACTGTAATGAACTCATTATTTATTTATATTGGTGTTAAACCTACTGTATTCCAACTTCCTTATGGTTTATAAACTAATTTATTAGCCATAGATGCATTGAAATAAGCAAACAACACACGAAAAACAGAATCTGTCAAAAACAGAACAGTCTGTAGCAATCTGTAACTAACGCAAACTTCTGGAACTCTAAAACTTCTACCAAAATAGTAAGTACTGGAAAATTTGTTTATTGATCAGAAGCAAAAAGAATCAATGCAAAATCACGTTTCTGTGATTTATTGAATTTTTTATCGTGAGCGAAAAGTTTCTGTTTTTCAGCAGAATCAAATCAACTATCATCATGGCTTATCCTATAGGTTCTACTTGGCACAAACACTAATTAAAACATAAAACCACATCTAAACAGAAAGTAGATGTATTATTTATTCCTAAACAGAAGCAAAAACAAAAAACACAACATAAAATTGGGTTGCCTCCCAACAAGCGCTATCGTTTAACGCCCTTAGCTAGGCATAAAAGCAAGGATAGATCTAGGTTTTGCCATCTTTGGTAGGCAATTCTTCAATGAGGCATCTATCTTTTTTAGTATTTTATTTCTTTCTAGTAATTATCAAACTCTTAGGCGCAAGATCGAAAAATTCTTTCATAGCAAAGGGTTCCTTAATGATGGCAAAAAGATTCGGATGAACACTTATAGATTTAAGATCCGCAATTTCCTTACTAGAAGATTCATCCTTACTCTTAGGAACATAAATAAGCTTAGGTTTTTTAGTGGACGAACTTGGAGCGTTTTGAACGGAAGAAAAAGCGGTTCCCAAGTTGGTAATGATACCCTCTAGTTTACCGATTCTTGTGGAATCTAGATTTATTCTCTCATTAACTATGGGTTCTTTTTCTTTAATATTTTTCAAAGTCATTCCTACCTTAGATCCATATTGGGTAATTTGATTGTGGATCTGTTTATCAAGATTTTCAATTGATTCAATGGTAGTAACTTTATTCTCGATAACTTCAAGTCTTTGCATAACATGCTCCAAAGTTAACATAGTTCCATTAATCAAAGGAGGTGGTGAGCCAAATAAATCTATTAAAGCATTGTAAGAATCAAAAGTATGGCTACCCAAGAAATTTCCTCCGGTAATGGTATCAAGGATATATCTAAACCAAGGATTAGCACCTACATAAAAATTACGGAGAAGAACAGAAGTAGATTGCTTCCTGGTAGATCTATTTTGAGCATTGCAAATTCTATACCAAGCGTCTTTTAGATTTTCTCCCTCCCTTTGTTTAAAATTTAAAACTTCATTCTCGGGAGATAGCGGAGAAGATAAGAGACTAGTCATGATGACAGACAAGCAGCAAACAAAAAGACAACAGAAAAAAAGCAAAAGAGAAAGAGAGGAGGAGATTGGGAAAGAGAGGGCGAATAAAACGGCAAGGGTGAAGTGGGGGAGAGGAAAACGAGAGGCAAATAATGTAATGCGAGAGATAGGGATTGTGATGGGTACTTGGTATGGTTGACTTTTGCGCAAACTCCCCGGCAACGGCGCCAGAAATTCTTCTTGCTACCTCTTGAGCACTGCATTGGATTTCCCGAAGAGGAGAGGATGATGCAGTAAAGTAGCGTAAGTATTTCCCTCAGTTTTTGAGAACCAAGGTATCAATCCAGTAGGAGATCACGCTCAAGTCCCTCGTACCTACACAAAACGATAGCTACTCGCAACCAACGCGGTTAGGGGTTGTCAATCTCTTCACGGTCACTTACGAGGGTGAGATCTGATAGAGATGATAAATAATATTTTTGGTATTTTTGATATAGAGATGCAAAGTAAAAATTAAAAGGCAATGTAAAAACAAAGCAAGTAATAAAATAATGGAGATTGATATGATGAGAATAGACCCGGGGGCCATATGTTTCACTAGTGGCTTCTCTCAAGAGCATAAGCATTCTACGATGGGTGAACAAATTACTGTTGAGCAATTGATAGAAAAGCGAATAATCATGAGGTTATCTAGGTATGATCATGTATATAGGCATCACGTCTAAGACAAGTAGATCGAAACGATTCTGCATCTACTACTATTACTCCACTCATCGACCGCTATCCAGCATGCATCTAGAGTATTAAGTAAAACAGAGTAACGCCTTAAGCAAGATGGCATGATGTAGAGGGATCAATTCATGCAATATGATAAAAAAAACATCTTGTTATCCTCGATGGCAACAATACAATATGTGCCTTGTAACTCTTTCTGTCACTCGGTAAGGACACCGCAAGATTGAACCCAAAGCTAAACGCTTCTCCCGTTGCAAGAACTACCAATCTAGTTGGCCAAACCAAACGGATAATTCAAAGAGACTTGCAAAGATAACTCAATCATACATAAAAGAATTCAGAGAAGAATCAAATATTATTCATAGATAAGCTGGATCATAAACTCACAATTCATCGGTCTCAACAAACACACCGCAAAAAGAAGATTACATCGAATAGATCTCCACAAGAGAGGCGGAGAACATTGTATTGAGATCCAAAAAGAGAGAAGAAGCCATCTAGCTAATAACTATGGACCCGAAGGTCTGAAGTAAACTACTCACACTTCATCGGAGAGGCTATGGTGTTGATGTAGAATCCCTCTGTGGTGGATGCCCTCTCCGGCGGAGCTCCGGAACAGGCCCCAAGATGGGATCTCGCGGATACAGAAGGTTGCGGCGGTGGAATTAGGTTTTTGGCTCCGTATTTGATCTGACGGGGGTACGTAGGTATATATAGGTGGAAGGAGTACGTCGGTGGAGCAACAGGGGGCCCACGAGGCAGGGGGCGCCCAAGGGGGCACCCCCCACCCTCGTGACCTCCTCTAGCACTTCTTGGAGTAGTGTCCAAGTCTCCTGGATCACGTTCGGTGAGAAAATCACGTTCCCGAAGGTTTTATTCCGTTTGGACTCCGTTTGATATTCTGTTTCTTCGAAATACTGAAATAGGCAAAAAAACAGCAATTCTGGGCTGGGCCTCCGGTTAATAGGTTAGTCCCAAAAATAATATAAAAGTGGAAAATAAAGCCCAATATAGTCCAAAACAGTAGATAAAGTAGCATGGAGCAATCAAAAATTATAGATGCGTTGGAGACGTATCACTGCATCACCCTTTCCTCTTCAAGGGAAAAACCAACGCAAGCTCAAGAAGTAGCAATAGACAAGATTGCTTCTTCGTGGACCCTTCGTGGGTGGAGCCCTCCATGGACTCGTGCGGCCGTTACCCTTCGTGGGTTGAATACTCCATCAATGTTGATGTACGATAGCACTACCTATCTGAACCACGCCAAAAAATCTCCATGTCTTCAATATTGTTTGCACACTCCAATCCCATCCCTTTACTTTCTTGCAAATAGCATGCTTTACTCTTTCCACTGCTCATACTCTTGCCATGCTTGCTTGAAATGTATTGTGAATGTTTAAACTTGTGTTAAATCTCTACGTCAACTTGAAGAAACTAAAAATCGCCACTTTTACTTGTTGAGGGTCTAATCCCCCCTCTAGACCCCTCTTCTCAATCCTTTCAATTTCTTAATGGTCCTCTTAAGGAATTGTTGTATGTCAAGGAACCTCCCGGTTTCGAAGACCCCGATCAGCCCTCTGGCGTTTATGAACTCCATAAGGCGCTCTATGGACTTAAACAAGCACCTCGTGCTTGGTATGATCACCTTACGACGTTGCTAAGAGAGAAGGGGTTCTAGATTGGGGTAATAGACTCCACTCTCTTCACAAAGAGGGTAAAAGGAGAATTGTTTGTGTGCTAAATATATGTTGATGACATTATCTTTGGTTCCACTAACCATGCTATTAATGTTGAGTTTGAGAATCTTATGACTAAGGAATTTTCTATGAGCATGATGGGAGAGTTGAAGTTCTTTCTCGGTTTTCAAGTGAAGCAATTGAGAGGAGGAACCTTCATCAACCAATCTCTTTATATTCAAGACATGCTCAAGAGGTTCAAAATGCAAGATGTCAAGCCCATGAAGACACCCATGCCCACAAATGGCCAACTTCATCTTGATCCCAATGGTAAAGAAGTGGATCAAAAGGTATATCGCTCCATGATCATTTCCTGACTTACCTTTGTGCATCTAGACCGGATATTATGTTGAGTGTGTGTATGTGTGCATGATTTCAACCCACTCGTAAGGGGAGCCACTATTTGGCGGTGAAAAGAATCCTTCGATATTTGGTTCATACCCCAAACTTGGGCCTTTGGTATCCCAAAGGATCAACTTTCAAGCTAGGGGGATACTCGGATTCGGATTGGGCCGGAGACAAGGTTGACCGCAAGTCCACTTCCGGATCATGTCAATTTCTAGGGAGATCTTTGGTAAGTTGGTCTTCGAAGAAGCAAAACTGTATATCTCTCTCAACCACTGAAGCCGAGTACATTTCAACTGGAAGTTGTTGTGCTCAGTTATTATGGATGAGGCAAACTTTGATGGATTATGGTGTCAAATGTGACAAAATGCCTCTTTTGCGCGACAATGAAAGTGCAATCAAGATCGTCGAGAATCTAGTGCAACATAGCAAGACCAAGCATATTGAGATTCGTCATCATTTCATGCGGGATCATGTGGCCAAGGGAGACATTGATTTATTCCGTGTCAACACCGAGAAGTAACTTGCCGATATTTTCACCAAGCCACTTGATGAAGCAAGATTCCGCAAGCTAAGGCATGAGCTAAATATTGTGGATATAAGTAACTTGGGTTGAGATTCTTGCTCATGCACACATACTCATGTAATATCTTGTTTAGATGTAGGCACATGTCTAGGGGGAGCTAGCTCAACTCATGAGTTACCTCATCCTAGAAGTGCATAAGTTGAACAAATCCTTTCACATTAGCCACTTTTAGGTGGCACTTGTTCTTCAAAGATGAGTGTTGGTCTTGGGCCCAAGGTTCATATCTTCGCGGTGCCATACCAAAAAAACTCAAATATGGTGGCTTCGGCCACCGCCCTCCTTTGGAGGTTAAATTCATTTTCATGTGTGTGTTGTTTTTCTCCCTTTCGTGTTTGTGGTTCTCTTGTGTTTTGTTGCTTGTTAATTTTCTCATCTAGTGCAAGTGCTCCACATATACCCTTCTAGTAGTATTGGATTTCGCATGCGACGTATTCAGAAACATAGACTAAAATGCTCCTTAAAGGCTTGGTAAGAGTTTCCACTCGGCCATGCCTTCAAGGGATATCTGTGGTCAAACGTTCCTGAGTACCCCGTGTCCACGGGCTGTGTACCGTGGGCACGGGGCTCACTTAGCCCATGTGCACGAGGTCTGTGGTCCTAGGAGGTGGGGCATGGGAGGCTTGGGTTCATTCTCACCCGTCGCCCCCTCCACACCTCAGGAAACCTCCAGCGCCGCCGCCGTCGCCTCCTCTCGTCGGTGCTCCTCTATGCACTGTCAGGGCTCCTTGCTCCATGGAGATCCTTTGGGATGGGCTCCTCCTCCGATAGATTATATCCCCCTCTCCTTCTTGTTTATCCATGGATCCCCTTTCTATCTTTTAGGGTTCATTCTTGATTGATATTAGGGCTGTTGTTCATCCTTGTTTTAGACGAGATCAGGGTGCATTTGTGTGTAAGTCTCTCTACAGCACCCACTCCCAGATTCCGATCTGGAAGTGGCTGCTGTTGGGCGACCCCCTTGTCCACAGGTGTTTGACGCCCATGCGCATGGGGCCCCCGTGTCCATGTCGTGTACCGTGCGCACGGGACCCCCGTGTGCATGGGGTACACATAGATGTCACCTCTGGTTCTGTTCTGATCCTTCCATGCCCATCATCTCCAGCACTTGTACTCATTTTTTTATTTGCATTTTGTGTTTTTGGTGATTGTGTGTTTCAGACTCTACTGACAAGAGGTCCGAGGTTCATCGCAAGCGTCCAAAGGCATGTTCCAAGGAGTTCATAGCTGCTCGTCACCAGCCATCTGAAGGCATTGGCCAGGGGTCTAGGCAGGGTCGTGCTCGTCGTGTCGCCACAAAGCAGCCTGTTGTTGAGGCCTCCGAGGATTCAGATGAGGAGTATGACTCACAGGACGATGCTCACTATGTCAACCCCGCAGATGCATAGATAGAGGTTGAGGATGATTTTGTTGATGGTGGTGATGAAGAAGAAGAAGAGATGTCTAGTCCTGAGCAAGCCATTCCTGACGAGCAAGATCTCAGGGGGCTTCCCCGTGCGTAATGGTCCATGCCAGAGATTTGGGTTGAGAGGCAGAACCATCCCTATGCTGCTGCCACTGGTTTGGGGGTGGGTCCCCGGTTTAAGAATGAGTTTTAGCAAAGAGTGTACCATGAGCTGCTCATGACAAAGGGCAAGAAGTTTGCTCCTCACAAGCAAGTTAATGTTGAGTGTCTCCGGGACAATGATCACCTCTATCCTGGTGTGTATTCTGCTCTTGGAAGGTTGGGACTTATCCCTTTTGTCACTTTCAACCATCCATACAATGAGGACCTTGTGATGTAGTTCTTTGCCACCATGTTCTTCTCAAATGACTCTGCCCGCACCCTCACTTGGATGTCTAGCACACATCGGTGCTCTGCTTCTATGGCGAAGTTTTCTGATATCATTCCTTACCCATTCATTGATGAAGAGGAAACAAATGATCAATTTGGCCGTGTTCATGAGTCTAGATAGTGCCACAAGGACGAGATTGTGTTTGCCTACAAACAAGAGAAGTCCTTTGTCACCCGCTCCATCAAGGACCTTGTGCCCATCTATGATATGATGCGCCATATCCTGAGGTACACTCTCACACCTAAGGCAGGTGATTCACACGATGTGAGGAGTTCCATGTTGGATGTGTTTATGTACTTGCATAGGAAGAAGAAGGTGGATGTCCTGGATTTCATGTTCTATGAGCTTCATCAGTGTGTGCATGAGAACAAGTCTTTGATCTATGCTCCATTCATCCAGGCATTGATTGAGTCATCCTACCCAGCTAAGTACATCTCACAGTACAAGACATCGGTTCTGAAGCACAATTCCAACTGGACCCCTACTGCTCCTGCTCCTTATGTGCCTCCCAAGAAGGATGCGATCCTAGGCCTTAAGATCAGGCCACGTACACTCCTGGTATGTCCTCCACTGCTCGGATCCCTCGTGGTAAGGGAAAGAAGGTAGAGTCTGAGGCTAGTTTCACCAGAGGAGAGAAGAAGTCCTTGTTCAAGACAATGAGCAAGTTGTTCAACATGTGCCAGTCTATCTAGCATCGTCGGGTCAAGGAGATCAACAAGGACAAGCTGGTTTGGCGCCAGAAGAAGGCTGAGCGCGCTGCAGCTGGTGAGGAGGTTGCCCCAGGGTCTGAGGACAGCGACAATGTGCCCACGGCTCGTTCCTTTCCGATGGCAGGGTGGCGCTTTGATAATGATGATGATGCTTCGAGTGCGCCTCCTCTTTTCTAGTCGGTCTTTGTGTTGCCTTCTCCCTTTTTGTTGTCTTGATGACAAAGGAGGATAAGTTGGTGTGTTTAGAGTGTGTTGAGATCTCAAGCCTCGTGGTTTATCGCTTTGTTGATGTTTTAATTGGCTTGAGATACTCTTATTTGCTTTCCTTGGTGTGGTTGTGAGCTCTCGTTGTTTGCTCGTGAGACTCTAGTTATTTGTCTTGAACCTTATATGCCTATGCTATGATCATATTGTCTTATTATGTTGTCTCATGATAATTGCTCACTACACCGTTCATGAGATCTAGGCACTGTTATAGGTTTATTATGATGATCTCGTGTCTTGACAATATTGATCTTGAGGGAGCCTCTTATGTGTGTGCTTGATGCATACTCGAGCATATATTTTGTCCAGGCACACATATAGGGGGAGCTACTATGATCAATCATTGTCGCATGGCTTGTTGCTTAATTATATTTTATGATGCCATGTTGTAACCATGTTGTCATCAATGCACCAAAAGGGGAGAGATTGAAAGTGCAAGTGTCACTTAAAGTATATTTTGGTGTGATGACAATATGGTTAGAGGAACTAATATCGGGTGTTAAAGCTTATCTTAGGATATTGGTTCTAAGTTGTTCTTGATGGAGGTGTGCGATCCCCCCCCCAATTCAAAAAGATCAAAGGCGTGGTCTACCGGCGATTCAAAGGTTTTCTTTTTTGGTTCGATTTGAGTCGTAGGAAAGACCGCACTATTAAGAGGAGCCGGTGTGGATTTGTGTTGTGTGGGAATGCCATTGCCAAAACTAAATACTAGCCTACCCACTCCTACCACTTATATCTGTAGTGTGCTAGTGTGTGGTACTCAGAAAGTTTGCAATAGAAAGTTTTTGGGTACCCCGTGCGCACGAGGTACTGCATAACTTCCTGGGTACCCCGTGTGCATGGGGTCTTTTGAGCCCCGTGCGCACGGTGTACTGCACAACACCCTGGGTACCCCGTGCCCACGGGGTCCTTTAACTCCCGTGCGCATGGGGTGGTGTGTTTGTTCCTGAGTACCCCGTGCACACGTGGCTGACTTAGCCCGTGCCCACAGGGTCCAACGGGCAGAAAATGGCCACCCGACTAAGAACACTATATAAGCCTCCCTTCTTCCTCCTCCATCCCCAACCCTAATGTCTTGTTGAGCTCCACCATTGCTACACCTCATTTTGCTCAATACTCTCAATCCCTCCACCCAAACTTATTGAAACTTTGGGGATTGGGAGAGCAAGACCCAGTCTACATCTTGAACAAACCAAATCACGTTCCCCGCAACATTTCTTCCCCGTTGACTTGTTACTCTTGGAGTTTGAGCTCCTAGGCAGTTAGAGGTTCCTCCGGAAGCTTCCTTGCTTGTGGTGTGCTTCGAAGAAGTTTGTAAAGGTGTGGTGGTCGCCTTCAAGACCAACCCCGAGTGATTCGAGGCTCATCCGTTGGGGGTGACTCGAAAGAGATTATGGTGAGCCTTCATGGCGTTCTGCAAGCTTTGGTTCCGGCACCGCTCTAAACGGAGAGTAGCTCTTCCCCAAGGAAGAGTGAACTTCGGGATAAAATTTGTGTCCTCGCGTCACTTGTGGTTAATCCTTTCCCCGCACTTTACTTTGTTGTGTATGCTTGTTGGCTTGCTAATTAGATTGCTGCCTAGCATATTTAGCTTTAAGCTTGCTTGTCATATAGGTTGTGTTCACCTAGTTGCATATCTAGTGAACCCTATTTATCCCCTAAACATTAAAATTGATAAGAAATATTAAAATTTGTAACCCCTATTCACCCCCCTCTAGTCGACCGTATCGATCCTTTCAAAGTAAGACTATATAGGCTAGGATGTCAAAATACATTCGATGGCAAATCTTTGCATACCAAGTAAAACTATGTATGTGTGTTTTTTGATTCATGGCATCTACACTTTTGTTTATTGTTGGCATCATAAGTCAGAACAAGGTAGTTATTGCCATGCTTTTCAGAGTACAAAAATTTGCCATGTTTTTTGTGTTGTTGTCCTGATTAATGAATACAAAATTTGCCATGCTTCATAGGTTATTCTTCATTATTAGTACGATCATTTTCCAAATTTTTGCATGCTTCATAGTACTAATTTTCAGCATTTGCCATGTTACCATTTATACATTCTCTATTTTATGCCATGTTCGGGACACAATAATTTATAAATTGGTCATGTACCATTTTTACATATTTTCCCAAACTTGCCATGATTATAGTGCAAAAATCCAAAACGTGTCGTGTAACAATTACATATTCTTGTCCTAAAATTGCCATGATTTAGTCATTTCAATTTTCTAAAAAAAATCCATGGGACCATTTACAAAAGCTTCCAGCATTGCCTTTCAGTCATGGAAATTAATTTTCTAAATTTGCAATGTGAACCAGTACCATTTTTTTACTAAATTTTCTGCTTTGCGGTAAAAAAATCCTACATTGTACCATATGACCATTACAACACTCTTTAAGTTTTCCATGATTTTTCGAATACAAAAAATTCTAAATTTTCCATGTAACCCATTTACATTTACCAAAATTGCCATATTTTTTATATATTAAAATTCCCGCTTTTGCCATGTGAACGACTACATTTTTTTTTCTAAATTTGCCATGATTGTTAGCAGCCACTTAGGCACAACTCCTAATTTTTGTCGTGTGACCATTACAATTTTTCAAAAGTTGCCATGTTGAGATAACAAAATTCTCTTAAATTTGCCATGTTGAGATTACAATCATGAAGATTCCCTTAAATTTATTATGCTTGTTAGCGGCCACTTAGGCACAAATCCAGCATTTTATATAATAAAAAATTCTAGGTTCACTATAATGAGCATGACAATTTTGTTACATAGGTCCTGGAAAGTTTTATTAATTATAGCACGACAATTTATAATTACAGGATGGCAATTTTATTAACTAACGCATGTCAATTTTATTAATTAAAACATGTCAATTAAAGCATGGATGGGTACTTTAGTACGAACATCATTGCTACCTTTTTATCTATGTTTTAAGTTATGGCAATTTTAGTTTCTCATGCATTGCAAATTTGGATTTTCATTGATGGCAATTTGGGTTCACACATCATGACTAGTTTTTTTTGTGTGTATTACATATGGCAAACTTAGGTATAAACATACCCTCCACCAGCTGGTTGTTTTATTCAAAAGGCACGACAAATTAATTTTTAGAGTATAGTAACATGTGTCTCGTACTTCATTGATTCTTGTTTTCTGGGTGGAAAGATGTAGGGATGGGGGAGAATCACCTTTCTTCTTCTTTCTATTCATCTCATCTTTAAATTCTGCTCTTATCTCTACGAAGGCGTGGAAGGAGAGCATGGGTTGTAGGGGTCGTTAGTTAGTGTGTGCGCGCGCGCGCGCGTGCGTGTGTGTGATTTTCCAACAGAATTAACTTGGCAAAATTCAAACTATAAGATAGGTAAGGTTTTTCCATCATTTTTATAATCTATTTGAATTATTCTTGTCATGGCAAATCTTTACACTGCTAATCTTCCTTTTTTTTCCAATGGCAACCGATCTTTTGTATAGGTAAATTGCATGTATCTTGCTCTGGCAAATCACACATGATTTTGGGGAGCTAATCCATTTTCTGGAGCAGGGAAAGAAGCAGAGGGAGAGGGCGAGTGGCCTGCGGCGCGCGAATTTTGGGTCGTGCTCGGGGTATTTGCCATTGAACAAATACGTTCGCTCATTTCTACCTTGTTGTGGGGACGATCGTTCGCTCGCGTACCTCCCTGGAATGTTAGTGTGTTGTTGGTGTCCATAAATTAAGACGGAAAAAGTAGCTGCTTTGTTGAGAGAGTGAGAGGAAAAAGGAAGAAAGAGCCACCATGGATACAGAAAAGGTGAAAAAGATGGAGAGAGAACTTCTTTTAAGGCCTTATACAATGGTAGGTTTTAGGGAGTTATTTAAAAAATAAACCAAGTTTTTTGAAGCACTAGTGCCTATTTTTAGAGGAGAGACATCTAATTAAGCGTCTGCCTTATATAAATAAGCAACGATGCTTAAGAAAAATCTGATTTATTTCTCTAAGCACTTTGCATTGCACAAGGCCTAAGGACTAGATGAAAATAATATTTCATCACTCTTCTGTTTTTTGAACACAATACAAACGAAGTCATTCACATACACAACTACACGAGCATATGCTCACCCTATGCACGCATGCCCTATCTAATGAGCACCTCTGAGAGACTAAGCCAACATAGCATCTTGATATTTTACGAACTTACCGCAAGCGCCTCGTAGTCAACGGGAATCCCACTGAACGAACATCGCTGGAAGTCTGAAATAAATTCAGAATTAACGCGAGCACCAATGTCAAGTCTAGAACTTGAACTCTGATGGACTGAGAATACCATTGATGTCATAACCATCGAACCATAGTCTGGTTCGCATTTCACCACTCTTCTAATGTGGATTAACGAGGCTACGGCATGGTACTGCCCTTATTGAAGATGCCCTTACAAATTCACTTGACCAGTACACCTTGATATTTTCTCGGAAGCGAAGTTCATGTGCTGCCACTGAAAGAAAAGTTCTTTTTTTTTGTAACCAGTTCAAATGCGCGTACGCTAGTACTACGCTGCTAAAGTAAGCAGATCCAGTGGTTACAAGTGCTTTTCCTTTTTCTTTTTGAAACGTCACAAATGTGACTTGCTTTCAAAGAAAAGCTAAACTTACACACGGGAAACCCATGGCAATAGTACCTATACACACACACACCGGAATATGTGCTTTCACTCTCAGTACCGAGATACATCAAACACGACGGTCATGAATATATCGAACGTCTTTTCAAATACTCCACAAATAAATAAGCTGTTTGTATTTTCCCGATCGTATTAATGGTCGACACCCATCGTCTAACGATGTTGTCGTCTCCGTCAGTCGCCGTCGGCGCTCGTCGTCGGATCCAGGGAAAAGAACACGCGCGCAGATACGATGGGGACACGACGATGCATAATGCGAAATCTTTATCTCCGCAGATGATGCGCGACCATGGCCCAGGCCGCCAACTCCAGGCCGCACACGGCGCTTTCGTGGCCAAACGCCGGCCCCTCCTGTCCCCCGCGCCCTGCCCCAGCCCGAGCAGCCGACGACGGTCGACCACGCCTGCCGACCTGCCGAGGTAGGCCATGGCCCATGGCCATCCATCATCACCTACGCCGTGCCCAGGCTGCTCGCCCAGTGCTCATTCACGTGCGCGGCAGCGACGACGATGCCTCGTGCCATTTCCATGGCAATTGCAGGGATCTGGACTTTTGCACACAATTATGCGGATCAGAAAATGTAAGATTCGGAATCCAAGCACGTCTGCATGTGCCTGGTGGCCAAAGGGTGCATATTGCACCCAATTTATTCCTCAATCAGTTCGATCCTTGAATTAACGATTACCCAAAATTATTCGGTTCTGCTGATAAGCAGGAGTACATACACAATCATCAGCTAATTAAGTAGAGAAAGTATAACATTTGAACAGCAGCTAGGGCGACACCATATACAGCCACAATCTAGCTCCCGTCTCGGATAACATTATGTATGCTCTCCAGAGTTAACCAAGTAACCGCGCTCATCACCGTCAGTGCCCGAGACTACAAGAACTCTTGTTCCTGTCAGTTGCACCCGACTCCTGTTTCTTTCTAGCTTGGAGAGTCGCTCCCCCTATCCCCGTTAGCTCTAGGGGCGGTGGCGCCTGTTACCTTGAAGGCCTGCATCAAGCAATGCAATATGCTTATATATGGGGCAATTGACATACTTCAACACATCACATTCACCTCAAAATTCGAAAATTCAAGCCCCTACAATATACCATAAGAACATCATCAGCCTTCAGGTAAGCAATCAAACACAAATTTGACGTTTGGATGCTAAGGGTAGTGTTTGGTAATTGTTTAGATGGGTGCCAAATTTTTGGCATACCCGAAACCCTGGTTCATTTTTCTTGCCAGCATTTGCCAAATTTTAGCTACCCAAATATTTGGTAGGCTAGGCTTGGCTCAAACCAAAGATGTCCCTACAAATTCCGGAAGTGCTTCTCAAATGAAGGTTGACCAGAATAATAACAAATCTTGCAGGAACACCCTGGTGTTAGCTGCAGCTCTATAATAGGCGCAGAGTATGAAAGCTCTCTAAATTCTATCTGTGTAAAGTCATGGATCTATACCATCAATTTTGCCAGGCTGGATACAATGGAGGAGTAGCTTTTACAGCGTCGGGCAGTGGGTAATCGAACTCCCTCCGTCCCATAATATAAGAGCGTCTTTGACACTGCACTAGGATGGGACGGAGGGAGTAATAAATAAAAATGTGCTCCATGTGTTTGTGCATAATTGTGCACCCAACGTCCGGATCATATCAAGTGGTTAATAAGGGTCTAACATGGTATGTTGTCATCAATTACAGAGAAGGGAGAAATACAATAACTAAAACGTCTGATCGAGTGAGTACCATATAATTGATTATATTTGCTAGATATTTCCATAACTAGGATGCAATCATATCTTTTTATGTTTGCACCAAATTAAGTGGATAAAGTGCAGCAGACCTTTTAGCAGCCAGTTATTGTGATCACAGACAGACACACACGTAGTACACCACGTAAACCTATGCTATTGAAGTGTGGTTCCAACACCTCTCCTCTTGAGAAGTAAATATGAAAGCACAAACCCATGCGAAGCGCGGGTCTTTAGGTGAAAATAAAGGTGTTTCTACCCTTAATGAGTACAAGCATCCCCTCTGATTCTCCACTCTACTTCAGGTGAAAAATATACATCCACGAAAATTGGTGGTAAATGCATTGGAAAAAGGACAACTATTGTATAATCGACAAGCTTTCTTAGAGAAATGCAGAGCTACTCTGTCTCTCTCGAGCAAATATTGTATGCTTAAGAAACAAGTGAAACAATTTGTAATCATTTCAACAGCCACAAACTAGGTTGATTAGAACTACAAACAATCAATTTCACTTTGTTTTCATCAAATTTTCGTACATCTGATTAGAACTACGAACAATGAAATCAAAAACTATTTCAGATCTTTGTTTTGTGTAGTAGAGATTTCAATCGTTGACAGTTTTCAAAGGACGAGGTGAGTAGATCAAACTGCATCGGATTACAGATTAAAATCTTCCAATTACTTGTGTTAAAATTACAATTATTTGTTAGGAGAACATAATTAGCAAAAGAAAACATATATTGACAAAATTAGCATGAGTGAAGATAGATTGATAAAATCCTTGAGAATGCAATTTTATGATACAGAAAGTTTAATCAGGTAAGAACAGTACTACCTAGCATGTGGTGCACAAGATAGAATCGATTGAGCATGTGATTTTAAGATACAAAAAACTACACACCCAAGGATCAAATAATACCATTTTCCGCGCAACATATAATGTTTAAGAAACAGCTTTTATTATTTCATATTTACCTCCAGCACAAGAGAAAAAGGGAGGAAAAAATTAGTACCTTTCGGCCAACTCAGAAATGGTAGGTGTATTTGGAACTGGGACCATCTGGTGCACAAGATGCTGCATTCCTGGCTTCAGTTCCTTGTTACAGAAATCATCATACTCTTCCTTATCCCCCGCCTTCTTTTTTACCTCCACTACTACAAGGGAGGGCGTGAGTTCAAATATCTCCGCGCAGATTGTTAGTGGCCCCTTAACCCCTTCCCTTGTGCCCTCTAGGCTCACCCGCCAATCCTTCTTCCGCACCGCGAAGCTCTTCACATTTGCGATCTCCTCCAATTTCGTTATAATGTCTGGCATAGGTTCACCCGAGATGAATCTCACCTCGTCCCCTTTTTCCTCAAACAGCCCCGACAAGTTGAATCCCCTTGAGAATGATATGATGTCGAACGCATTAAGGCTTGCGGGGCGTGGGAGTGGCCCGCGGAGCCTGTGGCGCTCTTCAAATGACGATGTGGCAGGGCAGGACACGACTGATGCGTCCGACTCTGACCCTGAGTCGTCTCCATCAACTTGTTGTGGAGATGGAGATGGAGGTGGAGGCGGCAATGGTTGAGGAAGAGGGTCTGGGAGGCCCAGGTCGAGCATATCATTCTCGGCATCTATCACGTTGTACAGCTGGTCGTCTTCAATATAGAACTTGACTGGCCGGAAACCTTTCTTGAACCACCGGCTCTCCATGACCTCCGGCAAGGTGATCCTGGTGCTTGGGTTTGTGTCAAGAAAACGCATGATCAGGCTAGTAAGGTCCTTGGAGAACCACCTTGGACATCGGAACTCTCCCTTGTAAACCTTACGGTACATGGCCATGAGGTTCTGGTCATGGAAAGGGAGGTATCCGGCCATGAGAACAAAGAGGATGACGCCGCAGGACCATATGTCGGCCTTGGCGCCTTCGTATCCACGGCGGGCGAGAACTTCGGGGGCGACATAGGCCGGCGTGCCGCAGAAGGTGTGGAGGAGACCCTCTGGCTGGAACGGCTCGGCGACGGCGGAGAGGCCGAAGTCGGAAACCTTGAGGTTGCCCGCCTCGTCGACGAGGAGGTTCTCCGGCTTGAGGTCCCGGTGGAAGACCCCGCGGGTGTGGCAGAATCCGACGGCGGAGATGAGGTGCTGGAAGTAGCGGCGAGCAATGTCCTCCTTGAGGCGGCCCTTGGAGACGCGGGAGAAGAGCTCGCCGCCGCGGACGAGCTCCATGACGAAGTAGATCTTGGTCTTGGTGGCCATGACCTCGAAGAGGTGCACGATGTTGGGGTGGCGCACGCGGCGGAGCACGGCGATCTCGCGCTTGATGTGCGAGACGAGGCCGCTCCGCACGGCCTTCTCCCGGTCGAGCACCTTGATGGCCACGCTCTCCCCGGTCTGCACGTGCCGCGCGTGGTACACCTTGGCGAAGGTGCCTTTGCCCAGGACGCGGCCCAGCTCGTAGCGCCCCATGAGCAGCCCGCGGGAGCCTGTGCCGCCTTGCTTGGCCGCCGCCGCCGCCGAGGAGGAGGAGGAAGGGGACGGCAGCCGCGCGGCCTGCGGCGGCCGGTCAGGCGGCGGCGGCTTGATGGCCGACATCGACGGGTGGTGGCGGTGGGCGGGGAGGCGAGGCGAAGGGGATTAGGTGGAGGAGCAGCCGGCCTCGAAGGAGGTGAGCTTAACGGCTCTGCGAAAACTATTTCTCGCCTCGCCTCGCCTCGCTTGTTTCCTTTGCTCCGCGCCTTCTCTATGGCTCTGCTCCGTGGAGCATGGTTGGGCTGGGGCTCTTGGCTTGGGAGGGCAGATATTTTTCCCCGTCTCCTTGCATTTTGTATTTTTATGGGTTTGTTTCACCCAATTGCTGGAGTCTCTACGTGCACAGCTTTTTCCCCGCCCCCGTTCCCTATTTCGAGGATTTTTTTTTTCTGCGTAAAGCTTTTTTTTCTGGCTGTTGCCAAGCAAAGCAAACGGTGGATTGGGAGGCGGTATACCAGCTGTAAATAAGTTTGCCACACAGAAAAGGAACAAAAGTGCAGGGTAGTTTTATTCCGGCAAACTCTTTGAGTAGTGCATAATAAGCAGCACTTTTATTATTTCACTGGAGTCATTCACAATTTACATGTGGGGATGAAATTAAAAACATGCTCTCCGAGGCTCAAGCAGTGTTACAATTTGTTCGGTGGCTTCTATCTGCAAATATAGGAGTTGGATTTCTTTTACCTTTTGGTTTGTTTGTGCTTTTGCCCCGGCAGACCTTATATTAACTTAGCATTTGCACTGCTTGTATAGACGTGGTAGTTGCTTTATGTATAAAGCCATGCGAAAATCTATTTCAACATAAGCTATATCTCTGAACATTGAAGTGCTTGCGGTGTTAACAACAAGTCTTTGAGTTGTTGCAATTTTGATTGAGTTCTATCTAGAAGGTGTTCAAAATGTTTGATCTCGCAATTCTCAAAAGGTTATAGATGTTAATCATTTTGCTGACGTGTACTTCTTGTTCTCTATATGGTTTCATTCGTGGATACAATTTGTATCATTAGCTACTCTCCTTCCAAAAAAATATGTCGTATTAGTTTGTCTTGTCAGAAGAATTCATAAAAGCAAGCGTGCATCCACTTCATAGAGAAAGCAAGCACCCAAAGATCTAAACGTACAATACATATAGTAGGTTTGACACAAACAAAGTCCGTTGGAGTCATAGCGTAAACAGACCCAAGGACGCAAAATAAAATAGACAAAAGTCGTTAAATCACCGACGATAGACGACAAGCCACTCTCTGAAGCCTGCCGACAAATGAGTTGATGGAGTTCCGGTCCTTGGGTTCAGCTAGCAACGGCAATTGTCGCATGAAAACACTGAGTTTAAAGATCACATCAGTAGCATTGGCATAGACTTTCACGAGCAAACACAAGTTTGTTATGAGTCCATGATGTCCAGGTGAATGAAACAAAACTAAACTAGTGGAGGCCTCTTCTCCTTCCAGTGAGTGTAGGAACCCTCTAAAGCATGGATGGTGTATTTTCTTCTGCACAACATTATAATTTTCGACTATACTTTGTATGAGCGTGCACTGCAATTACTATCTTAACAATATTTGTTTCAAAAGAAGTTTACTGGTCATGATGATTCCTTATGCTTTCGAAACACCATCACATGAATATGGCATCTCCCATCAAACATGGAGTTTCTGCTCCCACGTGCGCATGCACCCAGATGAACAATAAAATTTTAAAAAATTAATACAAAAATGAAAATTATGTTTTTTTCTAATAGACATGTTTGAATGTTGTACTCTGAGGCAAAAATTAGTGAAGAAGTAAGATTTGATGTGCTCATGAAAAAAAATGATACTCTGAAAAGGCTCATTTTCAAAGCATTTTGGGTTGCATGTTGTATTTTTCATCTCAAATAGGAGCTGTAATTCTTTTACTTTTAGTGTATGTTTGTGCTTTTGCGATAACACCTCATATTTACTTTCCTACACTTGCACTGCTTGTATAGACACGGCGGTTGTTTTATTTATAAAGTGAGACGAAGGCCTATTTCAATAGGAGTTGTATTTCTAAACATTAAAGTGTTCACTTGTTGGCAAGTATGATTGGGTTTTATCTAGTGTTTTAAATATTCAACCTGGCCCTGGCAACTCTCAGGCAGTTATACGTGCTAATCAAGTGGCCGACGTGTATTTCTCATTCTCCATATCGTTTCGCCGTGGCTATAATTTGTACCACTACCTATTCTCCTTCCAAAAAAATATGTCATATTAGTTTGTCTTAAGTCAAAAAATATATCATAGAAGCATGTGTGACTCTGTTTTATAGATAAGGCAAGCACCCACAAGATCTAAATGTAGAACATAGATATTAGGTTCAACACAAACAAAGTCCGTTGAAGTCATAGCGTAAACAGACCCGAGGGCGCAAATAAATAGACAAGTCGCTAAATAGCCGACGCGAGACGATGAGCAACTCCCCGAAGCCTACCGACAAATGAGTTGGTGGAGTTCCGATCGTTGCAATGAGTTTAAAAATCGCGCCAGTAGCATTGTCGATTTGTCGTAGATGTTCATTTGTCGTAGATGTTCACGGGCAATCACAAATTGATTTGTCGTAGATGTTCACAGGCAATCACAAGTTTGTTATGATTCCACGATGTCCAAGTGAACGAAACAAAACTAAACCATAGGAGGCGTCTGAAGGAAATATGCCCTAGAGACAATAATAAAGTTATTATTTATTTCCTTATTTCATGATAAATGTTTATTATTCATGCTAGAATTGTATTAACCGGAAACTTAATACATGTGTGAATACATAGACAAGACATAGTGTCTCTAGTATGACTCTACTTGACTAGCTCGTTAATCAAAGATGGTTAAGTTTCCTAACCATAGACATGTGTTGTCGTTTGATGAACGGGATCACATCATTAGGAGAATGATGTGATGAACATGACCCATCCGTTAGCTTAGCATTATGATCGTTACAGTTTCATTGCTACTGCTTTCTTCATGACTTATACATGTTCCTCAGACTATGAGATTATGCAACTCCCGAATACCAGAGGAACACCTTGTGTGCTATCAAACGTCACAACGTAAATGGGTGATTATAAAGATGCTCTACGGGTGTCTCCAAAGGTGTTTGTTGGGTTGGCATAGATCGAGATTATGATTTGTCGCTCCGAGTCGGAGAGGTATCTCTGGGCCCTCTCGGTAATGCACATCATAATAAGCCTTGCAAGCAATATGACTAATGAGTTAGTTACAGAATGATGTATTACTGAACGAGTAAAGAGACTTGCCGGTAACGAGATTGAACTAGGTATGAAGATATCGACGATCGAATCTTGGGTAAGTAACATACCGATGACAAAGGGAATAATGTATGTTGTCATAACAGTTTGACCGATAAAGATCTTCGTAGAATATGTAGGAGCCAATATGGGCATCCAGGTTCCACTATTGGTTATTGGCCAGAGAGGTGTCTCGGTCATGTCTACATAGTTCTCGAACCCGTAGGGTCCGCACGCTTAACGTTTGTTGACGATATAGTATTATATGAGTTATGTATGTTGGTGACAGAATGTTGTTCGGAGTCCCGGATGTGATCATGGACATGACGAGGTACTCCGGAATGGTCCGAAGATAAAGATTGATATATCGGATAATAGTGTTTGGTCTCTAGAAGGGTTTCGGAATTCACCAGAAGGGGTTACTGATGTTTCCCCAAATGTTTGGGTACGAGAACACTTTATTTGGGCCAAAAGGGAAAGCCCACAAGGTTTTTGGAAAGCGCAAAAGGAAGTTTTGCGGAGTCCAGGGGCCAGACACCGGGAACCCTGGCGTCTGGCCCTGGAGTCCGAGAAGGACTCTTGCTTTTCGGGTGAAACCAATTTTGTGGAAGCTTTTACTCCAAGTTTCGACCCCAAGGCTCCACATATAAATAGAGGGGCAGGGCTAGCACCCAAGACACATCAAGAAACACCAAGCTGTGTGCCGGCAACCCCGTCCCCTCTAGTTTATGCTCCGTCATAGTTTTCATAGTGCTTAGGCGAAGCCCTGCGGAGATTGTTCTTCACCAACACCGTCACCACGCCATCGTGGTGTCGGAACTCATCTACTACTTCGCTCGTCTTGCTGGATCAAGAAGGCGAGGACGTCATCGAGCTGAACGTGTGCTGAACGCGGAGGTGTAGTACGTTCAGTACTTGATCGGGACGGACCGTGAAGGTGTACGACTACATCAACCGCGTTGATAAATGCTTCCGCTTTGCTATCTTCAAGGGTATGAAGATACACTCCCCCTCTCGTTGTTATGTATCTCCTAGATAGATCTTGTGTGATCATAGGATTTTTTTTTAAATTGCATGCTACGTTCCCCAACAGTGGCATCCAAGCCAGGTCCATGCGTAGATGTTATATGCACGAGTAGAACACAAAGAGTTATGGGCGATAATAGTCATACTGCTTACCACCAACGTCTTACTTTGATTCGGCGGTATTGTTGGATGAAGACCGCTTGGATCGACATTACATGACCATGTTCATGAGACTGGTTCTACCGACGTGCTTTGCACATAGATGGCTGGTGGGTGTCTGTTTCTCCAACTTTAGTTGAATCGAGTTTGACTATGGCCGGTCCTTGTTGAAGGTTAAAACATCACACTTGACAAAAAATCGTTGTGGTTTTTGATGCGTATGTAAGAACGGTTCTTGCTAGAAGCCCGTAGCAGCCACGTAAAAATTGCAACAACAAAGTAGAGGACGTCTAACTTGTTTTTGCAGGGCTTGCTGTGATGTGATATGGTCAAGGCATGATGTGATACAAATTGTTGTATGAGATGATCATGTTTTGTAACAGAGTTATCGGCAACTGGCAGGAGCCATATGGTTGTCGCTTTATTGTATGCAATGCAATCGTCATGTAATTGTTTTACTTTATCACTAAGCGGTAGGATAGTCGTAGTAACAATAGTTGGCGAGACGACAACGATGCTACGATGGAGATCAAGGTGTCGCCCCGGTGACGATGGAGATCATGACGATGCTTCGGTGATGGAAATCATGAGCACAAGATGATGATGGACATATCATGTCATATATTTTGATTGCATGTGATGTTTATCTTTTATGCATCTTATTTTGCTTAGTACGGCGGTAGCATTATAAGATGATCCCTTACTAAATTTCAAGCTATAAGTGTTCTCCCTGAGTATGCACCGTTGCTATAGTTCGTCGTGCCGAGACACCACGTGATGATTGGGTGTGATAAGCTCTACGTTCACATATAACTGGTGCAAGCCAGTTTTGCACACGCAGAATACTCGGGTTAAACTTGACGAGCCTAGCATATGCAGATATCATCAACATAGTGATGTTCACCATTGAAAACTACTCCATCTCACGTGATGATTGGACATGGTTTAGTTGATTTGGATCATGTGATCATTTAGATGACTAGAGGGATGTCTATCTAAGTTGGAGTTTTTAAGTAATATGATTAATTGAACTTTAATTTATCATGAACTTAGTCATGATAGTTATTTTGCATGTCTATGTTATTGTAGATCAATGGAATGTGCTACCGTTTCTTTGAATTTTAATGCGTTCCTAGAGAAAGCTAAGTTGAAAGATGATGGTAGCAATTACACGGACTGGGTCCCTAACTTGAGGATTATCCTCATTGCAGCACAGAAGAATTACGTCCTATAAGCACTGTTTGGTGTACCATCCGCGCCAGCAACTGCAGACATTATGAATGCCTGGCAGACGCGTGTTGATGACTACTCGATAGTTCAGTGTGCCATGCTTTACAGCTTAGAATCGGGACTTCAAAGACCTTTTGAACGTCATGGAGCATATGAGATGTTCCAAGAGTTGAATTTAATATTTCAAGCAAATGCCCGAGTTGAGAGATATGAAGTCTCCAACAAGTTCTACAGCTGCAAAATGGAGGAGAATAGTTCTGTCAGCGAACACATAGTTAGAATGTCTGGATACCATAACCACTTGACTCAGTTGGGAGTTAATCTTCCTGATGATAGTGTCATTGACAGAGTTCTTCAATCACTGCCACCAAGCTATAAAGGCTTTGTGATGAACTATAATATGCAAGGGATGAACAAGACAATTCCTGAGCTCTTCGCAATGCTAAAAGCTGCGGAGGTAGAGATCAAGAGGGAGCATCAAGTGTTGATGGTCAATAAGACCACTAGTTTCAAGAAAAAGGGCAAAGGGAAGAAGGGGAACTTCAAGAAGAACGGCAAGAAAGTTGCTGCTCAGGAGAAGAAACCCAAGTCTGGACCTAAGCCTGAAACTGAGTGCTTCTACTGCAAAGGGACTGGTCACTGGAAGCGGAACTGCCCCAAGTATTTGGCGGATAAGAAGGATGGCAAAGTGAAAGGTATATTTGATATACATGTTATTGATGTGTACCTTATTAATGCTCATAGTAGCGCTTGGATATTTGATACTGGTTCTGTTGCTCATATTTGCAACTCGAAACAGGGGCTATGGATTAAACAAAGGTTGGCTAAGGACGAGGTGACGATGCGCGTGGGAAATGGTTCCAAGGTCGATGTGATCGCCGTCGGCGCGCTACCTCTACATCTACCTTTGGGATTAGTTTTAGACCAAAATAATTGTTATTTGGTGCCAACGTTGAGCATGAACATTATATCTGGATCTTGTTTGATGCGAGACGGTTATTCATTTAAATTAGAGAATAATGGTTGTTCTATTTATATGAGTAATATCTTTTATGATCATGCACCCTTGCTGAGTGGTCTATTTTTGTTGAATCTCGATCGTGATGATACACATGTTCATAATATTGAAGCCAAAAGATGCAAAGTTGATAATGATAGTGCAACTTATTTGTGGTACTGCCGTTTAGGTCATATCGGTGTAAAGCGCATGAAGAAACTCCATGTTGATGGGCTTTTGGAATCACTTGATTATGAATCACTTGGTGCTTGCGAACCGTGCCTCATGGGCAATATGACTAAAGCTCCATTCTCCAGAACAATGGAACGAGCTACTGACTTGTTGGAAATAATACATACCGATGTGCGGTTCAATGAGTGTTGAGGCTCGTGGTATCATTATTTTTTTACCTCCACAAATGATTTGAGCAGATATGGTTATATCTACTTAATGAAGCATAAGACTGAAGCATTTGAAAAGTTCAAAGAATTTCAGAGTGAAGTAGAAAATCATCGTAACAAGAAAATACAGTTTCTACGATTTGATTGTGGGGGCGAATATTTGAGTTACGAGTTTGGTCTTCATTTAAAACAATGTGGAATAGTTTCACAACTTACCCACCTAGAACACCACAGTGAAATGGTGTGTCTGAACGTCGTAACAATACTTTATTGGATATGGTGCAATCTATGATGCCTCTTACTGATTTACCGCTATCGTTTTGGGGTTATGCTTTAGAGACGGCTGCATTCACTTTGAATAGGGCACCATCAAAATTCGTTGAGACGACACCTTATGAACTATGGTTTGGCAAGAAACCAAAGTTGTCGTTTCTTAAAGTTTGGGGCTGCGATGCTTATGTGAAAAAGCTTTAACCTGATAAGCTCAAACCCAAATTGGAGAAGTGTGTCTTCATAGGATACCCAAAGGAAACTCTTGGGTACACCTTCTATCACAGATCCGAAGGCAAAATCTTTGTTGCTAAGAATGGATCCTTTCTAGAGAAGGAGTTTCTCTCGAAAGAAGTGAGTGGGAGGAAAGTAGAATTTGATGAGGTAATTGTACCTTCTCCCTTATTGGAAAGTAGTTCATCACAGAAATCAGTTCCAGTGATTCCTACACCAATTAGTGAGAACGCTAATGATGATGATCATGAAACTTCAGATCAAGTTACTACCGAACCTCATAGGTCTTCCAAAGTGAGATTCGCACCAAAGTGGTACGGTAATCCTGTTCTGGAAGTCATGTTACTAGACCATGGTGAACCTACGAACTATGAGGAAGCGATGATGAGCCCAGATTCCGTGAAATGGCTTGAGGCCATGAAATCTGAGATGGGATCCATGTATGAGAACAAAGTGTGGACTTTGGTGGATTTTCTCGATGATCAGCAAGCCATAGAAAATAAATGGATCTTCAAGAAGAAGACATACGCTGACGGTAATGTTACTGTCTACAAAGCTTGACTTGTTGCGAAAGGTTTTTGACAAGTTCAAGGAGTTGACTACGATGAGACTTTCTCACTCGTAGCGATGCTTAAGTTTGTCTGAATCATGTTAGCAATTGCTGCATTTTATGATTATGAAATTTGGCAGATGGATGTCAAAACTGCATTCTTGAATGGATTTCTGGAAGAAGAGTTGTACATGATGCAACCAAAAGGTTTTGTCAATCCAAATGGTGCTAACCAAGTATGCAAGCTCCAGCGATCCATTGATGGACTGGTGCAAGCCTCTTGGAGTTGGAATGAACGCTTTGATAGTGTGATCAAAGCATATGGTTTTATAAAGACTTTTGGAGAAGCCTGTCTTTACAAGAAAGTGAGTGGGAGCTCTGTAGCATTTCTATTATTATATGTCGATGACATATTGTTGATTGGAAATGATATAGAATTCCTGGATAGCATAAAAGGATACTTGAATAAGAGTTTTTCCATGAAAGACCTCAGTGAAGCTGCTTACATGTTGGGCATCAAGATCTATAGAGATAGATCAAGACGCTTAATTGGACTTTCACAAAGCACATACCTTGATAAAGTTTTGAAGAAGTTCAAAATGTATCAGTCAAAGAAAGGGTTCTTGCATGTGTTACAAGGTGTGAAGTTGAGTCAGACTCAAAGCCCGACCACTGCAGAAAATAGAGAGAAAATGAAAATCATTCCCTATGCTTCAGCCATAGGTTCTATCATGTATGCAATGTTGTGTACCAGACCAGATGTGTGCCTTGCAGTATAGCAGGGAGGTACCAAAGTAATCCCAGAGTGGAGCACTGGACAACGGTCAAGAACATCCTGAAATACCTGAAAAGGGCTAAGGATATGTTTATCGTTTATGGAGGTGACAAAGAGCTCGTCATAAACGGTTACGTTGATGCAAGCTTTGACACTGATCCAGATGATTCTAAGTCGCAATCCAGATACGTATTTTTATTGAATGGAGGAGTTGTCAGTTGGTGCAGTTCCAAGCAGAGCATTGTTGCAGGATCTATGTGTGAAGCGGAGTACATTGCTGCTTTGGAAGCAGCAAATGAAGGAGTCTGGATGAAGGAGTTCATATGCGATCTAGGTGTCATACCTAGTGCATCGGGTCCAATGAAAATCTTTTGTGACAATACTGGTCCAATTACCTTGGCAACGGAATCCACATTTCACAAGAGAACCAAGCACATCAAGAGATGCTTCAATTCCATCCGTCATCAAGTGTCGGAAGGGGACATAGATATTTGCAAGATACATACGAATCTGAATGTGGCAGACCCGTTGACTAAGCCTCTTTCACGAGCAAAACATGATCAGCACCAAAACTCCATGGGTGTTAGGATCATTACTTTGTAATCTTGATTATTGACTCTATTGCAAGTGGGAGACCGAATGAAATATGTCCTAGAGGCAATAATAAAGTTATTATTTATTTCCTTATTCATGATAAATGTTTATTATTCATGCTAGAATTGTATTAATCGGAAACTTAATACATGTGTGAATACATAGACAAAACATAGTGTCCCTAGTATGCCTCTACTTGACTAGCTCATTAATCAAAGATGGTTAAGTTTCCTAACCATAGACATGTGTTGTCATTTGATGAATGGGATCACATCATTAGGAGAATCATGTGATGGACATGACCCATCCGTTAGCTTAGCATTATGATCGTTACAGTTTCATTGCTACTGCTTTCTTCATGACTTATACATGTTCCTCAGACTATGAGATTATGCAACTCTCGAATACCATAGAAACACCTTGTGTGCTATCAAACGTCACAACATAAATGGGTGATTATAAAGATGCTCTACAGGTGTCTCCAAAGGTGTTTGTTGGGTTGGCATAGATCGAGATTAGGATTTGTCACTCCGAGTCGGAGAGGTATCTCTGGGCCCTCTCGGTAATGCACATCCTAATAAGCCTTGCAAGCAATGTGACTAATGAGTTAGTTATGGGATGATGTATTACAGAACGAGTAAAGAGACTTGCCGGTAACGAGATTGAACTAGCTATGAAGATACCGACGATCGAATCTTGGGCAAGTAACATACCGATGACAAAGGGAATAATGTATGTTGTCATAACGGTTTGACCGATAAAGATCTTCGTAGAATATGTAGGAGTCAATATGGGAATCCAGGTTCTGCTATTGGTTATTGGCCAGAGAGCTGTCTCGGTCATGTCTACATAGTTCTCGAACCCGTAGGGTCCGCACACTTAACGTTCATTGACGATATAGTATTATATGAGTTATATATGTTGGTGACAGAATGTTGTTCGGAGTCTCGGATGTGATCACGGACATGACGAGGTACTCTGGAGTGGTCCGACGATAAAGATTGATATATGGGATAATAGTGTTTGGTCTCCGAAAGGGTTCCATAATTCACCGGAAGGGGTTCCAGATGTTTCCCGAAATGTTTGGGTACGAGAACACTTTATTTGGCCAAAAGGAAAGCCCACAAGGTTTTTGGAAAGCGCAAAAGTAAGTTTTGCAGAGTCCAGGGGCCACACGCCAGGGTCCCTGGCATCTGGGTCCAGACGCCGAGAACCCTGGCGTCTGGCCCTGGAGTCTGAAAAGGACTCTTTCTTTTGGGTGAAACCCACTTTGTGGAGGTTTTTACTCCAAGTTTCGACCCCAATGCTCAACATATAAATAGAGGGGCATGGCTAGCATCCAATACACATCAAGAAACACCAAGCCGTGTGCCGGCAACCCTGTCCCCTCTAGTTTATCCTCCATCATTAGTTTCCGTAGTGCTTAGGCGAAGCCCTGCGAAGATTGTTCTTCATTAACATCGTCACCACACCACCGTGCTGCTGAAACTCATCTAGTACTTCGCCCGTCTTGCTGGATCAAGAAGGCGAGGACGCCATTGAGCTGAACGTGTTCAAACGCGGAGGTGCCGTACGTTTGGTACTTGATCGGGATGGATCGTGAAGGTGTACGACTACATCAACCGCGTTGATAAACGCTTCCGCTTTGCGATCTTCAAGGGTATGAAGATACACTCCCCCTCTTGTTGCTATGCATCTCCTAGAT
Organism: Triticum aestivum; assembly: GCF_018294505.1. NCBI lineage: Eukaryota > Viridiplantae > Streptophyta > Magnoliopsida > Poales > Poaceae > Triticum > Triticum aestivum. Next base: position 550,186,906 of record NC_057801.1, read on the forward strand.
AGATCTTGTGTGATCGTAGGAATTTTTTTAAAATTGCATGCTACGTTCCCCAACAGCGTCTTTTCTTTCAAATGAGTGGAACCCTCGAAAAATCCTCCAAGCCGAATGATTTATTGCACGCTTACATTTTTCATCCTGTTATATTTATTTTGTCATAAAAACAAAATGTAGGGAAAGGCTGCGTACTATAGACCCAAAGTGGTCGGACCCTTCCCTGGACCCTGCGCAAGCGGGAGCTACATGCACCAGGTTGCCCTTTATATTTATTTTGTCGTAAGTAATTGATGTTCGAAAACTTTACTAAAACCATAGAAGTCATATCGTAATAACAACGCACATAACTCTACCACTCGGTCCTTTTTTATATTGAATATGATCACTTAATCCTGCCACCCTTATCATTTTCCTTCAAGGGTTCCTACCCTTTTAGTTGGATGCCACGAAACTGTAATGTTGTTCAGAAGAAAAATACTCCATCCATGCTTTAGATTGTTCGCAAGCAAGTCCACATGAAGCTTTCGACTATACTTTATATGAGCGTGCACTGCAATTACTATCTTAACAATATTTCTTTCAAAATAAGTTTATTGGTCATGATGTTCCTTATGCTTTAAAAACACCTTCATGTGAATATGCTATCTCTCATCAAACATGGAGTTTCTGCTCGTAATCCTCAGAGCAAAGGGATGAACGAATTCTCAAGGTCTGGTTCATTGAGGTCGGCATCACATGAAACATTTAGCACTTCCATTCGATATTGGATGGACCTACTTATTATTCGGAGGTGAATCATAGAACACTAAAAACTGTGGTATCTTATGGACCAAACATAGGTCACATCCCTTTACTAGAAGAGCGGTATGGTTCAGAAGAGGTACTCATAATACAAATATCGTAGTTGACCAATACAGTTCGACCGATTGAGACAGCAGGGCAGATGTGACCGATGAATTTGAAGAAGGAACTCATTTTTTACTGATTCAAACCGGTGAAATCCAGCGTTAGGTAGGATAGGTAGGTATTATAGGGATATGCTCATCCGCTGGGTGGACATGCACCTAGATGAATAATAAAATTTAAAAAGTTAGTAAAAAAATAAAAATTCTGTTTTTTATATACATGTTTGATTGTTGTACTCTCAAGCAATAATTAGTGAAGAAGTAACATTCGATGTGCTCATGAAAAAATGATACTATGAAAAGGCTCATTTTCAAAACATTTTTAAAAAGCAGTGGATCACAGTTTTGAAGCAGCTCAAAAAATGTGCCTAAAAGTTTTTAAAAAATGTTGATTTTTTTACACAAATACATATGCATGTGCTCTAAATATATTTTAGTTTCTGTTCAATAATACGTCGTGTTAAAAATGCTGAAAATCAACAAAACAAAAGCCCTTTTTTCGCACGCATTATCTTTTTTTGTATACACATACAAACACATATATTGATGAAATTTTGTTAGTATAAGCTATACTACACTTCCATATATGCATGTACACATTTTTTGAAGTTTCACGGCATAAAAAAATTGAACTTAAAAAAGGGGGGATTCATAGTGCCCTTGCTCCAAATGAACTTTTCTATCTCCCAAGGGCATATATGCTATACAAGAAAATGGTGCATATGTTGCGTCAATTGCGGGGAGGGAAATCATGTCATTTTTTCCTCTCTCGCAAGGTGGTTAGGAGAAAGCATTTCTCCCCTCGATCTTCTCCGGCAAGTCCTCTCTGCCTACCGTTCATGCGGCCGGTGGGATAGAGGGGAGTTCTGGCGCCTTGGCTCCAGCTAGTAGATAGGTAGTGTTTTAGTGCTCGCAAGGGCAGGACTCGAACGGATGGCAACGCTTCTTCTTCAAGTTAGTTTTTGGGGATTCGATCCTCGTCAAGTTTTTGTCGGGCGGATTAGACGGAGATCCGTCGTAGATTCCCGTCAACTCCTCGGGCGGCGAAGCTATGGTTTCTCGTTGTGTATACGTGACAGTGAGATTTGGTGTTAGCTTCTTTAAGTCGATTCAAGTATTCAACGCCGATGACTGATGTTTCGGGACGCTTGTTCTTGGGGCACATGCACAAAGACTTCCCGCTATCACCGATAATGGCAGGCCGGCTCCGGTATGAAAACGGTGCGTCGACGGCTCGTTCTAACGACATTTGGAGGTGTATGAACCTCGATGCAATTTTTATTATGTTTGAGGCGCTATGCATTTTTGGTGAATCTCTGTGATAGATCTGATCCTTTAATAGAAAATGTGCATATCTCTACTCCTAATGGAGCAGTTGGTAGTCTCGCTTCCAGGTTTTTTTTCGTCCCACCTACCATGGTTTTTTTTCGTCCCACCTACCATGGTTTTTTTTCAACCGGTTTTTTTCATCACACCATCCCCACCCCTACCCCACCCCATTCACCGCACGCAGTCAGGTTCCGTTTCCCCCCTTACGTCCCCGATTCATGCATGACAATCAATTCTTTCCAAACGCAATCATGCATGACAATCAATTGTTTCCAAACGCAATCAATTAACTTAAGGTAACCAGACACAATCAATTCAATAAAACGGAGCGATATCTCGGGCGATTTTCTTGCTCCCGATATATAATGGTGCTAGCCAATCTGTTAACAAATGAGAAGGAAACAATCACGTGTATGTAGGGAAGATAATCGTGGAGATTGCAGGGCAGTTAAGGCCGTGCGTCACATGCAGGAAGGATTTCCCGAGTTCAGCGAAAGAGAAGGAAATCTGAGTTGGTGAATAGTCTCCACGATTTATTTTCGTCTGGCTTTTTTTCGTCTGGTTTTTCTTCGTCCCACCTCCCACCACCACCCTCTCACCGGTTTTCCTCTTTTCTCGTCTAACCGGCAACACCCAATGTATTTATGGTAATCAATCACAATTAATCCACGTATGGTAAGGCTATAAACTCAGAAATCTCAAATATGATTATTATAGTAATAAATCCATCCAGGTATGGTAAGGTCATAACTCAGGAAATTTCGAATATGGTAATTATATGGCAATAAATCAATCCAGGTATGGTAAGGCTATAAATATAAAGGAAAACTATTCCTGTGAGACGTCTAATACATGGCTTTCGTCAGACCAGCATCTCACCAATCGTTTTGGAGCCATGCATCCAACAACGCCTGGCTGTACTATATAACCCCTCCGAATCATCCTCACATCCACCATCAAACCCTAATCAACTACCTCGCCACCCTCTCTGCCACACCTGCCATCTGGATCCTCCTCGCTTCAACCTCGCTCTTATCGCACCACCGCATCTACGTTCGACCAGCAAGTCCTCCGGCAAGAACGCACACACCATGTCGCCTTGATGGCTAAGCATGTGCATGTGTGCTTCATGCCCCCACAACGCTCCTTGTGATCCGTTCGTCGCGCTGCATCCCCAATCTGGCCGGTGTGGCACTGTAATTTCGCCGGTGTGCAGACCTTCGTTTCCTCTGCTACTCCTCGTCAGACATTTTGTAGTTGCTGCTTGAAGTGGTATGGTCGTGCTCTGCTCGTTGAAGCCTGTAATTGGGGCTGCATGCTATAGACTCATGAGGTCCCTTTTCAATGTGGCTGCGTGGTAGCGATGCTCTCATGCGTGCTACGTCGGCTGTGCTCCAGCGGTCTTGCATTTGGCCGGGTTGAAGGATACCATATGTGTAGTAGCCACACGTGATTCAGATTTTGTTCACATTGGAAGTACAAGTGATTGTTGTTGGAAACAAATTTCCACCCTTTTGGAAGCATAATTTTCTTCGGTCAAAATGTATATGTAAAATTATTGGTATACTTTCTACCTGCAATTCAATTACCTATCAATGGTGTATCCAACATTGCTCTATTTTTCTTCCTACACATAAGAAAAATCTCTATTCCTAAGGGAGCAGTTGGTAGTCTCGCTTCCAGGTTTTTTTAGTCCCACCTTCCACGGTTTTTTTTCGTCCTAAAAAAATCTACGAAATTTCGTAGGTTAACCAGGGACAACTCCCACCTCCCAGGTTTTTTTCGTCCCACCTCCCATGTTTTTTTGGTACCTCGTCCCACCTCACACTAAGCCGCCACGAACCGCAAAAACCGCCTACCTTAGCCAAATCAACAAATCTCTCTCATTAATGCAATTTTCTTTAGGAAACAAATAATGGATTCTTTCCTACCTTAGCCAAATCAACGGATCTTTTCTATTAATGCAATTTGCTTTAGCAAACAAATAATAGATTCTTTCCTACCTTAGCCAAATCAACGGATCCCTCCCATTAATGCAATTTGCTTTAGCAAACAAATAATAGATTCTTTCCTACCTTAACCAAATCTACGAAATCTCTCTCATTAATGCAATTTGCTTTAGGAAACAAATAATAGATTTTCAGGAAACAAATAATCTCTAATCTCTAATAATTTCTACTCCTAATGAAACAGTTGGTAGTCTCCTCCCACCTTCCATGGTTTTTTTTGGTACCTCCTCCCACCTTCGCTGGTTTTTTTTCGTAGATTTTTTTCGTTCCCTCCCCTCACTTCATCGGTTTATTTTCGCGTCACCCTCTCACACAACGAAAGAAATCTAAACAGATCAGAACTTTTCATACTGGCGCAAGTTATTTAGTAATGTAGAATCAATCACGAACAATCTCTAAAGATCAAATCTAAATTAATTAACCTTACCTTAAATCACTCAGTTACATTAATTAGAAAACAAATAATTGATTTTCAAAAAATCGCTCAATCACGTAAACCTTACCTTAACTCACGGATGGTAATCAATCTCCAAACAAAGGAAACAATACATCGAGGGAGCAGTAAATAAACTCCCTTTCTTATGACATGTATATGATCTTTCCTTCCCTCTACGTTGTCGAGCGTTCTTGATTCTCGAGGCCGATGCTTGGGCTGCGTCACTGGGTCGCGACGGTGCTGGAGGACGAGGACGGCGAGGCCGGGTGCCGCGGCACCGCGTTGGCCGCGGCCGGTGAAGGGGGCAAAGAAGGGCGGCTTCCCTGGCCCTGGCCATGGCCGTGACCCTGTGAGTTGGTGCGGTGGAAGTGGCACTTGAAGGACACGGCGTGGGTGGCCGACGCGCAGACGCGCTTGGAAGCGGGCCCGTGGCCCGTGACGGACGGCGCCGACGCCGACCCGGGCCACCTCCTCCGCGTATTCTTGGAGCTGTGGCTGGCCGATTTACATGAAATTAATTCCCTCAGTTGTGGTGGCAAATATAATACACATAATCCATATTGTTATGTACTAGCTTGTGTGTGTGAAATAGATGGATTATGGTCCCGTAGCCAATAAGATGGATATGTGTGTGTTAGAGAGAGAGAGAGGGAGAGGGGGAGAGAGTGAGGAAGAGGGAGGCAGAGAGTGTGTGTGAGGAATTGATGATAAAAAAGATCGCCAATGTCACTTGATATATATGAGAATATTAACATTGAACTTTTAAAGTTAATGTGACCCCGTTGCAACGCACGGGTGTTCTTCTAGTACGAAGTTAGTGCAGCACAGAATAAACCATGCTGCCGGCAGCGCCCAGATTGTCAGCCACGCCCACTCCTCTCACGCAAGATCCTCGCGTCCGCTCATAGTTCCCTTCCAAAAACGAATTCTAATAGCAGTATATTTTCAGCAAAAGAAATCCAAGATTTTATAGTATAAAAGATCTTAACCGAGAGGAGATCTCTTTCTTAATCGAAAGAAAGTGCGGGTGGTCCTCCGCTCGTCAAAAGTGATGGCGGGGTTTGAAGGAGAGATGGCGCGGAGGCGACGTGGAGCACGGGCAACGGTCGCGCTGGCGCCGAGCGTACAGGTGGAGCTTTCCCGGGGTGGGTGCGCGCGCGCGAGTGCGCCAAGTCGACGGGTGCGGCGTGACGGTCGCGGGTAGTAGCTGGGATTTTTCAACCGCTCGCTACTTGCACGGCAGCAACAGCGCATAGGGAGGGATAAACAAAGCTAGCCCATCGCGTCGCCCCGGCGAACCCGGAGGCGGTGCGCGTGCCCGCCGCGCCGCCCGGCCGGGAGGCGCGGGTTCGGCCGCGTGAACCGGCCCGACGCCGTGCGTTCGCGTGGACCACAGGCGCCCAGGCGAAGCTAGCTACTCGCCAGTAGCGCACGAACGAGGCAAGCGACGGAGCGAACGTGCGGCCGGCAGACCACCCCTAGACGTGCCGGTAACTCCAGCATCGTACTAGCTCGAGCTCACGGTCATCCATGGTCGCGTTCCGCTTTTACCAAGTGGAAAGAGAGGAATAAATACTGCAAAAATCGCCCCTCTCCGTACACCTGGGCTAGCTAGCTAGCTGAAGCGCATGGGGTTCGTTCGTTCGCTTCATACTGTACGAGATTCCAGCTCCGGACCAAACTTCTCGACGAATGCCATACATGGGCGCGGCTGGACCAACCTTTCGAGGTTCCGATAGATACGTAATGGGGGGAAACGGATGGACACCGGAACAGCCCATGAAAACGAACCGAATGGAATAAATGGCCTGCTACATTTGTGGCGCAAGTGTCAGCGTCACTCCCTTGCCTTATGCAACCGGACAAGCATGCATTGGGAATTTTCTTCAAGTTTTTTCCTGCTACGAATTGACCCGTCCGTAAAGCAACGACAGGGACCTGCCTGTAGAGACCCCATTTTAGGCCGCGTTTGAGGTCGCCATGTGTATGTGGAAGCTCCGGGAAGTCACTCTACTCTGTTAGGCGTAATTTTGCTGGTTTAGCAACCCTTAGATGGCTTGCGCGCCTCTCCAAGGAGGTTTTTGCGGCATGTTTTCGCTGCCTAACATGATTGGTTGGTTGCTAAGCCAGCACTGTGCCGACTACTTATACAGAAGCTAACGGGACGTCCTTTCGTGGCCTGGATCGGATTCCGTTGTGCAACCATTTTCCGCAGTGATGGCAGACGTATGCGTGTTAGCACTAACATGCTTGTTGTTGTGTGCTTTGGGTGATCATCATGGCCACCCCGAAAAAAAAGGTAATCATCATGGCCAGAAAAATGCTCAGCGGCTTCTCGATTCGTTAAAGAGATCGTGTACATAGTGCTGGGAACAAACAGAATGCAGAGACGCTGAGAGAGACACATATTTTTTTTAAAAAAAAAACTAACAGTTTGTCTAATTCACATCTACATGTTTTCTAAGGATGTCACATCTAACCTCCCACAAATAACACATCAATAAGGAACAAAAAAAAAGCCGAGACAAAAAAAGTAGAACATAAACATAGTGGACATCAGGTTAATTATGTCACATCTAGATGTGTCCTAAACTGACCCAAAAACTAACGCTCACACATGTGGCATCTTGCAGATCGCCCACACGTCTCCATCATCACTCATTTTGCCACGTATGAACAAATGACATCAGCAGGAATCTTTTTGATGTTTTGGCTTAAAATGTTTTATCTCCTAATTAAAAAATTGAATTAAAAATCTGTTTTCACCATTAAATCCATCTCGACGAGATCTTCAACACTAGACCCATGTTGATATATTTCAACGAAATTTTTTGCACAAAAATTGTCATGATGTTTACACTGTAGTTGCCATAGTGCTTAAACTAAAGTTGCCATGTGGCAATTTTAGTTTGTAGAGCATGACAATTTTAGTTTTTTAATGATGGGAATTCCAATAACTTGACCATGAAAATTATTATTTTTATGAACCATGGCAATTTTAAGTGTATGTATCATGGCAATTTTAGTTTATGGTTCATAGCAAGTCTACTTTCTTAAATCCTCCTTTTGTAATATGTCAAAATTTACTTTTAAATATAGAAAAAAATAGCTGAAACATATCATGGTAACTTCAGTGTAAACATCATGATAATTCATATGCAATAGACATGACAATATTTAACAAAAATAATTGTTGAAATATATTGATATGAGATCTAGTTTCGAAGATCTCATCGCGAGGGATTTAATGATGAAAACAGATCTTCAATTGGACTTTTCATTTAAGAGATAAAACATTTTTAAAACTAAAAATTCAAAAAGATTCTCACATGTATGCATGCGGTGACGTGGTGCAGTCTGTGTATTATAGGGCATGTGGGCGGCTTTGACTCTCAGCATACATGTGAACGTTACCGTTGTCCTATTTTTTTTGGCCGAAAAAAATGACAGAAAGATGAAAGAGCACATTTATTCATTCAGGTTTGCTATTTCACATCGTAGTTGTGAAATAGTTACCTCACTTTTTTTTTGAGGTTTAAGTTACCTCACATGTAGTTTGTGCACCACACGGTTAGAGGATGATATTTCCGTGCAAATTATTTGATTAGGCTGTCCTTGGGCATCTGCTCGCTTTGTCTCGCCCAGGGGAGCGTTTTTGGGCTTTTGTTTTTTCGTTTGTCCTGGGCCACACTTTTGGAACAGTTTTCCATGTGGGTTACACATGTGTGGAACTGGAAGAGATGCATCCGTTCGTTTCTGCACAAAAAATGGGCGACGCTAGGCGCCGACGCACCGGCCCAACAGTTGGGCCGGTCCAGCCCTGGCCGTCCGATTCAGCGATTAAAGACCGTCAGATCTATCCCTCGTTTCTTCCTCCTCATGAGTCATTTTTTTAAAAAAAAAAGCAACAGCCCGAGCGCCGTGGAGACCACGCTATACCTCGCGAGAAAAAGGCCGAGCTTGAAGCACCGCCGCGGCGCCCTCGTCGCCGGTGGGCGCCCTCGCCGGCCTTCCGTGTTTGCCCAAGAACCGCGCTCGCCATGGATGTAGCTCCGCCGCCCGCGCTCGCCGGAGATCTGCGCTTGCCATGGATGCAGCTCCGCTGGCCGCGCTCGCCATGGATGCAGCTCCGTTGGCCGCGCTCGCCATGGATGCAGCTTCGCCGTCCGCGCTCGCCATGGATGGATCCCGCCCGCGCACGCCATGGATGCAGCTCCGCCTCGCTGGCGATTGACTGGTTCCAGCAAATATAATTGGCCGTTGTAGCATTTTTCGTTGTTGGTCGTAGCAAAATGGAGACACGGTTGCAACAGAAAGGTCGCCATTGTCGCTGGTTGTAGCTCACTGTTGCAGGTAGCAAACATTTGCATTCTAACAAAATGAACGGATGTAACAAAACCCGTTGCCGGACGTAGCAAATACCTATGACAGTTGTAACAAAAAGCCGTCGTCGTCGTCGCGGGTCGTAGCTCGGCCGTGATCGATGTAGCAAAACATTATGTCGGTTGTAGCAAAAAACGATGCTAGTTGTAGCAAAACCGCCACGCCGGATGTGTGTTGTAGCAAAACGTGATGCTAGTTGTAGCAAAAATGCTATGCCAGTTGTAGCAAAAATCTATGCCGGTTGAAGCATGTAGCAAAACTGCAGCATTTTATCATCTTCTTCCACCTCCAGCCGTCGCTGGTTGAAGCTTTCTTATTTTCATAGTGTCTAGTTGTAGCTTTCTCTCTCAATGGTTGGAGCTTTTTCCAACAACCGTTGAAGCTTTTCTACCAAAAGTTGTAGCTATTTTCTTTTTAGCAGCACTTGGTCAAGCCTTTTTGTGTCATTTCGGTTGAAGCTTTTTTAATCAAAGGTTGTAGCATTTCATGTCAACGGTTGTAGCTTTCCGGCGATGGCGCTGATCGCTTGTAGCTTTCTCTACATCCGGTTGAAGCTTTTCATCTAGGGGGATGAAGCTTTTTTTTAAACGGTTGCAACATGAGGGGGTGCGACGATTCCGCGGAAGCCTCCGGTGTCGTCCATCGCCGCCCGGGTCGTCGTCGGCGAGGCAGAAGCACGAGGCACGTGGGAGTTGCAACCAACGGAAATGGGATTGGTCAAACGACCTTGCTGCATCCAATGGCGAGCGGGGCAGCAAGCGTGGCGGAGTGAGATCTACATCCATGGCCGGCGGGGAATCGATCTTCCATGGCCAACGGCAAGTTACTCACGCGCTGCAGCGACGGAAGCAGGAGATGCGGGCATCGGCGCTGGGTGCTGCAACGACGGAGGCAGGAGACGAGGACGGGGCGAGATCCGCGGAGCTGGGAGACGGGGATGGGGTGGGATCTGCGGAAAGTTGAAGAAAAGCAACGATTTGGATGGCCCCGCGTCCTACGTGTCGCTTGGTGGATGGCTGAGGCGAAGCGTGCGTGGACGCGACCGGCCGAGTGGTTCGGCCGGTGCCCCGGCTCCAAACGTTTCCCACAAAAAATCGCGTGAGCCATCCATCATTCCGTTTCCCATTCTCTCTTCTCACTCTCATTTCCCTTTTACTATACCCAAATGAATTTATTTTATTTGTTTTAAATCCATAAATCTTTTTAGATTCATTAAATTTTAATTTTAATTTTTCTAGTTTCCATTTCTATTTTTTCCTTTTCCATCTTTATTAATTTGTTTTAAATCGAGGGACTTTATTTAACTGATTTGCTAATTCTCATCTAGATGACATTTGACAATGTCTTTTATAAGTTTGTGACGGTTTGATCCCTTTCCTTGAAATGTTGTACAAATCTTGATCGTGGGGCGTCCGGTGTCCACTTGTCAGCCCATTCGCGAATGCGTCTTTTGTTGAGCCGTTTTCACGTCATGACCTAGGGTCCATTTCGATTTTGTTTATTTCTATTTTGGTCTGTGTCATATAAGTTGGAGAGCCGAATAGTTGGGGGGGGGGGGGGGGGGGGGGGTTCTTCTTTCATGTTTCAGATGTTTTTTATTTCTATTTTCTATTTTCGTCTCCTTTTCCTTGTTTCATCTTTATTTATTTGTTTTAAATTCATGAACTTTTTCATTCTACCATGTGTTCGATTTAAATGTCATGTAAAACTTGATCACGGGCTATTTTGTCGCGCGCGACCCATGTCGCGTCGTGCCTTTGCTGTCTGCTTGTGGGTTGTTCGCTCATGCGTCTTTTGTTGGGCCGTTTACGCAATGCGATCTGGGGTCTCATTTCGGATTGATTTTGCTAATTCTCATCTAGATGAGAGTTAAAAATGTCTCATCTAACTCATATACCCTCGACTCGCAACTGGGGTCCATTATTTTTTTATCCCCGTTGCAAGTATACCATCGACTCGCAACTTGGCCCCGACCTTTTTTGTCCCAATTGCAAGTTCACTCTCGACTCGCAAGTAGGACCCGACTTTTTCTGTCCCAGTTGCAAGTCCACGCTTGACTAGCAACTTGGGCCCGACCTTTCTTTCTTCCAATTGCAAGTCCATCCTCGACTCACAATTGAGGACCGTACTTTTTTCCCAGTTGCAATCCCACCCTCGACTCACAACTAGGCCCCGACATTTTTTGTCCTAGTTGCAAGTCCACCCTCAACGCACAACTAGGGCCCGACCTTTTTTCTCATAGTTGCAAAGTCCACCCTCGGCTCGCAACTAGGACCCAACCTTTTTTTTGAGTTGGAAGAAACGCCATTGACTTGCAACTGGGGCATGCCCTTATTTGTCCCAGTTGCAAGTCCACCCTTGACTCGCAATTGAGGCTCAACTGTTTTTGTCCGAGTTGCAAGTCCATCCTCAACTCATAATTGGGGTCCGTCCTTTTTTGTCGCAGTTACAAGTCTACTCTTGACTCGCAATTAGGACCCAAACTTGTTTGTCAGAGTAGCAAGTCCGCTCTCGACTCACAACGGGGGCCCAAGCTTTTTTAATCCCAACTACAAGTCCAACCTCAACTTGCAACTGAGGCCTGGCCTTTTTATCATTTTTTCTTCACAAGTTCCCCTCTCCTTTTAATTTTTCTATTTTTCAAAAGTGGATCTCATTTTTTTCATTTTTATTTTCTTTTCAATTTTCTGCATCTTTTTCTATTTTTTTGTAAATTCACAACTTACAAAACATGTTCCAAAATTCATAATTTTTTTGATTTTCCAAAATTGTTCATGTTTATCAAAAAAATAGAAAATTTAAAATATGTTCATGTTTTTTTAAAAAATTTCGCAAGTTAAAAAATGTAGGTGTTTTTTGAAACAAGTTCAAATGTTTTATACACTGTTCACATTCCAAAAATTGTTTGCAAATTTCTTAAAATGTTCATCTTTTTGAAAAAATCTGCACATTTTTCTAAAAATGTCCATGTTTCCAGAAAATATTTAGAAGTTTGTAAAAATATTATTCTCATTTTGACAATTTCAAAATTTGTTCATCTCAATAAAAAATCACAATTTCAAGAAATGTTCTCATTTTGACAAAAATATTACATAAATACAATATAATATTTTTTGCGATGGTGCGTGTCTCGCTTGAAGCAGCGACGCCCAATCGACGTTGCCAAATGCACAATAATATTTTCTAAGTGTGCTTATTTTGTGTCTTCTTTTGTAAGTAATAAAAGGTAAGACAGGCGTAGTATCTTGTTATGTATAGTCACTAGTACTAGTAGCGAGTAGTACTCCCACCAAAAAAGTAACAAAGTCAATGGGATTACACCAGTGAGTGTATCCTAAGCTCAAAAAGAAAATGTGCGTGCAGCGCAATATGGAGCAAGCGGCGGGTGGGCTGGCTTTACGAAAGAGGGGAGGACGCGGTAGTGGGCCTCATCAGGACACGTGGCTGACCCGTGCTTTTTATCAGCTGGAGGAAAGGAAGTCTTTTCCGACAAACTAACAGGCCCAACACACACAAAAAAAGACCACAAGCAATGTTGTTGTCATACTTAGACGTGAGGTATTATCTCACATCTAGATGAGATACAGTCGCACCCTTATTCATTTGATTTTTTTTGAATAGACGAAGTGTTCATTATTCTCCCCCTCTGCCTCAACGCATGCTCAAAAAGGTTGCACAACGAACCAAATACCGAGACACTCGACTAGAGAGAAAATAGGGACTGGCTAGCGGCCAGTCGACTGAAGAAAAAATTTGGGTCAGCCCACTGACCATAAATTGTTTGAGTCGATATAAGCTAATGAAATCACTGGTAGGCGAACCATGAAATATTGGAGGTTGGCCGGTGCAAAATGCATAGGCCTTCTAGGATTCACAACTTTCATAGGCTTGTTGTATAAATCTTGGTTTTCATTTTCTCTATCATAATTTTGACCCATGTACATCACTCTAATATGCTTATCAGCTTATAATATGAATGCCAGTACTTGCTAGTTTGCCCTTTTTTGTTTGAACAATATTTTTCCTAATTTACAACTAGATGTTTTCCAATCAATCAATAGTTCACTTGAGGTAGCCTCGCGTATTCTCGATGAGTAGCAGGTTAGGCGGCTAGCTACCTGCATGCGCGATAAGCTCTTGCTCCCTAGCCCTCGCTGCGGGCCACTCCGGCCGTGGCGGCCGCCAAGCCCTACCTCGACCACTCCGGCCACGACAGCCACCCAACGACGCATCGCCTCCGCTCGTCATTGAATTTGATCCATCACCCACCCGTGCAGCATGGCACTTGCGGATCTCAACTTCGACAAGGTCAAGACTTCGCAACTGATGTTTGGAAAAAGTGGGGAGTTTTGATCAATTATGAGGAATGTAAGGATCTAGATGAATTCCTCCTAGTTCCGGATTTCACTAGATCACAGACCAGGCGTGAGTGAGCACTAGCCTTCTTGCCTGCTTTGGAGGAAGAGCTTCTCTTTTGAAGGTTAAGTTGCTATAGAATTGGCCATTCAAGTTTTCAGTATCATCGAAGGAAGTGGGTTTTTCTAATATCAAAGAAGGTAACATTTCTTTGCCATTGCTCAGTGTCAATTTCCTTCTCTGGGGCAGTGGTGGCCCAAATTATTGTTGGGAATTAGATCAATATCTTCAAGAGAAGGAGTATGGATGGACGCACGTGTTCAACAGACATCCTAGAAAATGCTATCTCAATGCACTTAGATCTCCTGGCATCTACTTGGATCAATCTGGTTCTTTGGCTAGATCCAATCCAGCACATTCGCGCAATTCAAATCAGACGACATTTGTGGATCGCTATGGCAATCAAAACCATAATTCGTAGGGCCAGGCAGTTACTACCGCGAGGGCGGGATCATAACAATTTCAAAACTAGTCTGAGGACCCTTTATCTGTTCATTGTTTGCTCACGGGCCACTTTAGGCCCAATTGCACCAATCGGATTGAATGTCGGTCATGCAAAGGATGGGGACACATAGCGCGAGACTGCTATTTGTTGGCCCAACCGGCCCAGCCCGGCTACTCCTGTTAGGACACTCCATGCCCAAACCCGTCGCTCTTCATTCCGTGGAAGGATTCCACTGTTCCCGCGATTGAGATGGCAAGGACTGTCAATCAGTCGACCAGTCAGATTATTGCCACTTATTACTCCCCGCCTCTTACCTAGGTTGGTAGCCTCCATTACACCGCCGCTGAAATTTATGTCGCTCATTGCTTGCTCTCTGCCACCACCAAACCCTTACCTCGGCAACAAAGCCCATCGGAAGCCCTCATCTCATCCTCTGCTATGGCTACAGCGACATCCCCCCTTTGATCGTACACCATTTCTTCCACCTAATCATCAAAGCATTGTGGTGGATGGGAGACTAGCTAGGGTTCATGTGGTGACTGCGGTCAATGTAGGAGCTGGTGACCCTGATAATGCAAAGGATGATGAACATGAGCAACTTCCTGGATGGGGCATTGGGCAATGCCCCAGGTTAATCCTAATATTGATCTGGAGCTCCATTAGGGAAAATTTCTGGAACTTAATGATCTCATGGCTCCTATGGAAGAGGAGGAACAACAAGTTAAAGTAACAAATAATGATAACAATAGCTTGACCATGCCACTTGGGAGTTTTGATAGTAATAACACTACATCGTTTGCTAATGGCCCTTTGGTGCCACTCCAGCTAGTACTGCCAGATTTAAATGAGTTTGTTGGGTTTAATGTACAAGGCCCAATTCCATTAGAGGCCAGCATCAACCTGTCCTCCTGTTCACATGGAGGCCCAACAACAACCTGCTATTGATGTTGCTATCCATGGTCCACCTATCACTATGAAGCCCATTATTGATATCAGTTTAGATGCTCTTCACTAGCACACATATATCCGAATCAGAAGCACTATAGAGGATCCTATGCAAATGGAATTATTAGGTAATGCACAAAAATGATACTCCCTCCGTCCGAAAATACTTGTCATCAAAATGAATAAAAAAAGATGTATCTAAAACTAAAATACGTCTAGATACATCCCCTTTTATCCATTTTGACGACAAGTATTTCCGGACGGAGGGAGTAGACTATAAGGGCAAAGCAAGTAACTTTCCAAACAATTTAGATTTAAACACTATTACTCGGCAAGTGGGTGCTTCTAGAGATATGATGGTAGAGCAGGTGATTGATTCAGCGGGAAATCACATGCTTATCCCTAACAAGGACTCTAATACAGGTGAATGCACTTCCTCAGATATGTCTGCCCCTCCTGGATTCCTTTCTCGGCTTTCCTTAATGAAATGCATCCAATCAGGTATGGAACAATCTGATAGCCAGGTAGGCGGTCATACTTTGGGTGTGACAGAAATGGGAGAGGCTAAACTTTTAGGTCAGGAAGGGGCCTTGGTCTTGCAGAAGCACTTTGAACCTACTTCAGAGAGCAAAGAAGTTATCCAGGTACCAGTTGATTGGGTCAACTTTCTTTCAATTGTCCTTCTCTCTCCAGACAAGTTTGCATGGGCCAAAAAGTTTATTTTCTCTATAGTTTCGGAGATTATCTCTAATGGATCAAACTATCACACTACTCTGCCATTTGCAATTCCCTCAGTTTACCCTACATTGAACACTCTCTCTTGTGCTCTCTCTAAGTAGGGTAAGAGCAACATGGATATGGAGGACTTCTCTCCAGTGGCTGCTGCGTCAATGGACTCCCTGGCAGCTTCCTGAATTTTTGCACTCCATAAGAATAGGAAGAGAAAAGATAATATCCCATTGGTGGAAACTGAGGTAAGAAGAAGCTGTAGACTCCAACAACTGCATAAGGGGTTTAATAAAAACACTTGTGAAGATAGAAATTGTTTTTTCTAACATGCTTTACCTCCCATTATTCCTGCAAAAGTAGTTAAAAATCTTAACACTAACTTTTTAAAGGTTAATGCAAAAGGCACTTTGGAGGAGCTGCAAGCAAATAGGACCAAGAAGGTCAAGAAGAACATCCCTGCAAAGGAGGCTAGCAGACCCAACACAAATGTCAAAGAGAGCACCAAGACCGCCAAGGGGCAGAGCAAGCTAATAGAGTAGAAACTGTTGCTATATATCTCCATTTCTTTTGCTCTTCTAGTGAACCAGTTGAATTACCTGTGTATTTTGGCACTATGTCATGCAAGATATTGGACACTGCTTTAAGTCTAGTTTCCCTAAGGATGTTCAGGGTGTTGGTTTTACATATGATTGTTCATGTGTTCTTTCTGGTTATTTGCTCCATGATAGAAAGAGAGAGGATGAGAAGTACCAGATCGAAAGTGCCCACACAGAATTACATCTAGAATGTCAAGAGAACGGTCTATACTGAATTGGAACATCAGAGGGCTTAATGACCCCAAGAAATGGATAGCTATACGCAATAAAATTGAGGAATCACGATGTTCTATTATTTGATTAAAATAAACTAAGATAGAAGCAATTGATAGTTCTTACCTCCATAAATTTTGCCCAAAGAGATTTAACAAATTTGAAATCATACCTTCGGTGGGGGCATTAGGAGGGCTCTTTGTCGGGCTCGTGGGACTGGGGGTACATAGGCCCGTTTACCTACGGACCAAGGCATGGCACCTGGCGTGGACCTAGCACGACCCATCTTTAGGATTTCATGAGCAAGACCCTTGCAAGGGCCCCTGCCTCGCAAGGAGGGCATCTGCAAAGCGTCGTCAGGAACTTTTCAAGCGCCTCACGCTGGGCGGCCTCCCGAGGCTACATCCCGAGGCCCCTCGCGGGGAGGATATGTCCAGGCTCACCAGGCCCCGCCTCGTGCTGCACGTGGGTGATGCGAGCGACGAAGAGATGAGCCAGAAGGGCGCCAACAGGCGCGAATAAGGATGTTTTCCTCTTTCATTCCAAGGGAGCAAGGACAGCGTGTTGGTTCCCAAAGCAATCTCCAAAGGTTGCCATTTTGGTGCAAGAAGACCAGGACAACGGGCACGCCAGGATGGAGGTCATCATTGAGCCCACCAGCGCGTCATGGACAGAAGTTTTTGTAGGCGAAGACCACCTTTAGCCAGGATAGATTGTACTCCTGTTCCCCTTCGAATTTGGCCGCTGTGGCAACCCTTCCTGCCTAGAGTTTTCGGAGGAAGAGGATGAAGGCCAGTATAAATATAGGCTAGTCTCCACCATAGAGAAGGGTCGAATCCTGAGCCCTCCGGAGGCAGTTCATGCTTGTACTCGTTCATGCTCATCCTCCCCCGTGAGGCAATCCACCACAAAGCAAGAGTAGGGTCTTACACCGCAAGGTGGCCCGAAGCTGGGTAAATCGTCGTGTTGTGTCTTCCTTTCCTCTCGATCGAGCATGCTGGAGCATCGTCGTGAGTGTTGAGTAGTGAGGCAGAGCTTAGTGTAGTTCTGTGAGCACACGTCAGAGTTCGAACCTGTTCTTGGGTCCTCGGAGCCCCTGTTCGGACATTTGGAGCATCATGTAGGGGTGTGCTGAAGTCCCTCCGCTTTGCTCCATTCCCGCTTCACCGTCCCCATGGCCAACGCTCGTCATGTTCGTGTCGAGCGCCGCACAGCTCGCGTTGCCCATACAGAGCATGCGGCCCGCGGCGACCGCCACCACTCCACCTCGGCCACAGCCAATGCTGCCACCGACCCTGCCGCTCATGAGCAGCAGGACTCCTCCCTGCCTCCCTCTGTGCAGCACGACGGCCGCACCACCACACCTTCGCTCACCTTGGCTAGGACTTTGTCCTCCCATGTTTGTCGTGGGCTGGAGAACACGCAAGCCGTGCTCCTCATGGCGTGCAAACTTTTGTGCTACCGCCCTGCGAATGAAGGCCATGACGCCTAGCTTGGCTACATCACCGAGCTCGTCAAAGCCGCGGGCGAGGCCCCTGCGCCTTCCCATTCACTCCGGCCTCCACCGTATCGTGCAGGCGGGGTGGCACATGGCGCGCCTCCACCCCCTCCCCTGCGTGGCGACAACACCGAGCCCCGGCACGATGCACAGTCTCGTGAACCACCGCGCGGAGCGCCGGTGCCGGCTTGAAACGAGGCCAGTTATCAGATTGTGCATCAGCCGCCGCTCGACGCGCGTGAGCCTCCTGCGCCGCTGCGTCAGCGCCAAGACCGGGCCGTCTAAGAAGCCGTGGCGCATGGACGCCAGGACCGCGCCACTCCCACACAAGGTGCGTCCGTGAGCACCACCGGCTGCCACGCCTTCACTCTTGAGCTGCGTCGGGTGGTTTGGCCAGTCAAGTTCAAGCCGGAGTTGCCCCCGCTCTATGATGGCCTTCCCGACCCAACGAAGTTCCTCCAGCTCTCTACGCGCTGAGCATCAAGGCGGCAAACGGCAACGACAAGGTCATGGCCAATTGGTTTCCTATAGCCGTCAAGGATGGCTCATGAACCTGCCCGAGGAGTCGATCTCCTTGTGGGAAGAGCTCCGCACGCAGTTCATCATCAACTTCCAAGGCACTCGTGACTGCGCCCTCACCATCAACGACCTGTGGTGCTTGAAGCAGCACCCTGACGAGATCCTCCACAAGTACATTTAGCTCTTCACCCAAGTGTGCCACAAGATCTCGAAGGCCTCAGACGAAGCTTATCTCGGTGTTTACCAATGGTGTCACGGACGTCAGGATGAGCAAAAAGCTCTCCATCAATGACAACCTGAGCATGGCGCTGGAGCTATTCAACCTGGCTGATAAGTGCGCCAGGGCGGAGGAAGGATGCCTCTCTCTTCTCAACAATCCCAACGCCGAGCCCGATGACAAGGAGGCCAAGGGTAAGGAAGTGAACCACAAGGGCCCCACCGTGCTGGCGGTAGAGCCTGAGAAGAAACGTGGTCGTGACCATGACGAGCCCGTCAAGGATAGCTGCTAGTTTTGTGTCTACCACAACGCGCGCACCCACAACACCGATGTCTGCTAGGAGCTTAGGGTGCTCCGTGATGAGCGCCTGGGCCGCCGCCCCAACTGCAACAACCATGGTTTTGGCCGCGGAGGTGGCCGTGGTGGAGGCTGCTAGAACAACCGCAACCCTCACTAGAGCTGGCGCGACCAGCCTCGCGACGACTCCTGGTGCGATCAGCCTCGTGAGGCTCGTCCTTAGGGCAATGCAGGCCTTTCGCCGGTGCCACTGCCTCCCAGGAGGAATGACAACAACTAGCAAGACGAGGGGGCTAGGGGCTACCAGGAGCCTGACACAATAGCCTGTATCCTCGGCAGAGCTCAGGCTCCCGCGTCCAACCGCATCTTCAAGTAGTTCTCTCGCGAGGTGAACGCAGCCCTCCCGAGGCTTGAGGATGTGCATCCTCTCAAGTGGTCAAAGTACGCCATCACCTTCGACTCCAAGGACCACCCCAGGTGCTCGGTCACTGCCGGCGCACTCCCCATGCTGTGTACGCCCACTATCAGCAATGTCTCTGTCACCAAGACCCTTATCGACGGCCTCTCCGTCGAGACCTTTAAGATGCTCCAAGTGCGTTAACACCAGCTCATACCCATCGGGCCATTCTCAGGGGTGTCTGGCGGCTCCACCACTCCTTTGAGGCAGGTGCGCCTTCCCATCACCTTCGGTACCCGCGACAACTACCACATCGAGCTCATTGATTTTGATGTGGCCCACATTGGCCTCTCGTACAATGCCATCCTGGGGTATCCAGCCCTTGCCAAATTCATGGCGCTGACCCATCACGGCTACAATGTCCTCAAGATGCTAGAGTGCAGCAATGTCATCACTATTGCCTGTGACGAGAAATAGGCGGTTTGCTCCCTCGAGCATGCTTACCGAGCTGCAGTGGCCGAAAACTCCAACGGCGAGGGTGACGTCATGCCTCATGAAGCCGTCCCCATGAAGAAGAAGCAGTCACTGGTTCAATGATGTGTTATACAAACAATTTTTAACCCCTTTCCGCGATGGCATTCTGAACCGTCGCCAAGTGAGTGTGTGAGATAGGGGGGTCCTTCCCACACGACCCAAAAACAATCGGGGATAGGCCCTCCAGTCACACACGCTGGGCAAAATGAGCTCGTGTGTGACGGCCGAGCAAACAAATATGGTTATACGTACAGTTGTGTTAAAAAATACAATTATACAGGCCCAATCGTGTTCGATCGCAAGTACATCCCACATAGTCAGTCCCACACAAACTTTTTTGTACGTATGTACATTCCACACAGTCAATCCAAGGAATACGTTTCCGTTCATATGTATATCCCACACAGTCAATCCAACAAGTATGTTTCCGTTCGTATGTACATCCCACATAGTCAATCCAGGGAAAACGTCTCTGTTCGTACGTACATCACACACAGTTGTCCCCAGTAAATCCTTTGTGATAGCGTTGTCATTGCAGACGATATTAACAATTTTACCATTTGAGTTATTGAATGCATCACACACGACGCGTAAACGAAACTGTGTGGCATCAGCTGTCCATCACACACACTTTTTATGTGGTAAACGTTTTCTCATGGTGGCATAACGCAAACAATTTTCAAGAGAAAGTCGTGTGCAATTGTTCATTGATCCAACATGTTTTATTCCTAGAAATAATGTGCATTGTGTGAGGTCATCGCCCACGGTCTTTTCTCAATAAGTATTTGCAATATAAACCTGATTTAGCAGGCTAATTAGCCCATTATTAATAATCCATTTATTACTCTAATTGGCATTTCATATTAAGCACACAATATATTTCATTTTCGTATTAAGGAAGCAGGATTTCATAATTGAAATACATTAAAGTACAACATCATATAGCTTTAGCACTCAGCTACCCCATTACACAACTGCACCAGCACCAAGTTTCACATGCAACATCTATAACCTTTCGAAATTAGCATCATAGACAGTACATAGACAAATGAATCTCATCTGGAAAACTACTGAAGCGGAAGGCGAATGTTGAGCCTTCATTGATGCTAAAGGTCTTTGCAAATTTTGGCCAATGCATGTGGATGATTGACCGTCCATCCTTCGTCCTCTTTAGGAAGACTTCAATATTGAACCGTGGGTGTTGTATGAATACCTTCCTCGCCTCCTGACCATATAGGTGGTCTGATAGGTAATCATAAGTGAACTGGTTTGGAAAGGCCTGAAAACAAGTATATGCATAAATATCTTCTCTAGATTTGAAATGGCACAAAGGAATTAAAAAGACAAGGTATAACAGTTAGTACCATCTTGTAGTGAACTGATGTCTTCTCCATTGTACACACAAAGATCTTGTTGTTTTTTGTCGCTAATTTCTTTATCCTAACAATCTTCCTGAGTTTCTTGACTTGACTGATTTTTATGGACAACTCATTTCCCCATATGAAAAAGGTCGAACAGTGGGTCAAAACCTTTGACAGCAGGACCTACATGTGCAAGATCAAATTGTTAAAAACCTAATATTTAAAAACAAGATGTGGAAAGGTATGCTATTAACTGTAATATGCCTAATATTTAAAAACAAGCAAACATAGTCATTCAAACTTGTATTGTGCAGGTCTAAGTACACTAGTTATTAGCCCTGTTTGGATTCTAGGGTTAGAGTTAGTTTGAGATAGTTTGGGCTCAAAGAGCCCTAAAGTATCCAAACATGAGGGCTAGTTTGAGCTAGTTGCATCTAACCCACTCAAAACAACTATCCCACCCAAGAGGTGCTAATTGGGGCTAGTTCTCCTAGTGCATTTATTGGCCCTATTTGGATACTCTAACATAGCTAGAGGTTAGAGTTAGTTTTTACCTCATGACTAACCCTGAACTAACTCTAGCCAAAGAGGTGTTTGGATGACACTGTTTGCTTGTTAGTTTAGGGTTAACCCTGAACTAATTCTAACCTCTATCTAAGTTAGAGTATCCAAACAGTGCCATTGTTAAATTGAATGGAAAGGCGTGTTAAATACTCCCCCGGGTCCTTTTTACTCTGGATATCAGAATTGTCTAAAGTCAAACTTCATAAAGTTTGACCTTATTTATATGAAAAAATATCAACATCTACCATGCTAAAGTTATACAATATAAAAATTTAAGTCCTGACACATCTATTGATATTGATTTCATATTGTGAATGTTGGTATTTTTTTCTATAAAGTTGGTCAAACTTTACGAGGCTTGAGTTTAGACAAATCTTATATGCACTCTAAAAAGATTCGGAGGGAGTACAACATGCTTAACAACAACCAAATATAGTCATTCATAGAGCTATTGTTAAAATTGGTATTGATGAAATTGAACTGCACAGTTCATACTAGCACATATAGAACATCACATTGTGAATAGCTGAAATAAACAAGGCATACTACGAACAACCAAAGATGGCAATTGAAACTGGACATATGCTAACTGCAAACAATCAAACAACCAAAAACCATAGAAATAAACAAGGCGTAATGCAAACAACCAAATATAGCAATAAATACTAGACATGTTCCCATTACAAAAGGGATTCGAGAAAACAAATCATGGGGTTCCCTCGGTGAAGAGGCACGACAAAACAAATCATGGGTTTCTTCACTTATCACAGATTGGCTCCTCCTCGTGGTCGCCGTCGATGAGGTCTGAATTGGCAGCTAAGGATCTCAAGCCACCGTCGCAGAACGTGTCCTTTAGAAATGACAAAAGGGGCTCCATGGCGATGAAGGATGTCAAATTGTTCATTACGAGCTGCAGGAGATAAGCTGTAGGGCCATCGATGAGATCGACAATTGTCGAACCCGAGGGGTTGGGGGTGGGCAACTTAACCTGTGACATAGCCCGTGTCAAGCCATCGCTGTCGATGACCTCGATGTCATAGCCGGTGTCCGCAACATGCCAGAATACTCTGGCTCTCTGATTCAAAGGCTATGTCCAGTCATCGTCGTCAGCTTCCTCGGCGGCCAACTCGCCGACGTTGGGCAAAGAGGCCGTGGTAAAGCTCTTTTGGGCCATTCGCTCCTCGAGCTCCCCGGGAAGCGTAGCTGGGCTTAGGCTGCAACGCTCTATAGTGGGGTGGGGGGTGGTGGGGATGGGCATCTGTTGCAAAGGGGAGTCACAGGCATCATCTAAGAAACTCTGGGTGGCGAGGGTATGTATATCGGTGGTAACCTGCATGAGGTTACGGGTAGACCGACAGAGGTTGAGAATGGAGGCGGCGCGGCAGCGGCGGTGACCTAGCTAGGTTTAGAGCGAGGGAGGGGTGGTGTGTGTGTGTGTGAGAGAGAGAGAGCGGGGGATTTGGGGTGTGTGTGTGGAGGGGGTCCAAGCTGGTGTTTGAGGAAACACCGCGGGTACTGAGAATTTTATTAGGCGGGAGTAAAATGGCGGGGCTACCAAAAATTTGGATCAAGGGATTGAAGCAAAGAGAGGCGGGAGTAACAAAGATCACCCACGGTTAAAACATAATAATAGTGTGCTATCAAACAGAAAAACACTCCAGCCGAGCAGATATTTTTGAGATTGCGAAGGATGCAGGCGGGAGTAAAATGTTGGGGCTCTAGTTAAAAGAAATGATGGGGCTACTGGTAATTTGGATCAACTGATTGAAGTGGAGCGGGAGTAACAGACATCGCACATGGTCCACACATACGAATTGTGTGCTATCAAACAAAAAACCCTCTACGCGGGCAGATATTTTCAGATGGCAGGGAGTAGATAGTTTCAAGAGCGGGCGGGAAGCCTCATGGAGCCCAATCTACTGTGATGTTGTGGGTGACAGGGGCAGGGGCGTGGTACACGGGTAGTCCTAGGGAACCGTGTTTGTTGTGTACCCAATCGCAGACGGTTGCTGCGTCCGACTCGTCTACTGTTTATAATTTTTGCGAAAAATGCGGGAAAGGGTCAGAACACGAATGCATTGCATGTGGACCAAATATATGTATGGAAAGGGTAGTTTGATGTTCAAATACCCAATGAACAACTTTGATGTGGCACCTGTCGCACAAAGTGCACGTCATTATTGCTAGACCCTCACACACACACTTCGTGTTGGCGGGCGGGGAATCCTAGCTATGTACGCATGCCCCCAAATAGCTAGGTCTAACATCTCACCCTATCATAACACAAAACCGAAAGGAGTACATCATGGTCAAACCCCTCACCCCCACGGACACACACACACACACTCAGGAGGGGAATCCTAGCTATTAACGCATGCCCCCAAATAACTAGGTCTAATATCTCACCCTACCATAACACCAAACCGAATGGAGTACATCATGGTCAACCCCCTGCTTCCGAACAAATCTGGACCGTCACTACTGCAGGATGCTGCTAACGCGACACTACGATCAGAGACCCTTCGATGAAACTACGTGCGATGCAATAATCACAAACGGTGATGTAAAAAACCCGTCAAAGAAGGTGCAAAACATTTGAGATGACAGATGCATCAAACACGGTTCATATTTTAGTTGCCTATGCGATGAGGGGCATATGGTTCAGTTGAATGAACTATTTGTGATGAGGCAAACCAAAAGAAACGGGCAACCAAATGAAGGTGTGTGTGATATACAACATACGGTTCACTCGGATGAATTGTTTGTGATTAAGCAACACAAAAGAAACGGTCAACTAGATCAAGGTGTGTGCGATATATAACATATAGTTCACTTAGATAAACTGTTTGATTTGAGCCAAGAAAACAGAAATGGTTCAATTTAACAAGATGTGTGTGATACGCGACAAATAGGTCTGTAATCAGAAATGTGTGCGAAGACCGATAATAATACAGACGATTGTTGCTAATAAGCTGTGTGTGTTGTGGGAAAACGCTTGGTGGTATACAATTGTCAGCGATTGATGAAATCATCACCGACGAGTTCCCTAGTATGGTCCATGTGTGATGTCATTACACACAGAACAACATCATATGTACTTATAACTTATAAGGACTTGATTCCATAAATAGATTGAACATCCAATTACATATGTGGATAGTACACACATGACCTTTGCACACACCAAAGTATGTTCCAAAATGCCTAGAAAACTCAAATAAAAAGGCAAAACAAACCGTGAATAATTTCATATTACTATAGTTGCATGTTGCCTCTATAAAATAAATCAAGGCGGGAAGAGACAGCGTATGTCGTTTCGCACACATAGGTGACAAGGTCCCTCTCGGAACCATGAGCGTTTTTGAGAGAAGCTCCGGTTTGTAAAAAGTTTGTACCAAAACTTGTCCCAAATTGGACAATTTTTTTACCACAACATGTTGGTGCTATGTCATAACACCATGCCAAGTTTCATGATTTTGAGGCGAGTTTTGGATTTACAGTAATTTTAAAACCAGTTCTCAATGTTTACTATCGTGTCGGCATTGCCCTGGATAGGCCTTTTCCTCGTGGGTCCCAAATGACAAATCCAAATCTGTCACTACCATGCAACTTTTCTTATTAAGAATTACAACCCATTTGGTGTGCTAGCTGAAAATAAGTTTGTTGGTGCTAGTGGGCGCTAAGAACTTGCGGTTCTGTAATGAACAAAGATCTCAAGGATCCCGCAAGAGTGAGGTTCTTTCCCTATGTTGTGAATGCTTACAATATTTATGGCTTAATTAAAGAAATGGCATGCCATTGGCCCAGTATGAAAGAAAATATGGGTCAAAGCCGAGTTGAAAAGGGCAACAATATCTAACTCCAGCTTACAAACAGTACAAAAGCACGACAATTAATTGCTCATCAGGTTTACACAAAGTCTAGATTGAACAGGACAATGACATCTAACTCAACCAAATTTTTCAGTAGTCACAATCAAATGGACCGGTATGATCCATAAAATCAAGATCCCGGGCCAGAAATTCTACTGGTACATGATGACAATCTGTTGTAAATAGAAGCCGAGCACGATCAGAAGCCCTTAGGTCCACCTGAAACTTCTTTTTATGCCGTTCAACACTTGCAGCCATAAGAAATTTCTTGTCGAAAAACTTAATCCTCACGGACAATAGTGCCCTCACATTCAGCATGAAGAATGTGACAAAGCTAGTCTTTGCATTGTTGGATGCATATCCGTCTAGCGTTACTATCTTCAAATGAATGCCATGCAATCTGAGAAAATCCCGGTGCTTCTTGAACCATCGATTGGTTATACTTTTTTCTGCATGTGTTAGTGCCTAAATAGAGATGAAGATTGAAAACATTAATGTCTAAAAAAGATTATGTTGAAAGAGTGATAGTTGAACGACTAATTATAGTACATTATACATGGGCTTTCAACGTGCGTGAAATCATCACCTTTACATACAAATTCTCCAAACATGGAAAGCATTGCAGGCAGCCAATAATCGTGTTCAGATCAAAACACCACATACTGATATGTAAGGTCTTGACAGAATCCACCACCACTGATAGGATGGACAACCTCTTCATTGAGCATAGAACATAATATCAGTACCAGAAGTGTACTCCAAGATGATACTTATGCGCACAAATGAAAAAAACAGATTACAAAAAATTTATGTGAATAATATAGAGTACCTCAATAGTGTGGAGCCTAACACCATCTTGAACCATATAAAAAGATCACAAATTGCACCCAAGGTCTCTAGTTTAGGCGCAGAAACTACAATTATTTGTGAAGGTACTATAGCAGAATCAAGGAGCAACCTTTGAAGTAAAGGGGCATCTTCGATGGTGAGATCATGTCCAAAAAAACAAATTCCCATGCTTACAAGGTGGGGCGACTTTATTTTGAGACAACGGATACGAATTTCCATTCCAAAACCAAGCAGGAAGCGCTCTAGGACAGGGTAGCTGGAGTGGATGGTGTTGTGCAGTGCGGCCTCCGACGGATCAACCACCACAAGCGCAAGTATTTTTAGCAATGGGAGTCGAAGCATTTGTACCATATTGTCTGCTAGATGGCATCGGGCGAAGGTGGCGGTGTGGAGAGAGGAGGAAAACCATGAGATGGACATGGGTGGTGAGGGCACAGATACATCGGTTCGTGGTATGTTACATACATAGTCATGATAGAACTCAAGGTGCTTGAGTTTATCAAATTGACGGGATGTCAGCCAGGCGGCCACCATGCAGGGTATGTCCAGCAGGTAGCATGCCGGGATGCAGATGCGTTGAATGGAGCCCTGGTGGGAGGAGATGATGGCTCCGGGGAGTTCAGAATCATCATCGACAGATAGCTGACGACAATCGAGATTAAGAGGCATGGCGTGCCATAGAGTGCGCCACTGAGATGCGAGGACTTGTGTGTGGCAGCCAACCTTGATGGGGAGAAGGGAGATGATTGAGGGAGTCCCGGATTAGGGGGTATCCGGGCAGCCAGACTATATACTTTGGCCGGACTGTTGGACTATGAAGATACAAGATTGAAGACTTCGTCCCGTGTCCGGATGGGACTCTCCTTTGCGTGGAAGGCAAGCTTGGCAATTCAGATGTTAGATCTCCTTCTCTGTAACCGACTGTGTGTAACCCTAGCCCCCTCCTGTGTCTATATAAACCAGAGGGTTTAGTCCGTAGGACAACAACAATCATAATCATAGGCTAGCTTCTAGGGTTTAGCCTCTATGATCTCGTGGTAGATCAACTCTTGTAATACTCATATCATCAAGATCAATCAAGCAGGAATTAGGGTATTACCTCCATCGAGAGGGCCCGAACCTGGGTAAACATCGTGTCCCCAGCCTCCTGTTACCATTAGCCTTAGACGCACAGTTCGGGACCCCCTACCCGAGATCCGTTTGTTTTGACACCGACATTGGTGCTTTCATTGAGAGTTCCACTGTGTCGTCGCAGTAAGGTTTGATGTCTCACCTCATTGTCAAGGACAACATCACCTCTGGGGGAGCCCTGGCTTTAGGCCAAACTCTCTGACTAGGCGGCTTCGTCATGACCGCCCGATCGGCTGTCGCGTCGACGATGACTTCTCAGGTCATCAAAAACAGCCTCCACATCAACTCAGAACTTGCCAAACAGATGGATCCGATGGAGCTCTCTTCAATGAATGAGCTCTTGGACCGCATCGCCACTCTGGGTGTCGCTGAGGGAGTTCCGGACTAGGGGGTGTCCGGATAGCCGAACTATCATCATCGGCCCGGACTCCAAGACTATGAAGATACAAGATTGAAGACTTCGTCCCGTGTCAGGATGGGACTTTCCTTGGCGTGGAAGGCAAGCTTGGCGATACGGATATGTAGATCTCCTACCATTGTAACCGACTTTGTGTAACCCTAGCCCTCTCCGGTGTCTATATAAACCGGATGGCTTTAGTCCTTAGGACGAACAACAATCATACCATAGGCTAGCTTCTAGGGTTTAGCCTCCTTGATCTCGTGGTAGATCCACTCTTGTAACACACATCATCAATATTAATCAAGCAGGACGTAGGGTTTTACCTCCATCAAGAGGGCCCGAACCTGGGTAAAACATCGTGTCCCTTGTCTCCTGTTACCATCCGCCTAGACGCACAGTTCGGGACCCCCTACCCGAGATCCGCCGGTTTTGACACCGACATTGGTGCTTTCATTAAGAGTTCCTCTGTGTCGTCACCGATAGGCTCGATGGCTTCTTCGACCATCATCAACGATGCAGTCTAGGGTGAGACCTTTCTCCCCGGACAGATCTTCGTATTCGGCGGCTTCGCGCTGCAGGACAATTCGCTTGGCCATCTGGAGCAGATCGAAAGCTACGCCCCTGGCCGTCAGGTCAGGTTTGGAAGTTTGAACTTCATGGCTGACATCTGCGGGGACTTGATCCTCGATGGATTCGAGCCACAGCCGAGCGTGGCACACTGTCACGGCGGGCATGATTTAGCTCTGCAGCCGGACAGTACCTTGGAGGCCGCACTCGAACTCGCTCCGATCTTCAGTTCGGAGCCGGCTGCGCAGATCGAGGACGGATGGCTAGACACCGCCTCGGGGGCTGCAACCTCTACGTCGATAGAGCTGAACACTGACCTTGTCCCTCATAAAGCTCGTGACTCCGAGGTGCCGGACTCCTTGCCGGACTCCGAACCTCCCGCGCCCCCTCCGATCGAATCCGATTGGGCGCCGATCATGGAGTTCACCGCAGCGGACATCTTTCAACACTCGCCTTTCGGCGACATCCTGAGTTCGCTAAAGTATCTCTCGTTATTAGGAGAGCCCTGGCCGGACTGCGGTCAGGACGGTTGGGATGCGGACGACGAAGAAATTCAAAGCCCACCCACCACCCACTTGGTAGCCGCTGTCGACGATCTAACCGACATGCTAAACTATGACTCTGAAGACATCGA
Source organism: Triticum aestivum (assembly GCF_018294505.1). Classification (NCBI taxonomy): domain Eukaryota; kingdom Viridiplantae; phylum Streptophyta; class Magnoliopsida; order Poales; family Poaceae; genus Triticum; species Triticum aestivum. The sequence continues at coordinate 550,216,146 of NC_057801.1, forward strand.
CAGTATGGACGACGATGCCGGAGACGACCAAGAACCAGCGCCTACCAGGCACGGGAAAGCCACCCCAACTCATGATGTATACATGGTGGATACACCAAAAGGAAGCGATAATGAGGAAAAATGGGACGTGGCGAAGGACAACTCCCCCAACAAACAACCAAAGCGGCGACGCAAGCGCCGCCCGAAGACCGGCATCAGTAAAAACGGCACCCATACGGACCCGGCCCTAGAGCAGGGCGAAGTTGTGGACGACGCACATGTCAACAAGCAGCCAGCCGGACATGAACTGGACAAGCAACCCATCGCCGGCGAAGATGATCTCACATCACCAGAGCATATGAATCTTCATAAAAGGCTCGTCGCCACTGCAAGAAGTTTGAAGAAGCAAAAGCGGAAGCTCAAAACAGCGGAGGACGCACTCAGAATGAGATGGAGCAAAGTACTCAACAGCGCAGATAAACATGGCGCTAGTCACCAGACAAAGAGCTACCCGAAGCGCAAGCTGTTGCCCAAATTTGACGAGGAGGCCTTAGAGCCCCCGCAGTCAAAAAAGAAAGAAGCCGCCTGGCCGGATAGACGACCGGATGACAGGCCAAGAGCAACAAGGGGCGCCGCACACAAGCCAGCACACGATCAGCATAAAGATCCTCGGAAAAGGGACGACCCAGTCAGATCTATTTATGGGCCAAAAAAGAAGACTCCAGGAAGCAACATAACCCGCCGAGCATTCAAAGACAACGGCACACCCAAATACAGGGGCGCCGCACACCCACTATGTTTCACCGATGAGGCACTGGATCATGGATTTCCAGCGGGATTCAAACCCATAAACATAGAAGCATATGACGGAACAACATACCTGGGAGTCTGGACTGAGGACTACATCCTACACATACATATGGCCAGAGGAGACGATCTTCATGCCATAAAATACCTACCCCTCAAGCTCAAAGGGCCAGCTCGGCATTGGCTTAAAAGCCTCCCAGAAAATACCATTGGAAGTTGGGAAGAGCTTGAGGATGCGTTTCGAGCAAACTTTCAGGGGACCTATGTCTGCCCTCCGGATGCAGACGATTTAAGTCACATAACTCAACAGCCCGGAGAGTCAGCATGCAAATTCTGGAACAAGTTCCTCACTAAAAAGAACCAACTAGTAGACTGCCCGGACGCGGAAGCCTTAGCAGCCTTTAAACACAACGTCCGAGACGAATGGCTTGCCAGACACCTCGGCCAGGAAAAACCAAGAACAATGGCCGCACTAACAAGCCTCATGACCCGCTTTTGCGCGGGGGAAGACAGCTGGATGGCTAGATGCAGCACCAGCAACTCGAGTACATCCGAAGTTAGGGATGGAAATGGGAAATCACGATGCAGAAAAGATCAGCGCCAGAATAAGGAAAATGGCCCGAATAGTACGGCGGTCAACGCCGGATTCAAAAGCTCTCGGCCGAACAACAAAACACTGCCCCTCAAGGACAACAGTGACGAGCTATCCAACCTAAACAAGATTCTGGATAGACTATGTCAAATACATGGCACCTCCGGGAAGCCCGCAAACCATACCCACAGAGATTGTTGGGTCTTCAAACAGTCCGGCCGACTTAATTCCGAACACAAGGGGCTCGACACACCAAGCAAAAGTGACGAAACCCAAAAGCAGCAATCTGGAAAACAAAAGACTTTCCCACTAGAAGTCAAAACAGTGAACTCACTTCATGTGATAACACGAAAAGACAGCGCGGCACCTGCTATACCAGGACACCGCCCGCAGAATGGGGATAGACCCTACCAAAATTCGTCGTAGCAGCACTTCCTTCAAAGGAGTGACGCCAGGCCTTTAAGCCAATTATACAGGCTCGGTACCACCAGAGGTTGTGTTCGGCTCATCCGACAACCTCCATCGTGAAAAGCTCACTCTACATCGCCCCATTGAAACAGTAGCCCTTAAGCACTATTAGGGCGCGCAGCTATCGCCAGCCCTAATGCAATACCACATTACGCGTTTTTTATGCTTAAGAATGCCCGGTCAACGTGGCATGATTTCATTAAAAAGTAACTCCGCATGTTCCTTGACCACGGAGAACGTGAGACTGCTTCAACAGCCACACACTAACCAGACCTTGCAGGTCAAAGCCCCTAAAAATAGGTCATTCGGACCTCGGACATGGTTAGGCGAGTCCGGCGTAACTAAACAAGGGGCTTCCCAGCCGCATACCCCCTTCATAAGGGGCCGCGTGTATAAATCATGAGAGCCAATAAAGCTCAACTTTCCTCATTTTATTCTATTTTAATACAACTTCTGCACGATATTTCTTGAAAACTAAGTCATTATATTTTTCAGATGAAGCACATGCTACACCCGTCCAGGATACAGCACAACGGAGACACAGGCGCAGACGTGCAGCAGGGACCCGTTGCAAGGATTCTTTTCAGATTAAGACCCTGCATAAACCTTTCTTACTGTCTCTTGTTGATACACATCCCCCGGTTCCCCACCATAGCCGAGGAGGAGGCTGGCGTTTTGGCATCGGCCACGTCAGAAGTTCCCTCCTGTACCTGGACACAAGGGGCTTAGGGCATTGTTCTGCCCGGTATCATAAAGACCGAACACCTCAGGGAGTGTTCGGCGTCTCGAGTTAGGCCTTATATGCATCAGCTCCGAATCATGTCTTTGGTGAAATGTTGGGTTTGCTCGGCTCCTGTGTTTTGCTGCCTTACATTCCGCATCATCGGCTAACGCGGCACCAGGAGAACTACTGCGATTGTGCCACGGTTCGGCCGGGCAAGCACCTCAGTAGAGAAAGCCGAAAACTGACTGTCATGATATAGCGAGAGACTGGTCAACCATTCGATCGACCATTGGAATGTTTAGAATTCCTCCGCTTTGACAAAGGACCGCTTCCCGGTCAGGCACATACGCGCCCCGAGTTCGGGAAGAGCGGTGCCACCAGGGGCTATATAGTAGCCCCACATTCGAGCTCCTATGGCTAAGTGAAAGTGATAAAGCATTATAGTCCGGTTGCCTAGTTTGCTACGCTATCACCTCCTTAAAAGGACCAAGACGTTGGATTAAGTGTGAAAAAGCGCTTTTCTTTTTGCAAACACCCCCGCACCATGTGCGTGGGGGCTAAAGCCAAAGACTGCCATCTTTCAGATTATACATACATATACGGCCGCACAGGAGATAGTTCAATACTTGAACACACAAGTATAAAAAGTCATTGCATTATAAATATAATTCAGAAATCATACATGTCATTCAAACATAACATCTTTCGAGCACTGCGACTCTATTATACGAGCGCCCGGTAGGACTTCCTCAAAATAGTGCTCGGTGGGGAATCGGCTTTTGTCCGAACCCCGGGATGCAATAGCGGTGGCATCCATCTCCGCCCAGTATGTCTTACCACGAGCGAGAGCCATCCGTGCACCTTCTATGCATGCCGACCGCTTCATCGCCCCAATATGCGGCACCGCCCCAAGGAATTGCTGCAACAAGCCAAAATAACTCTTCGGCTTGGGCCTTTTCGGCAACAGATGAGCGACCACATCCGTCATGGCTAGTCCGGACAATCTATTCAGCTCAGCCCACTCAACCAGCCAATCACTCAACGGAAGTGGACGCTCCGGACTATGGAATTGAGACCAGAAAAGCTCTTCCATTTCATGATCCTCCTGGCTTCGAAAGTGCACGACTGCGTCCGCCGCACTCGCTGCCAAGTCCAGATAAGGATCCTCCGCACCGTACAATCGGCCCAGCTGAGCATACTTCGGATCCGTGAACTTCCTACACAGCATAAAGGGCTTTCCAGCCACAATGTCTCCGACCTGACGTAGTTCCTCCTTCATAGCCCGCATCGCACTACGGGCATCCTTGGCTTCGGCGTCGGCCTTCTTCAGGTCCTCTTGCTCCGCTCGGCGTTCTCCTTCAAGAGCCTCCAGGCGGTCGGTAGCAACTTTTAATTTCGTGGCCATTCCGGCCATCTCCTCCCTGCTTCGGCAATGAGCAGCCTTCTCGGCTTCTAGCTCTTCCGCTGCCTTCAAGGCAGCCGCCTCGCTTTTTCTGGCTTGCTCCTTGGCCCGAGCAAGTTCTGCTCGAAGGCCTTCCACAGCAGCAGCACTATCTGCATCAGGCATACAAATCGTAAGGAATGGGCGTCAGCTCCCTTACTAGGCGACCGCAGAGCAACCACATACCTTGTGACTCATCGAGTCGTTTATTAACCAGAGAGATGTACGCATCCGCAACATTGAGTTGCCTCTTCAGCTCGGCAAATCCTTCAGTCCGGCTGGCCACCGAATGTTCCGCCACCTGCATAGGAAAGGCGACAATCTATAACTGAGATTATGATCCTCGGCACGCTGCCGCTTTCGACAGCATACCATGTCTCAGGGGCTACTATCTATACAGGGCGCACTTCATGTGCAAAACTGTCAAAAGGTATGTCATTTTTTGCGTACCTCAAATCCCGTCAGCAAACTTCCGACGGCCTCACACAACCCGCTTTCGGCGGACGAGATCCTTTCAATCACCATACCCATTAATGTGCGGTGATCTTCTGAGACGGATGCCCTCTTAAGCAAATCCTGCAGCTCCACCGGCCGTACTCCAATGGGTGCCGAACTCTCTGGCCCCGCCGGACTCGGGGAGACCCTCCGTGACGACACCTCCGAAGGTCTCCCGAAGATGAGCTGTGCTGAGATGGGTTGAGGTCCGAACTACAAGGTGAAAACTTCGGTTACCCTTAGAAATTAAAACAGGGATGTCCACTATTACAAAATTCCCCCTTTTTACTTATGGCTCGCTAGAGGGCTGATTCCTCCGCGGAGATAGTTCGGCCGGGGCTCTTCCCGGCCCGGTACCTTCCGGTGCAGATTTCTTTCCCCGCTTTGAGGCCTTGGCCTCCGGGTCTTCGGAAGCGGTCCTCTTCTCCCCCTGGAAGGAGGGACTCTCGATTCCTCCCTTACTGAAAGCCTCCGTGGCGGAGGTGGTATGTCCCCTGTGCCCTTCTTCGCCCTCCTCCGAAGGTGCAACCTCTAGCATTTTGATTAACGCGGGATCCTGCGTGGTCTCAGGGAGGGGGGCCGGACACCGTATCAGTTTTGCTTGCGCTATCCACTCCTGTCCAAAGGATAGCTGGTTAAAAGGCAAACCCACGGTAAATAAATGGACGATGTGTCTGGACACAGGGCTACTTACTTGAGTATCCGGGCGATTGTAGCTTAGGCCAGCATCCTCGGTCAATTCCGGACGCATCTCTTGCGATCCGAAGAACAGTTCGTACATCTCCGCGGGTGTCAAACCCATGAAGTGTTGAAGAGCTCGTGGCCCCTCCGGATTAAATTCCCATAGGCGGAGGGGGCGACGTTTGCAGGGCAGTAGGTGCCGGATCAACATAACCTGTACCACTACGGCCAGATTGATCTCCCTTTCTTGGAGGCCTCGAATCCGGTCCTGCAACAGGGGAATGTCCTTGGACGGCCCCCAGTCACGCCCCTTGTTGACCCACGAAGTCAGCCGCTGTGGAGGGCCCGAGCGGAAGACGGGCGGCAGCCTCTTCCTGCTGCCCCTGGGAGCGGTGATATAGAACCACTCCTGTTGCCACAAGCCGAGCTCCTCCTGAAAAGAGCCCTCGAGCCATGGAGCATCGGCCCTCTTGCTTATAACCGCCCCGCCGCACTCTGCTTGACGCCCCTCAATCATCTTCGGCTCCACGTCAAAGGTTTTGAGCCACAAGCTGAAGTGAGGGGTAGTGCGGAGGAAGGCTTCCCAGACGACAATGAATGATGAGATGTGGAGGATAGACTCCGGAGCCAAGTCATGGAATTCTAGCCCATAGTAAAACATGAGCCCCCTCACGAAGGGATCCGTCGGGAAGCCTAAACCCCGACGGAGGTGAGACACGAACATGACGCTCTCACCAAGCTCGGGAGTGGGAATAACTTGCCCTCGGGCAGGCAGCCTATGCGAAATCTCGTAGGTTAAGTACCTGGTGTCTCTTAGCTTTAGCACATCCTCTTCCGTGACGGAGGAGGGCATCCACTGGCCTCGTGGGTCGGGGCCGGACATTGTCGAAGATCAAAGGTACCCAAATATGGAGCCCTGGGTGTTGGAACTCGGGGCGAGGGGCAGATTCGATAGAGGATTGAAGGAAAAGAACGGGCCTTGGTCTCATTATAAAGAGGGAGAATACCAAGAGCCATCCCCGTGACCGTTTGGAACCCGCCTTCGATGGAGGGGGCGTGGCAACGGGCGCGGTTGGGTTACCCACGTCCGTATTGATGGGAATCCTGGAATAAGGGGAACACGATCTCTGCTTCAACAAGACGTGCCAAGGAAACCGCCTCGCTAAACGCGCGGAGGTGGAACAATAAAAACAATTCGAGTAAAGGCTTGGTAATGGTGTGACGTCACGCCACAAAATATGTCAGCAGATTGAACTTGTGTAATATTATTCTCTCTACGGTAGTATGTGGAATTTATTTTGCATAGCCGGACACTATCCTGGTGTTCACAATCTTCTATAAATTATTCGGAGGAAGAACCCGCCTTGCAATGCCGAAGACAACATGCGCGCCGGACTCGTCGTCATTGAAGCCTGGTTCAGGGGCTACTGAGGGAGTTCCGGACTAGGGGGTGTCCGGATAGCCGAACTATCATCATCGGCCGGACTCCAAGACTATGAAGATACAAGATTGAGCACTTCGTCCCGTGTCCGGATGGGACTTTCCTTGGCGTGGAAGGCAAGCTTGGCGATACGGATATGTAGATCTCCTACCATTGTAACCGACTTTGTGTAACCCTAGCCCTCTTCGGTGTCTATATAAACCGGATGGCTTTAGTACTTAGGACGAACAACAATCATACCATAGGCTAGCTTCTAGGGTTTAGCCTCCTTGATCTCGTGGTAGATCCACTCTTGTAACACACATCATCAATATTAATCAAGCAGGACGTAGGGTTTTACCTCCATCAAGAGGGCCCGAACCTGGGTAAAACATCGTGTCCCTTGTCTCCTGTTACCATCCGCCTAGACGCACAGTTCGGGACCCCCTACCCGAGATCCGCCGGTTTTGACACCGACAGTCGCTATGGACTATGATTGTATTGGGCTTAAACCCGACCAAAGGGAGATTAACTCTCCACCGGTCACCCATGAGATAGCGGTATTGGAAGAACAACGCAGTGATTCTCCCTCTATTTTGAGGACGAACTATGTCCATATTTTTGAGCTCCCTGAGCTGGATACCCATTTGCGGGAGGACACGACTCAAACCCCGAGCTTAGAATCGAGCATTGGGCCGGAAAATTTGGGCAACCTCCCGAAGCCCGAGCTTCCAAGCTCGGAAGCTTCTTTTCCCCTGGGACTCAGATCGGGTCAGGGTTTGGACTTAAATCTACCCACCCACCCAGATTCAAGAAATCTTTCCCACATCCGACAAGAGCCCCAAGAGATAGTACATCACTTCTGGGCCAGATTCCTCCTTGTAATAAACAAGGTCAAGGACTGTTGCGAGGAAGACGCAATCTCACTCTTTTGCAAAAATTGCACGGACAAGGGAATCCTCAACGCCATAAGTCGCCGCGACATAGTACGCCTTTGCTGACTTGGCGGCCATAGTACAGAAGTACTGTGCGATGGAAAGCGCCTAGAAAACCCAAACAAAATTCTGGGATCCTCTGACCCTCACTAAATCCTTCATCCGAACTAAAAGGGTAACCTCTCGCAAGTTACCCGACTCAATCACCAAAAAGCCAAGGCCTGCGGCAGGGCGCGGAACCGTATTGGAGGAATGGCTCAATGGGCAATGCAAAACTCACAGCACACCAGATACCATACCAACACATAGCCTTAGAGCATGTTGGATACTCCGGCAGGTAGCGAAGAGCGGCGAGGATCTCCTCATCAACCATATCACAGATCAACATCCCGCCGAATATAACAATATGGTACTGACAGTCTTCGAGACTTTCGCCTCAAACAATAGGCGTAAGCAAGCACTCCGCAGCCTCGCCGAAGTCTGCCACGTTGCAGCAATGAATCCATGGAACGACACGGCTATAACTTTCAATGCCAGTGACGAACCGCATTCCGAACAGTCCGGGCACCAGCCGCTTTGGTCCTTAGTCCAATTGTGGATGGCTTCCGGCTTACTAAAGTGCTCATGGACGGCAGTAGCGGATTAAACCTCATCTACGAGGAGACCCTCAACAAGATGGAAATAGACAAGAGCCGCATTGAGTGGAGCAGCACGACCTTCAGGGGAATCGTCCCCAGTCGGGAGGCACGATGTGCGGGAAAACACACATTAGATGTGGTATTCGGCACGCCGGAGAATTACAGGTCCGAAGAAATCACATTCCAAGTGGCTCCGTTTAGCAGCGGATACCACACCCTTTTAGGGCGGGACGCATTCGCGAGATTTCAAGCTATACCCCATTACGGGTACATGAAGCTCAAAATGTCCGGGCCCAATGGAATCATCACTCTAGCTAGTGATTCGGACATCACACTCTGTGCCGAAAATAAAACTGCCGCGCTGGCCCTGGAGGCATTATCTGAAGCCCTCGCAGCCGAAGAACTAACCATGCTGCGCGCCATAGTGGACAGAGACGACGTGATACTCGACAAGCGACCCAAGTCCACCTCTTTCAAACCAGCGGACGAGATAGTCAAATTCCAGGTCCACCCAACGGACCCCACAAAGACAGCTTCCATTGGGACATAGCTGAACCCAACAATAGATGCCGCACTGCGAAAGTTCCTGCGTGAGAATTGGGATATCTTCACCTGGCATCCTTCAGACATGCCGGGCATCCCACGCAAGCTGGCCGAACACAACCTAAATATACTGAAGGGATACAAGCCGGTCAAGCAGACTCTTTGGCGCTCTTCAGAACCCAAGTGACAAGCCATGGGAGAAGAGATAGCCGAGCTACTCAAGGCCGGATTCATTAGAGATATAAAACATCCGGATTGGCTAGCAAACCTGGTGATGGTACCAAAGAAGGAAAAATCCTGGCGCCTATGTGTCGATTTCAAGGACCTCAATAAGGCTTGCCCAAAGGATGCCTTCCCCCTCCCCCGCATTGATCAAATCATCGACGCTACCACAGGACACGACTCATTGTGTTTCCTCGATGCATACTCCGGATACCATCAAATTAAGATGGCGGAGTCCGACCAAGCCACAACGGCATTCATAACACCATACTGCCCCTTCTGTTTCAATACCATGCCTTTTGGGCTCAAAAATGCCGGCGCAACATATCAATGCATGATTCAGACATGCCTGGAGAAGCAGATCGGCAAAACAGTGGAGGCATACATAGACGACGTGGTCATCAAAACTAGACACGTCGAATCTTTAATAGATGACTTGAGACTTACGTTCGATAATCTCCGAACATATGACATCAAGCTCAACCCGGAAAAATGTGTCTTCGGCGTACCTTCCGGGAAGTTGCTCGGCTTGATCATTTCCAATAGAGGAATTGAAGCAAATCCGGCAAAAATCCGAGCTCTGTCACAGTTGGCTATTCCAACAGACCTCAAGCAAATCCAGAAATTAACTGGATGCATGGCTGCCCTAAGCCGCTTTATTATTGGGAGAAAAGGCACTACCCCTCTATCGCCTTCTTTGGCGCACCGAACACTTCGAGTGGATGGATGCGGCCACGGCCGGACTGGAAGAAATAAAGCCCCTCTTGGCTAAAAATCCAATCCTGACCGTGCCAAATACTGGCGAACCCATGCTATTATATATAGCTGCAACACACTAGGTTGTAAGCGTAGTGCTCGTCATCAAACGAGAAACGGACGGACACAAGTTCCCGCTTGAAAAGACGGTATACTACGTATCCACAGTCCTCACTCCATGCAAATCTCGGTACCCACATTATCAAAAGATAGCATACGCGGTCTTCATGGCATCCCAGAAACTACGACACTACTTTCAGGAGTGCTCAATCACGGTGGCCTCAAAAGTACCACTCAATGATATAATAAATAACCGCGATGCCATGGGCTAGATTGCCAAATGGGCTATCGAGCTCCTTCCGTTCGACATCACATACAAACCACGGTGAGACATTAAGTCACAAGTACTAGCTGACTTTGTCGCTGAATGGACAGAAGCCGAACTCCCTAAAGAGTACGTCGCATACTCCAATTGGATCATGCACTTCAATGGCTCTAAGATGTTGGCCAGATTGGGAGCGGGTGTTGTCCTGACATCTCCCACCGGAGACACGGTCCAATACGTACTCCAAATACTATACACAGACTCCAACAATGCAGCCGAATATGAGGCTCTGTTGCATGGTCTTCGGATGGCAGTCTCCATGGGCATCCAACGCCTAGAAGTGTGCGGGGACTCGAACCTCGCAATATCACAGGTAAATGGAGACTTTGATGCCAAGGATCCAAAAATGGCGGCCTACCGTAATGCCGTCCTTAAAATGTCAGCTCGGTTCGAGGGGCTCGAATTCCACCATGTGGTCCGAGAAAACAATCAAGCGGCGGATATTCTCACCCACATCGGTGCTAAACGCGACCCCGTCCCACCCTATATCTTCTTGGAAAGGCTGTTCAATCCCCCCGTGGTATGGAAAGGGGAGACCGGCAATACCAGTCCGGATCCGAATACAACCGCAGATTCTGAACCATCTGATGTAATCGGAGGCTCTGCCACCGAAATAACACCTTTGGCCCATGAAATCATGGCTGTCATCGCCCCGTGGACCGAGCCCTTCTTAGCCTACCTAAATAGGCAAGAGCTCCCCGAGGACCAAAATGAGGCACGCTGTATTGTGCGGCGTTCTAAGGCCTACAAAGTCCATGAGGGAGAACTTTATAAGAAAAGCGCCACCGGAGTGCTCCAAAGATGCATCTCCGAAGAGGAAGGGCGGCAGCTCTTGGCTGAAATCCATGCCGGACTCGCCGGGCACCACGCCGCAGCTCGGGCACTTGTTAGCAAGGCCTTCTGTACAGGTTTTTACTGGCCGACAGCCCGGGCAGATGCACAGGACCTTGTCCAACATTGCGTCGGTTGCCAACTCTTCACCAATCAGAGCCATATGCCCCCTATCGCTCTCCAAACAATCCCATAACTTGGCCCTTCGCGGTCTGGGGGCTGGATATGGTTGGACCTCTTAAAGTGGGAAGCCATAAGAAAAAATACTTATTGGTCATGGTGGACAAGTTCACCAAATGGAAAGAAGCCAAACCAGTTAAAACGGCTAAATCCGGACTAGTGATAGACTTCATATCAGGGGTCGTGCACCGTTATGGTGTCCCCCACAACATCATCACTGACAATGGCTCAAATTTCACAGCCAATGAAGTGAAAACTTGGTGCGGCAATATGGGCATTAAGCTCGATTACGCCTCTGTCTATCACCCCCAAACGAACGGTCAAGTTGAACGCGCAAATGGTCTTATCATGAGCGGCATCAAACCCAGACTAATGCGATCCTTGAAGGAATCAGATACGCATTGTGTCGAGGATCTCGTCTCCGTACTCTGGGGGCTGTGGGCCATGCCAAATCGCACCAGCGGATACACACCATTTTTTATGGTGTACGGCGCAGAGGCAGTACTACCCTGCGATATAATTCATGACCCACCTCGTGTGTGCATGTACGAAGAGAAAAAAGTCGAGCTAGATCGGCAGCACAACTTAGATGCCCTGGAGGAGGAGCGTGACATCGCAAAAGCCTGTTCCGCATTCTATCAGCAACAGGCTCGAAGGTATCAAAGCAGAGAAGTACGGGCCAAAACTTATAATGTTGGCAAGCTCGTTCTACACCTACCGGAGAAGAAGAAGGACAAGCTCAAGCCCAAGTGGGAGGGTCCCTTCATCATTGATAAAGTCCTCACCGGAGGAGCGTACCGTCTGCATAATGCATCAGATAACAGACTCGAGCCGAACCTATGGAACGCGGCCAGACTCCGAAGATTCTACGCCTAGTGCCGAACTCAGTGTTCGTCTCCTTACCTCCACCTTTTCAATTATGTCCTCCTTTTTTCTTTCTCCCCCTCTTTTCTTTTTACACACAAAGCCTTAAATGCTTTACAGATGCTTCTATCACTCCGGCCGCACTATGCGTGCTCAATATACCTGGGGGCTTCCTATACGGAAGCTTAAGATAATTATTTTCATAGCTTCATGCCCACCACATATGCGTCACCTTTCCATATGTGCCTTTTCTTCACCATTATATGCATCGATATGACTTAAGTTTTGGCCATGCTGGGTTGCCTGGCTCTTGTGTTTATGCCCTACATTCCCGTTAATTCAGCTAGGGCATAAGGGGAGCACCTCTGCGATTGTTACTGCCGGTTCAGCCGGATGTGTACCTCAGACTAGGTGAAGCCGAAAGCTAGCGTTCTTAAGGGAATATTCGGCCGGTGAACAAAAGATGCTCTTTGTCTATTACAGCATAAATCCCCAGATGTTTTGTATCCTGCGTCTCTGTTCGCAGTTCAGACATGCACATGATGCATGCATACCCAGGGAAAGGAACCCTTAACAGAACTATTCTCTCTGGAAGATGTTTCTTACTAACCATGTAATATAACATAACTAGTTGGGTACTTGTCTGTTCAAGCACTTATGACCTCTACGCTTGGTTTCCACGCGTACCCCGGTTCTACATAACTGAGCGGGTATTCGGATACACTTCGGACTGTCGGGTCTGGAGGCTGAAGCGAAAAGGTCCACCAAGACAAATGATTTACAATCCGGCTGGGGACTACATACGTCCATTGAAGTACATAGTCACTTGGACTGGCTAAATTCTTCTTCTATACCATCCAACAGGCTGTCTAGCCTACAATCCTGTTGGGAGTACTTTGCGGCTAATTCTACTTGGTCATATACCATACTTATGGGAATCTCTTTCCCATTTGGCCCCACCGGTCTGACCTCGGCCATATGGTTTGGGTTAGCCTTGGTGTATCGCGTCTTCACCATGGCCCAGGCTTCCCTTGCACCTTGTCGGCAGGCCGATACCTTCCATAATCGGAAGCACCGCCGTGCTCCGTTGAGCATATCCACAAGCTCCCCCATGCCTCCTGGGAGGGAAGCGGAGGGCCACAAGGCCTGGGCAATACCCTACATCACCTGCCAAGCTCATTCGTGCAGTTGTGAGAGATCTTGCAGCAGATAACTTGCGGATCCGGGCATCTCCTCTTCAGGACGGCCTGTCAGCATACCTAGAGACATGGCTATGTTAATATGTTTCTTCGCCGAACTGTACTGCAGTTCATTTAAGCTCTTACCATAAATGTTGCGTCGAAGCCTCCTATTCTCCTTCACGGAGTCAGCAAGCTAAGCTCGAACATTTGTTAATTCGATGCTCAGCTGGATATTGGCATCTTGGAGATTGTTTTTCTCTTGCCTAACCTGCGTAAGCACACGCTCGCCAGCCTTTAGCTGTCTTCGAACATGTGGCTCATTATCTTTTACGATCTCCGGATTGTCTCCGGGATTGCCTGCAGGATCTTTTGTTAGATTTCTAAAGCATGCCGCATACTAACTGGTATACGTACTTGGATTAAGACAAGTATTACCAGATGAGGCCTTCTTGGATTCCTCTATTTTGGCAAATGCGGCCCTCAGCTGGGCCTTGCATTCCTCTACCTCTTGAGATAAATGGGAATTCTTATCCACGAGAACCTGTGCATACAATGATCCTTAAATCAGTTGTGCCAACTGTTTCAAGTCTCGAGGGCTACTGATATACATACTTATCAACTTACCCGTATATCCTTTGTATACTGGTCCGTCGCTCTGGCGAGTCCGTCTTGAGCAGCGCGAATATATGCATCTCTTGAATTGAAGGCATTGAACGCCTCTTCGGAAAAAAATACCATCGCGGAGTATGACCCGTCTGCGCCGGTGATTCATGGCACTCTCCAATTCGGAATTCGTAGTGGGGAACCTGTCCGCATCCTCTGTAGGAGGACAATTCGGTGTTGTCCCCACATTAGCCTCCACTCGTGAGGCCGGTTCTGGAATCCGGCTGGTGGAGGCATGGCTGGCAGGGTCACCGGATATAGTCCGGCGACTACTCTTTCTGCCAGGACATAATTGACGCTCTTACATTTCAAAGATGATAGTCGCGGAGCAGGTTTTAAATTATACCTCTGTGACGTCGTCTCGATCCTAACCGCCTTCCTCTTAAGCCTGCCTGGCCTGGGTGCCCTTTGCTGATGAGTCCCCATGGGCTCGGCACGGCATCCCGATTGCCGTTTCTATAGAAGTACAATATATGTGCATAACGTATGGCATGAAGAAGGAATCCTTCTCGGAAGTTAGGACTTCTGCTTTACTTACGTGTGATACAGGGAGCAGTCCGGGATAATCGGCGATTATGGCCACCAAGGTGCCGTCATAGCTTGCCTGGTAAAATGTCCCATCGACAAGCTCCACAGATATATCCGGATCTTCTTCAAGTCCGGGGCCGAGAGCCCGGCCAGGATCCTCTGGCTGCGGAGATGGGCTGTTGAACTCTTTCACGACCTTTCTTAGTTCCTACTTTGAAATAGCAAGGTAAATAATCATAACAAGGGATGCAAGAATAAATAGAGCTGATTAAAAGATGACGGATTACCCAGCTCAGGGGATTGTACATGGAAAATCCATCCCGTGGTTTGATGCGAAGGAACTCCTCTTCTTCTCCTTTGTACAAATCGGACAATATTCTCGCCAGAGCGGTGGCAGAGTTCGGACCTTTACGACTGCAATGGGTGGCATCGTCTTCTCCATTGAAGTGCCACATGGGTTTCCCCCGGTATTGAAGTGGCTGCACCCCCCGCATTATGCATATTGATATAACTTCAATTATTGTCAGTCCTGATTGGGTCAATGTTTTTATCCTGCCGATCAGGTAGTGGACTTCTCTGTCATCTTCCTCCTGGGGATCCGAGGGCGCCAGCTTTGGTGTTTCTTCAGCGGAGCATTAGAACTCAGGAAGGCCCGTCTGGATTGGGTCTGGAAGGGGAACGTCCTCTACGTAAAACCACTCCGAAGGCCAGTCTTCGGATGCCTTCTTTGGAGTGCTGGACAAGTATCCGGTCTGGGCGACGCGCCATATTTCGGCTCCGCCCACTTGATATATAGATCCCTCTTGATTACGAGGGACGAGGCAAAATAGCCTCTTCCATAGCTCGAAATGAGCCTCACAGCCTAGAAATAGCTCACAAAGGGCAACGTAACCTGCGATGTGCAGTACGGAGGCGGGGGTGAAATCATGCAGCTAGAGGCCGTAGAACTCTAGGAGCCCGCGGAGGAACGGGTGGATTGGAAACCCGAGGCCCCTCAGCAAATATGGGACAAGGCATACCCGCTCCCCCTGAGATGGGTTAGGAAAGCTCTCCGCCTGCTCCCTGCCATTGTAGGTGGATAGTCCGGCTCGGACGGGGACCATGTCTGTAGGTGGAAGGAACCCTTGGGTCTGCAACTCTACTAATCGGCTATGGGGGACATAACACTTTTCCCAATCACCTGGCTTAGAGCTAAGTGTGCGAGAAGAGGAGCTGCGGCGACCGGCCATGATGGAATGGTTTTTTTCCGGGCGTGCTCTGCTGAATGCTTGATGGGGGGAAGATGGTGTGATTTGGATCTAAGGATCCCCGTCTCTTCAAATATACGGTTCGCTTATAGGGTCAGGGTGGCAAATGTAAAAATGCCCCAGCTCCTCGTATTCACTCAACACTTGGAGATAGCCATTATTGAAGCACAGAAGCCGAGGAGTACAACATTAATGGGAAGCCGGACACTGTTTGCTACGATAGGTACTCTGGATTTGGAGAAGAACCCGCCTTGCAATGCCGAAGACAATCTGCGTGCCGGACTCATCGTCATTGAAGCCTGGTCCGGGGGCTACTGAGGGAGTCCCGGATTAGGGGGTATCCGGACAACCGGACTATGTACTTTGGCCGGACGGTTGGACTATGAAGATACAAGATTGAAGACTTCGTCCCGTGTCCGGATGGGACTCTCCTTTGCGTGGAAGGCAAGCTTGGCGATTAGGATGTTAGATCTCCTTCTCTGTAACCGACTCTGTGTAACCCTAGCCCCCTCCGGTGTCTATATAAACCGGAGGGTTTAGTCCATGGGACAACAACAATCATAATCATAGGCTAGCTTTTAGGGTTTAGCCTCTACGATCTCATGGTAGATCAACTCTTGTAATACTCATATCATCAAGATCAATCAAGCAGGAAGTAGGGTATTACCTCCATCGAGAGGGCCCGAACCTGGGTAAACATCGTGTCCCCAGCCTCCTGTTACCATTAGCCTTAGACGCACAGTTCGGGACCCCCCTACCCGAGATCCGCCGGTTTTGACACTGACAATGATCTCCCAAGGATGTTGTCCGAGAGATCGCTGATGTGGTCCACTAAAGATTGTACTGGTTCCTTATGTCCAGGGGGCCCTTCTGGCTGCACAGCTGGGTCCAAGATCTACATCCGGCAGCGGCGCTGGCCGGAGCCTCATCTGTGTACATACCAATCTAAAAGAAAAAATGGCATAAACATACATGTAGGACATTCAAAATAAATTCTCAAGATCTGGAAGAAAAAAGGCACAAACATATATGTAGGACATTCAAAATCAATTCTCAAGATCTGGCCATGAATTATTAGCACGCAAACTAACCTAGTCGGATTATTAGCAAAAATCATTTGTACAAAACAAACAATTAATCACTAACTCTATACCGATAACATTCAAACAATCAATACACTACGTGCATCTAACGGATCTTAATTACTCTGATTTCATGACAGAGAGAACATAACCATAAGATTTGTATTCTAGAAAAATTATAGAGGGGCGGTGGGGGGGGGGGGGAGTAACCAGAGAAAACACATGATATGTTTTCCGCACAAATGGGTATATAGATGACTAACAAGTTTTCGTCGGAGTCGCAGTCATTGTCAGAGTTTCTGTTGACCTCCGGCTCTGGCTGGGGGGGGGCACGACAGTGCCAAAGAAGTCAAGGTCGTGCTGCTGACCACGTGAGACCTCGTCGGCCACGACGACAACCTATGTGCCTAGCTTCACGCGTTGCACGGGTGCTTCACTTGCCCCAACGTTACCACTCCCTCCGATAGTGTGCTTCGGCGACATCCTCATACACTCCAGAGTCCAGACATTGGTAACAACTGTGGACCGGAGGTGCGGGTGCCTATTATGGAAGCAACACGGGCGTGCAATTAATACGGACCAGTGGGAGCGAGGCAGACTGCGGTCAAAAGCTGTCTGGCCTCCCGGTGAGCCTGCGCGGCGGACTTCTGCCATTCCTACCATCATTTCACACAACTACTCGCACGCCTCCTGTCAATACGCACACCTACATGCACGCCTCCTCGTATGCCTGTGCGGCGAATTGCTCACAGGCGTCCGGTCAACTCACGCCTGCTCGCATGGCACACAAGGCATGTGGCAACACGTATATTTTTTGGTTTATTGATGATTCATACCGTTGCTTTACTGCTTAACTGAAGCATGGCACAGTCTAACGCACACGGTCCGAATAAATAATCCATATGAGATATTGGTTGCCAGTTTTTAATAATCCCCCGTTTGGAAGAAGATTATATCAAAACGAGTCTCATTGATGAAAAAAATACAATATCATAGTCTACAGGTGTCCATATATGACACCACGATAAGTTTCATGAATTTCAACTAAGTTTTGGATTTACTGAATTTTAAAAATATATATTCTTAATATTTTGAAATCTCTTGCATAGGGAAACATGCACCCAGGGACACATATGATTTTGCAACCCATTTTGGTGTACATGTAGCTCAAATTTGATTTTTGCACATTAAATCCCTAGGAAATCAATCAATGTATAAAAATGGTCGAATGATGTCTGTTTTTTAAAAAACAATTAACACGACACTCCGCCTTTCTTCACATGTTCACTTCAGAAAAAGTTTGACATGCCTCAGAGTGGCTGTGCTGGTGCGGGACGTGTGTGTCTGTGTGTGGGGGGTGGGGGGAGGGGTCCGACAGTACACTACGAGTCATGAACCTCCGTGTGGAATTATTAATCATTTTGTGAGTCATATATGCCACATCAAAGTCATGAATTGGTTATTTATAGCATTACACAACCCTTTCATACTGTCGGCGTCCTGGATATGGGGGTATCCAGCCCTGCCTGCCTGCGGCCCACCACGTGGCTCCATCGACGGCCTGGTACGGCCCAACTTCGACATCAACAACTCAAGACCCTCATGAGGGGCCAAGCTTTACGAGGCGGACGACGCCAAGACCCCCGAGGGGATCGACCTCCTCAGGCTGGCTCCCGAGGGGCGGAGAGTTCTATGCAAGGTTTACCTCACGAGGCTCAGCTGACGTGAGCCATGACGACCAAGGCCAGGCGGGCGCAGAGCGCAGGTTTCCTCTTCGGTGCAAAGGAGGCAAGCCACAGGCGCGAAGTCCTGAGGAATCAGCCAAATGTTTCCATTCTGGTGCAACAAGACCAAGACCGCTAGGACAACACGACGGAGGTCATCGACGAACCCACCGCAGCGTCACGACCAGAGGCTTTTTGCAGGCGAAGACTACTTTTGTCAGGATAAGCTGTACTAATTGTCCCCTTTCAAATCCGGCTGTTGTGGGATCCCTTCCCGCCAACATTTGGGAAGAGGACCAAGGCCACTATAAATAGTACTAGCCATCACCATAGAAGGGGGACGGATCAATCTGATTCACATCCACACCAGCTCCCTTGAGCTCAAGAACACCTCACCTCCTGAGGCCAGTTCATCCATTGTACTAGTTCATCCTCAGCCTACAAGGCAATCCACCACACCCCACTGGATTAGGGTATTACACCACGACGGTGTCCCGAACCAGTATAAATTGATGTGTCTCTTTGTCTCTTTGAGCTTGACGCGCTAGGCTTAGGAGGATCGCGACTAGGCAGGCTGGGTAGGTCGAGATCTCCGAACGCACCCCAGTGTTCGAACCTCTCAAGGGTTTGCGGAACCCGTAATCTGACATTTGGCGCGCCAGGTAGGGGTGCGTCGGATCTTCTCCTCCATCGACTAGTCTACTGTCACTCCGACACCTCCATGGCCGACGCACACCAAGCTCGCACCGAGCGCCCAGCCGCAGTCGCCGCCCGCATCGCTTAGACGGCTCCAGTGGGCGACGGTTGTGCCCGTCGTGCTCCGTCTCTGGCAGCCAACGCCGCCACGGGCCTTGCCGGCCATGAGCAGCAAGCTTCATCGCTGCACCTGTCGGTGCACCATGGCGGGTGCGTCGCTACTCCGTCACTGAACCCAGCAGCTTCGTCATCCCACGCGCGTCGCGGCCAGGCGGACACGCAGGCCGCTCTGCTCATGGCGCGAGAGCTCCTTCTCTACTTCCCGGTGGGTGACCTCTACGAGGAGTGGCTCGAGCGGATCGCTGAGCTTGTCAGCGTCGTGCACAGGGGCTCTGCCGAGCCAGCCCGCTCACTGCCTCAGCAACCACCTACAACGGGCGACGTGGTGCACGGGGCTCCTCCACCACCTTCGGCCCAGGGCGTCATCGTCAGCCCAAGGCGCGCGGCACCACGACGCGACCCTCCGCGCCCTACGCCAGCTCGGGAGGACGTGAGCTGCCAGGTGGTGCAGCGACCTCAAGGAGAAGCGCGCGTGCTTCCAGCGCCCCAGCACCAGGCCCGCATACTGCCGCATGAGGTTGCGGTTTATACGTCTCCAACGTATCTATAATTTTTGATTGTTCCATGCTATTATATTACTTGTTTTGGATGTTTATGGGCTTTACTAAACACTTTTATATCATTTTTGGGACTAACCTATTAACCGGAGGCCGAGCCCAAATTGCTGTTTTTTGCCTGTTTTAGTGTTTCGCAGAAAAGGAATATCAAATGGAGTCCAAACGGAATGAAACCTTCGGGAGAGTTATTTTTGGAACAAACACAATCCAGGAGACTTGGAGTGAAAGTCAAGAAGCAGACGAGGAAGCCACGAGGTAGGAGGGCGCGCTCAAGGGGGGTGGGCGCGCCCCCACCCTCGTGGGGCCCTCGTGGCTCCCCTGGCCGACTTCCTTTGCCTATATATATCTACGTACCCCAAAAACATCCAGGAGCACCACGAAACCCTATTTCCACCGCCGCAACCTTCTATACCCGTGAGATCCCATCTTGGAGCCTTTTCCGGTGCTCTATCGGAGGGGGAATCAATCACAGAGGGCTTCTACATCAATCCATAGCCTCTCCGATGAGTTGTGAGTAGTTTACCACAGACCTTCGGGTCCATAGTTATTAGCTAGATGGCTTCTCCTCTCTCTTTGAATCTCAATACAATGTTCTCCTCGATCTTCTTGGAGATCTATTCGATGTAACTCTTTTTGCGGTGTGTTTGTCGAGATCCGATGAATTGTGGGTTTATGATCAAGTTTATCTATGAGAAATTTTTAAATCTCCTCTGAATTCTTTTATGTATGATTAGTTATCTTTGCAAGTCTCTTCGAATTATCAGTTTGGTTCGGCCTACTAGATTGATCTTTCTTGCAACGGGAGAAGTGCTTAGCTTTGGGTTCAATCTTGCGGTGTCCTTTCCTAGTGACAGCAGGGGTAGCAAGGCACGTATTGTATTGTTGCCATCAAGGATAAAAGATGGGGTTTATATCATATTGCTGGAGTTTATCCCTCTACATCATGTCATCTTGCCTAATGCGTTACTCTGTTCTTATGAACTTAATACTCTAGATGCATGCTGGATAGCGGTTGATCTGTGGAGTAATAGTAGTAGATGCAGGCATGAGTCGGTCTACTAATCTTGGACGTGATGCCTATATACATGATCATGCCTAGATATTCTCAGAATTATGCACATTTCTATCAATTGCTCGACGGTAATTTGTTCACCCACCGTAATACTTATGCTATCTTGAGAGAAGCCACTAGTGAAACCTATGCCCCCTGGGTCTACTTTCCATCATATAAGTTTTCGATCTACTTTATTTTGCAATCCCGACTTTCCAATTTATATCATAAAAATACCAAAAATATTTATTTATCTTATTATCTCTATCAGATCTCACTTTCGCAAGTGGCCGTGAAGGGATTGACAACCCCTTTATCGCGTTGGTTGCGAGGTTCTTATTTGTTTGTGTAGGTACGAGGGACTTCGAGTGTAGTCTCCTACTGGATTGATACCTTGGTTCTCAAAACTGAGGGAAATACTTACACTACTTTGCTGCATCACCCTTTCCTCTTCAAGGGAAAAACCAACGCATGCTCAAGAGGTAGCAAGAAGGATTTCTGGCACCGTTGTTGGGGAGATCTACGCACAAGTCAAGACATACCAAGTACCCATCACAAACTCTTCTCCCTCGCATTACATTATTTGCCATTTGCCTCTTGTTTTCCTCTCCACCACTTCACCCTTGCCGTTTTATTTGCCCTCTCTTTTCTGTTCGCCTCTTTTTCGCTTGCCTCTTGTGTGCTTGTGTGTTGGATTGTTTGTCACGATGGCTCAAGATAATACTAAATTGTGTGATTTTTCCAATACCAACAACAATGATTTTCTTAGCACTCCGATTGCTCCTCTTACCGATGCTGAATCTTGTGAAATTAATGCTGCTTTGTTGAATCTTGTCATGAAAGACCAATTCTCTGGCCTTCCTAGTGAAGATGCCGCTACTCATCTAAACAACTTTGTTGATTTGTGCGATATGCAAAAGAAGAAAGATGTGGATAATGATATTGTTAAATTAAAGCTATTCCCCTTTTCACTTAGAGATCATGCTAAAACATAGTTTTCGTCTTTGCCTAAAAATAGTATTAATTCATGGAATAAGTGCAAAGATGCTTTTATCTCTAAGTATTTTCCTCCCGCTAAGATCATCTCTCTTAGAAACGATATTATGAATTTTAAGCAACTTGATCATGAACATGTTGCACAATCTTGGGAGAGGATGAAATTAATGATTCACAATTTCCCTACACTGGATTAAATTTATGGATGATCATACAATTTTTTTATGCCGGATTGAATTCTACTTCTAGAAATCTTTTAGATTCGGCCGCGGGAGGCACTTTTACGGAAATCACTTTAGGAGAAGCTACTAAACTCCTAGATAATATTATGGTGAATTATTCTCAATGGCACACCGAAAGATCTACTAGTAAAAAGGTTCATGTGATAGAAGAGATTAATATTTTGAGTGGAAAGATGGATGAACTTATGAAATTGTTTGCTAATAAGAGTGCTCCTATTGATCCTAATGATATGACTTTGTCTACTTTTATTGAGAATAATAATGAATCCATGGATGTGAATTTTGTTGGTAGGAATAATTTTGGTAACAATGCATATAGAGGAAACTTTAATCCTAGGCCGTTTCCTAGTAATTCCTCTAATAATTATGGAAATTCCTACAACAACTCTTATGGAAATTTTAATAAGATGACCTCTGATTTTGAGATTAGTGTTAAAGAATTTATGATTTCTCAAAAGAATTTCAATGCTTTGCTTGAAGAAAAATTGCCTAAGATTGATGAACTGGCTAGGAACGTGGATAGAATTTCTCTTGATGTTGATTCTTTGAAACTTAGATCTATTCCACCTAAATGTGATATCAATGAGTCTCTCAAAGCCATGAGAATTTCCATTGATGAGTGCAAAGAAAGAACCGCTAGAATGCGCGCTAAGAAAGATTACTTTGTAAGAGTGTGTTCTTCTAATTTTCATGATAATAATGATGAAGATCTAAAAGTGATTGATGTGTCCCCTATTAAATCTTTGTTTTGCAATATGAATCTTGGTAATAATGGGACTAGAGATGAGTCAACTTTAGTTAAGAGGCATCCCAATGATTCAGAGTTTTTAAATCTTAATGCAAAAATTGGTAAAAGTGGGATTGAAGAGGTCAAAACTTTACATAGCAATGAACCCACTAACTTGGATTTCAAGGAATTTAATTACGATAATTGTTCTTTAATAGATTGTATTTCCTTGTTGCAATCCGTGTTGAATTCTCCTCATGCTTATAGTCAAAATAAAGCTTTTACTAAACATATCGTTGATGCTTTAATGCAATCTTATGAAGAAAAACTTGAATTAGAAGTTTCTATCCCTAAAAAACTTTACGATGAGTGGGAACCTACTATTAAAATTAAAATTAAAGATAATGAATGCTATGCTTTGTGTGATTTGGGTGCTAGTGTTTTCACGATTCCAAAAACTTTGTGTGATGTGTTAGGTTTCCATGAATTTGATGATTGCTCTTTAAACTTGCACCTTGCGGATTCCACCATTAGAAAACCTATGGGAAGGATTAATGATTTTATTATTGTTACAAATAGGAATTATGTGCCCATAGTTTTTATTGTTTTTGATATAGATTGCAATCTTTCATGTCCTGTTATTGTTGGTAGACCCTTCCTTAGAACGATTGGTGCAATTATTGATATGAAAGAAGGAAATATTAGATTCCAATTTCCATTGAGGAAAGGCATGGAACACTTTCCTAGTAAGAAAATCAAATTACCTTATTAATCCATTATGAGAGCCACCTATGAATTGAATACCAAATATGGCAATACTTAGATCTATTCTCGCTTTTATGCCTAGCTAGGGGCGTTAGACGATAGGGCTTGTTGGGAGGCAACCCAATTTTATTTTTTTCCTTGCTTTTTGTTCCTGTTTAGTAATAAATAATTCATATAGCCTCTGGTTAGATGTGGTTTTATGTTTTATTTAGTGTCTGTGCCAAGTAGAACCTTTGGGAAGACTTGGGTGAAGTCTTTGTGATCTTGCTGTCATTTTTTAATGGAGAGTTATTTTAGGTTGATTCTTTTTGAAATGATTAATAGACAAATTAATCACGTCCACCAATTTATTTAAGAATGTTTGGAGTTATATAAGTATTCTAAAGTTACAGATTGCTACATACTGTTCTGTTTTTCAGAGATTCTGTTTTTCGTGTGTTGTTTGCTTATTTTGATGAATCTATGGCTAGTATCGGGGTGTATGAACCATAG
Organism: Triticum aestivum; assembly: GCF_018294505.1. Lineage (NCBI taxonomy): Eukaryota > Viridiplantae > Streptophyta > Magnoliopsida > Poales > Poaceae > Triticum > Triticum aestivum. The sequence continues at coordinate 550,240,178 of NC_057801.1, forward strand.
AGAAGTTGGAATACAGTAGGTTTAACACCAATATAAATAAATAATGAGTTCATTACAGCACCTTAAAGTGGTGGTTTATTTTCTTGTAGTAACGGAGCTTATGAGATTTTCTGTTGAGTTTTGTGTTGTGAAGTTTTCAAGTTTGGGTAAAGATTTGATGGATTATGGAAGAAGGAGTGGAAAGAGCCTAAGCTTGGGGATGCCCAAGGCACCCCAAGGTAAAATTAAAGGACAACCAAAAGCCTAAGCTTGGGGATGCCCCGGAAGGCATCCCCTCTTTCGTCTTCGTCCATCGGTAACTTTACTTGAGGCTATATTTTTATTTACCACATGATATGTGTTTTGCTTGGACCGTCTTGTATAATTTGAGTCTTTGCTTTTTAGTTTACCACAATCATCCTTTATGTACACACCTTTTGGGTAGACACACACGAATCGGAATTTATTAGAATACTCTATGTGCTTCACTTATATCTTTTGAGCTAGAAAATTTTGCTCTAGTACTTCACTTATATCTTTTTAGAGCACGGTGGTGGTTTTATTTTGTAGAAATTATTGATGTCTCATGCTTCACTTATATTATTTTGAGATTCTTGTAGAACAGCATGGTAATTTGCTTTGGTTATAAAACTAGTCCTAATATGATGGGCATCCAAGTTGGGTATAATAAAAACTATCATATAAAGTGCATTGAACACTATGATAATTTGATACTTGATAATTGTTTTGAGATACAAAGGTGGTAATGTTAGAGTCATGCTAGTTGGGTAATTGTGAAATTGAGAAATACTTGTGTTAAATTTGGCTTGTCCCATAGCATGCACGTATGGTAAAGTTATGTGACAAATTTGAAGCATGGGGTGCTCTTTGAGTGCTTTCCTTATGAGTGGCGGTCGGGGACAAGTAATGGTCTTTTCCTACCAATCTATCCCTCTAGGGGCATGCATAGTAGTACTTTGCTTCGAGGGCTAATAAACTTTTGCAATAATTATATGAGTTCTTTATGACTAATGTGAGTCCATGGATTATACACACTCTTACCTTTCCGCATTTTTGCTAGCCTCTACGGTACCGTGCATTGCCCTTTCTCACCTTGAGAGTTGGTGCAAACTTCGCCGGTGCATGCGAACCCCATGATATGATACACTCTATCACACATAAACCTCCTTATATCTTCCTCAAAAACAGCCACCGTACCTACCTATTATGGCATTTCCATAGCCATTCCGAGATATATTGCCATGCAACTTTCCACCGTTTCGTTTATTATGACATGCTCCATCATTGTCATATTGCTTTTTGCATGATCATGTAGTGGACATCGTATTTGTGGCAAGGCCACCTTTATAATTCTTTCACACATGTCACTCTTGATTCATCGCATATCACGGTACACCGCCGGAGGCATTCACACAGAGTCATATTTTGTCCTAAGTATTGAGTTGTAATTCTTGAGTTGTAAATAAATAGAAGTGTGATGATTTTCATTATTAGAGCATTGTCCCAAGTGAGGAAAGGATGATGGAGACTATGATTCCCCCACAAGTCGGGATGAGACTTTGGACTTTATGAAAAATAAAAGAGGCCAAAGAAGCCCAAAAAAAGAGGCCAAAGAAGCCCACCAATTTTTTTAAATGAGAGAAAAAGAGAGATGGGACAATGTTACTATCCTTTTTCCACACTTGTGCTTCAAAGTAGCACCATGATCTTCATGATAGAGAGTCTCCTATGATTTCACTTTCATATACTAGTGGGAATTTTTCATTATAGAACTTGGCTTGTATATTCCAATGATGGGCTTCCTCAAAATGCCCTAGGTCTTCGTGAGCAAGCAAGTTGGATGCACACCCACTTAGTTTCTTTTGTTGAGCTTTCATATATTTGTAGCTCTAGTGCATCCGTTGCATGGCAATCCCTACTCCTTGCATTGATATCAATTGATGGGCATCTCCATAGCCCATTGATTAGCTGCGTCAATGTGAGACTTTCTCCCTTTTTTCCTTCTCTCATAACCCCTATCATTATATTCTATTCCACCCATAGTGCTATATCCATGGCATGCGCTCATGTATTGCGTAAGAGTTGAAAAGGCTGAAGCGCGTTAAAAAGTATGAAAAAATTGCTCGACTTGTCATCTAGGTTATGCATAAGGGGAGCATTTTGTGTTACGAAAAAGAAGCATGGCCAAACTATACGATTTTGTAGGGATAAGATTTCTTTGGCTATGTTATTTTGATAAGACATAATTACTTCGTTAGTATGCTTGAAGTATTATTATTTTTATGTCAATATTAAACATTTATCTTGAATCTTTTGGATCTGAACAATCATGCCACAATAAAGAAAATTACATTGAGAAATATGCTAGGTAGCATTCCACATCAAAAATTCCGTTTTTATCATTTACCTACTCGACGACGACCGGGAATTAAGCTTGGGATGCTTGATACGTCTCGAACGTATCTATAATTTTTGATTGTTCGATGCTATTATATTACCTGTTTTGGATGTTTATGGGCTTTACTAAACACTTTTATATCATTTTTGGGACTAACCTATGAACCGAAGGCCCATCCCAAATTGCTGTTTTTTTGCCTGTTTCAGTGTTTCGCAGAAAAGGAATATCAAACAGAGTCCAAACGGAATGAAACCTTCGAGAGAGTTATTCTTGGAACAAACGCAATCCAGGAGACTTGGAGTGGACGTCAAGAAGAAGACGAGGAAGCCACGAGGCAGGAGGGTGCGCCCTAGGGGGGTGGGCACGCCCCCCACCCTCGTGGGCCCCTCGTGGCTCCCCTGATTGACTTCCTTCGCCTATATATATCTATGTACCCCGAAAACATCCAGGAGCACCACGACACCCTATTTCCACCGCCACAACCTTCTGTACCCGTGAGATCCCATCTTGGAGCCTTTTCTGGCACTCTGCCGGAGGGGGAATCAATCACGGAGGGCTTCTACATCAATGCCATAGCCTCTCCAATAAGTTGTGAGTAGTTTACCACAGACCTTCGGGTCCATAGTTATTATCTAGATGGCTTCTTCTCTCTCTTTGAATCTCAATACAATGTTCTCCTCGATCTTCTTGGAGATCTATTCGATGTAACTCTTTTTGCGTGTGTTTGTCGAGATCCGATGAATTGTGGGTTTATGATCAAGTTTATTTGTGAGAAATATTTGAATCTCCTCTGAATTCTTTTATGTATGATTGGTTATCTTGGCAAGTCTCTTCGAATTATCAGTTTGGTTTGGCCTACTAGATTGATCTTTCTTGCAATGGGAGAAGTGCTTAGCTTTGGGTTCAATCTTGTGATGTCCTTTCCCAGTGACAGGAGGGGCAGCAAGGCATGTATTGTATTGTTGCCATCGAGGATAAAAAGATGGGCTTTATATCATATTGCTTGAGTTTATCCCTCTACATCATGTCATCTTGCCTAATGCGTTACTCTGTTCTTATGAACTTAATACTCTAGATGCATGTTGGATAGCGGTCGATGTGTGGAGTAATAGTAGTAGATGCAGGCAGGAGTCGGTCTACTAATCTTGAACGTGATGCCTATATACATGATCATGCCTAGATATTCTCATAATTATGCACTTTTCTATCAATTGCTTGACAGTAATTTGTTCACCCACCGTAATACTTATGCTATCTTGAGAGAAGCCACTAGTGAAACCTATGGCCCCCGGGTCTACTTTCCATCATATAAGTTTTCGGTCTACTTTATTTTGCAATCCTTACTTTCCAATCAATATCATAAAAATACCAAAAATATTTATTTATCTTATTATCTCTATCAAATCTCACTTTTGCAAGTGGCTGTGAAGGGATTGACAACCCCTTTATCGCGTTGGTTGTGAGGTTCTTATTTGTTTGTGTAGGTATGAGGGACTTGGAGTGTAGTCTCCTATTGGATTGATACCTTGGTTCTCAAAACTGAGGGAAATACTTACGCTACTTTGCTGCATGACCCTTTCCTCTTCAAGGGAAAAACCAACACCTGCTCAAGAGGTATTAGTGGTGCGCGTGCACCAGGACCAGTGTCTCCCCCCTCGACGACCTCCAGTGGCCATGGCAGGATGCCGCGCGTTCACCTCCTGGAGCTCCGCAACATCATTTGGCCAAGCAAGTTCAAGCCCGACCTGCCTCCATGCTACAACGGCACCGCCGACCCCGCCGAGTTCCTGCAGCTCTATGAGCTGAGCATTGAGGCATCCAGCAGCGATAGAGAAGATCATGGCAAACTGGTTTCCGATGGCCGTCATGGATGGCGCGCGTTCTTGGATCCTGAACCTGCCCGAGGGGTCGATCTCTTCTTGGGAGGAGATGCGCATCCGCTTCATCTCCAACTTCTAGGGCACTCATGACCGCCCGGCGGCCGCACGTGACCTATGTCGCATCAAGCAGCAACCTGGGGAGACCCTATACAAGTACATCCGACGCTTCAACAACGTGCGCATCAAGATTCCCAAGGTGTCAGACGAGGCCATCATTTCAGCATTCTCTGATGGCGTCTGTGATGTCAAGATGAAGGAGGAGCTCGCCATCCATGAGGATCTCTGCATGGCTCTCGAGATGTTCAACATGGCGAACAAGTGCGCGAGGGCTGAGGAGGGGCGCCTCTCCCTCCTCGAGCTCCCCGATGCTAATCCAGAAGACAAGAAGAGCAAGACCAAGGACGTGAAGCGCAAGGGGCCAGCCGTACTTGCGGCCGAACTTGAGACGAAGCGCGGCTGCGACCACCCCGAGTCATCCAAGAGCAAGCGGCCTTTATGCGTATTCCACAATGTTTACAACCATAACACCAATGACTGTCAGGAGCTCAGGGCCCTCCGCGATGGGCGCCCCAGTCGATGCCCTGAGCGCAATGATCGAGGCTACGGTCGTGGAGGAGGCCGAAGTGGAGGACGCTGGGACGGACGCAGCCATCATCAGGAGTGGCACGACCAGCCTCGTGAGGATCGCTGGCAAGGCTAGCCTCGCGAGGGCACCTGGAGGGAATAGCCTCGTGAGGACCGCCAACAGGGCAACGTAGCTCTGCCCCCTTTGCCTCCACCGTTGAGAAGGAACGAGGACCACCACCAGGACGAGGGGGCTGGGGGCTTCCAAGAGCCTCGAGCCATCGCTTGCATCTTGGGCGGCTCACAAGCCCCGGCTTCCCACCACATCTTCAAGAAGTTCACGCACGTGGTGAACGTGGCGCTCCCAAGCTCGAAGCAACTCGCCCTCTCAGGTTGTCCAAGTGCGCCATCACCTTCAGCTCCTCAGACCAGCTCAAGTGCGCGGCCACTATTGGCGCGCTCCCTATGCTTTGCTCCCCCGTCATCAGCAACGTGGTCGTCACCAAGACTCTCATCGACGGTGGAGCTGGGCTCAATGTGCTATCTGTTCAGACGTTCGACAGGCTCCAAGTGCCATACTACCAGCTTCACCCAACCTAGCCATTTTCAGGAGTGACCGATGGTTCTACACACCCGATAGGGCAGGTTCGCCTACCTGTCACCTTCGGCGAGTGCAACAACTACCGCACTGAGCTCATCGACTTCGACGTCGCCGCCATTCGCCTACCCTACAACGCCATCCTAGGGTACCCATCATTGTCCAAGTTCATGGCAGCTATGCACCACTGTCGGCGTCCTGGATATGGGGGTGTCCAGACTTGCCTGCCTGCGGCCTGCGGCATGGCTCACTAGTGGCCCAGTTCAGCCCGTCTTCATCAACCCAGGTTCAAGACCCCCGCGAGGGGCCAAGCCTCGCGGGGCAGATGATACAAGGCCTCCTCAGGGGCGGCCTCATCAGGCGGGCTAGCGAGGAGGCGGAGAGATCAAGGCGAGGAGTACCTCGCGAGGTGAATATGACGCAAGCCATGACGATCGAGACCAGGCGAGCGCCCGGCGGGCGCCGGCCAGCGCAGTGTCCTTGTTTCCCCTTTGGTGCTAAGGGGGCAAGCGCAGGCGCGGAGTACCAAGTCATAAAGCAAAGGTTTCCATATCAGTGCAACGAGACCAAGACCAGGAGGATGGCAAGACGGAGGTCACCGTGGAGCCCAAGACGACGTCATCACCAGTGCCTTTGGCAGTCGAAGTCCACCTTTAGTCAGGATAGCTTGTACTGGTTGTCCCCTTTCAAAGCCTGCCATTGTGGAATCCCTTCCCGCTCAATATTTTGGAAGAGGACCAAGGCCTCTATAAATAGGGCTAGCGAACACCATAGCAAAGGGGGACGAGAGGAATCGATTGGGACCAGAACCACTCACACCAGCGCAAGAACACCTCCCCTCGCGAGGCTGTTCTTCCCCTTGTACTGTTCCTCATCAGCCCAAGAGGCAATCCACTCACCACACACTAGAGTAGGGTATTACACCACAATGGTGGCCTGAACCAGTATAAACCTTGTGTCCCTTGTGTTGTTCATCTTGTTAGCTTAGAACCGCGGTGAGGTGAGGGAGCAGATCGGTCGGGAGAAGATCTTCGCACGCACCCCAGAGTTTGAACCTTAAGGGTTTTGCTGGAACCCGAAATCCGACATTTGGCGCGCCAGGTAGGGGTGCGCCGGAATCTTTTCTCTGCTCGTCTGCGTCCCGTTGCTTTGTCGCATCCATGGCGGACGCTCGTCGAGCTCGCGCCGAGCGTCGGGCCGCTCTTGCCGCCCACGTCACCCAGACGGCTCCTGTTGGTGGGGCTCCTCGTTGTTCTCCGTCGCCTGCCGCCCACGCAGCCACCAGCCCGACGAGGAACGAGCAGCAAGCATCTTCGCTGCACCCTTCGGTGCGGCGGGAAGGCCGCACCGCCACTCCGTCGCTGACCCCAGCTGGTTCGTCATCTCATGCTTGTCGCGCCCCCGCGGACGTGCACGCCGTGCTGCTCCTAGCATGCGAGATCCTGCACTACCGCCCCGTCGACGACCTCTACGAGGAGTGGCTTGCTCGCATCACCGAGCTTGTCAGCGCCGCACGGGGCTCCCCTGCACAGTCCCTCTCGCTGCCTCGCCCTCCGTACTGCATGGGCAATGCGTCTCAAGGGGTGCCTCCGCTAGCTCCTCCCCAAGAAGGCGCCCTGGCCCCAAGGCGCGCGGCCCCTGGGCGTGACCCGCCGCGCCCAGTGCCCGCGCGGCAAGAAAGAAGCTGTCAAGAGATCCCTCCTCCTCAAGAAGGCGCTCGCGTGCTCCCCGCACCGGCGCGGCAAGACTGCGTCCCTGCACCAGCCCGCCAAGACCCCGCGTTGCCACAGGTGGCAGCACATGAGAATCATCAGGAGCAGGCCCTGCATCTCTAAAAAGCTTCGGTGGCCATAGCAAGCTGCCGCACCTTCACCACCGAGCTGCGTAGCGTCGCTTGGCCCAGCAAGTTCAAGCCGGACCTGCCTCCTTGCTATGACGGCACCACCGACCCCGCAGAGTTCCTGCAGCTCTACGAGCTGGGCATCAAGGCGGCAAGTGGGGATAAAAAGGTCATGGCAAACTGGTTCCCCATGGCGCTCAAGGACGATGCCCGCACCTGGCTCCTGAACCTAGCCCGAGGCTCGATCTCCTCTTGGGATGAGATGTGCGACCGCTTCATCGCCAACTTCCAGGGCACTCGCGACCGCCCTTCAATCGTGGGTGACCTGCGCCGCATCAAGCAGCAGCCTAGAGAGACCCTGTAGAAGTACATCCAGCACTTCAACAACGCTCGCCTCAAGATTTCCAGGGTAACATATGAGGCCATCATCTTAGCGTTCTCCGATGGCATCCGCAACGTCAAGATGAAGGAGGAGCTCGCCATCCATGAGGATCTGTGCACATCTCTAGAGCTATTCAACCTGGCGACCAAGTGCGCAACAGCTGAGGAGGGATGCCTCTCCCTCCTCGAGCTTCCAGCTACTGACCCAGAGGAGAAGAAGGCCAAGGCCAAGGACGTGAAGCGTAAAGGAGCAGTCGTGCTTGCGGGAGAGCCAGACATGAAGCGCGGCAGGGACCAGCCGGAGTCGTCCAAGGGTAGCCGATTCTGTGCCTACCACAACCTCTACACCCACAACACCAACGAATGCCAGGAGCTTAGAGCGTTCGTGAAGGACGTGTCGATCGACGCCCCGAGCGTAATGATCGGGGCTACGGCCGCGGAGGAGGAAGAGGCGGAGGACGATGGGACGACCGAGGCCCTCGCCAAGAGTGGCGTGACTGACCTTGCAAGGATCGCTGGCAGGACCAGCCTCGCCAAGGAGCTTGGAGGGATCAACCTCGCGAGGACCGCCCATAGGGCAACCCAGGCCTTCCTCCGCTGCCGCCACCAAGAAGGAATGATGACCACCACCAGGACGAGGGGGCTGGGGGCTTCCAGGAGCCGCGAGCCGTCGCTTGCTTCCTGGGTGGTGCCTAGGCCCCAGCCTCTCAGCGCATCTTCAAGCAGTTTACTCGCGAGGTGAATGCAGTCCTCCCCAAGCTCGAGGCCATGCGCCCGCTCAGATGGTCCATATGCGCCATCACTTTCAGCTCAGCAGACCAACTCAAGTGTGCGGCCACAGCCGACGTCCTCCCAATGCTCTGCTCCCCAGTCATCAACAATGTGCAAGTTACCAGGACTCTCATCGATGGCGGTGTAGGCCTCAACGTCCTGTCCATCGAGATGTTAGACAACCTTCAAGTGCCCTATGATCAGCTCCAGCCTACCAAGCCTTTCTCCGGAGTCACTGATGGCTCCACCACTCCAATAGGGCAGGTTCGCCTCCCTGTCACTTTTGGACAGCGCAACAACTACCGAACCAAGCTCACCGACTTCGATGTCGCCCACATTCGCCTACCATACAATGCCATCCTTGGGTATCCGGCCTTGGCCAAGTTCATGACGGTAACCCACCATGGTTACAATGTCCTCAAGATGCCAGCAAACGGTGGGGTCATCACAGTCACCTGTGAGGAAAAGGACGCAGTGTGCTCGCTCGAGCACACCTTTCAAGTTGCATCAATTGAAGACCCAGATTACAAGAGCGAGAACCCTACTGAGGTAGCTCCCAAGGAGAAGAAAACGTCGCCCGACTCAAGGCCTCAGGAGGTTGGCATTTCCGGAGGAGCCGCATCAAGGCCTGCGCCCAAGCAAGGGCGCCTTCCTCCATCGCATAGGAAGGCGCGCCCGGCGCCCTCCTCGGGCAGGGCTCGGGGGCTCTCTTCTGGAGGGCCTCAGACTTTGCCAAGATCACGAGGGAGGCGCTCGGGCACCACTTGGAGGCGTGCTTCGCGGCATGTTTCCCCCAGGAAGGCATGAAGCATGGGAGACCTAACCCTCAGGAGTTCATCACCAAGATCACTCAGGAGCTTCAGGAACCTAGAGTCATACGCGGCGATCACCGCCTGCCTGGCATAGCTCCCCATCCAGGTGAGGATGGTGGGCTACAAGTCTGCATCGACCTACCAGGGCTCAACTGAGCCGCGTCTCAGGAGCACCTCTGGCCTTCGCACGTGGGAAGTTGCGAGGGCCCGCCACACAACTACGTCCGCATGCCTTTCGGCCTGCCGAACGCGGCTGCTTCTCACAAGCGCCATCTACGGCTCATTCTGGCGGCTCAGGAGGCCAGGCATCATGAGGTTCTGGCGGAGATGGAGATGGTCCTCAGGCAACCGTCTAGGTCCCTAGAGTCTCCCGAGGCTCAGGGCTCTGGTGGCTCGTGAGGGCCGAGCTCTTCACTGCGTGTCTTCAGCTACTCCAACACCCCTCCATCCGCAACGGAATCAGGTGACATCTTCCAAGTTCATTTCAGCTAGGAGCGCCCCCAGGGCTGCATCATTCCCATGCCGCATGGGTCTGTCCCTGCGGCATGTATCCCTTTTCGCTTATGTCTTAGGCTTACCTTGCTAGGGGGCGCCCCTCGGGCTGCATCATCCCCTAAGCCGCTCAGGCCTGACCCAGTGGCATGTACCCTCTCCTGCATTATCTAAGCTGATTTGCCTTCCATGCTTCATCTGCCTTCATTATTACCCATTCGATTGACGCCTACCACTGGAGCTGCTCACGCTGGCACGACGCTTGTGCATGGGTCCGTCCCTGCAACGCTATCAAATCTGAGTGGTCGAGCTCTGGCCCACGGCAGCCCCGCAAGCGTCACCTCACCAGCCCCTTAGTGCCATCGCCACTCTCGGAGCAACCAATGGCTGGTCGGCAGTCGTAATGGCAGTCCATGCTTCTCTCGTGTTGGTTTACAGGAACCCCATGAGGTCAACAACGGGTGGCATCGCGAGCTCTCTCTCTCCTTCCCGCGTAGTCCACTTGCATGCTAAAGGGGGGCTCCTGAGCATCGCGACTCAGGAGCTCTTACTGGCTCTCCATCCCTCACCCCCTAGCCTTGTCCACGGCATCGCAACATGGCATACCAGCGGCGGCTGAGCTTGCTCGAGGGCCAGGATCTGAGGGCGTAGGTGCTAAGGAGAGCATGGGGAAGAGAGGAGGAGCTCACAAAAGGCCTAACCCGAGTGTCGGCGTCCAAGTCCGGCGCGACACAATGGAATGACTCCGTGCCATCGAGATAAGTTTCACACCTACAACAGCTGATTGATGCAACACAGAACCTCCACCTAAATGTGGCTCTATGGCGGCAATGTTCTCTGCCTTTCTCATCTCTCGATGGCTGCTTGCGCGCTAAAGGGGACCTCCTGAGCATCGCGCCTCAGGGGCTCTTACTGGACTTCAGGCCGCTCACCTCCTGGCCTTGACCATGACATCGCGACCTGGCATACCAGCGACGGCTGAAGCCTGCCTGGGGACCGGGACCTGTCAGTGTAGAGCACCGAGTCGTCGCGAGATTAGAAAGGGGGAACCGAGCCGGGACAGGACATGCATTCGCGCTGTTTTCATAGTAAGGATAATATCAACAAAAGATACCACAGACCCTTTACATGCCCCCTTGGGGTATTTCTCTGATTCCTCACAGGGAACAAAAGACGCAAATCCTAGGGAACCCTAACTACGCACACCTCCATGGCTGATGCCATCATCAACAGTGGGCCACGGGAGGCCGACGCCAACCCCATCCAGATCAGCTGCGCCGGCGCCCTGATGCAGCCACCTTGCCCCGGGAGCAACGCGAGCTCGGGGGCACGTAGCTGTCGTCGCTCTTCTCTAGAGTTGCGAGGAGCTCGGGAGAATCGCTGGACTCCCAAGCATCGCTGCTGCTTCTGGAGGAGCCGTCGGGGAAGCGGGTGGTAGGCCCAGCCCTTGCCACGTCAGCGTCTTGACTGCCTCCTCTGGGGCAGCATTCCAGCCGGCGGCCTTCCGTGTCAAAGACCTTGAAGAGCATCAAGGAGGCGCCGTCGTATTCGAAGTGAATTACGAGGGCGCCCCCTGTTCGACAGACCCGGGCGACCTCGCCCCAGCCTCGGGTCATGAAGACCTTGCCCGGAGCGACGACTTCAACCTCCACTCCGGTCGCAGGGGTGCCGTAGTCAGCATGCTACAGCCAAAGCTTGAGAGGCCCCCTCGGCGGCATCTCGAAGGTGAAGAATGCGGGGAAGCGGATCCAGGTGCTTGGAGGCATCGCAACATGGAGCACAAGCTCGTGAGGAGAGTCCACGACATGGACTCCAGGAGCGATGGCGCGTGCTGCCGTGGCTCGTCGGCCTCGCCTGTGGCGCAGGCGGTGGCGCTCGTCATCCCTTTCTTCAGGACCCTCTGCCAGGTGCAGGGGTAGCAGGAACCCAGGAGGAGGCCGTTCGTACCGGGGCCTCGTCATCTCCGGCCGCGCAACCTCGTCATGGTGGTGCTGAACTGGTTGCTTCTTTGGCAGGAGCGGGTCGGCACCGTTGGTTGAGAATCGGTCGCTTCTTTAGTGAAAGAGACGAAGTTCTTCTAGTCTCTGAGGAATTTGTTCTGACTGAGGAGTTAGGAATTCTCTAGTGCGGCTTGCCTACCAAGTGAGGAACATGATAGCCCTGAGGAATTCGAACCCCAATATTCCGACCGTTGCTATGCTACGCGCCAGCTGTTCCAAAATATCTACTCACCTAACGGTCATATCAGACAAGGGCATTTATGTCTTATCATGTCGGGCTGCTCCCTAGGCTATAAATAGCCACCCCCTACAACCACAAGTTGGTTGGCTGCTCTGAGAGAAACCGATGCTACCTCTTGAGCACTGCGTTGGATTTCCCCGAAGAGGAGAGGATGATGTAGTAAAGTAGCGTAAGTATTTCCCTCAGTTCTTGAGAACCAAGGTATCAATCCAGTAGGAGACCACGCACAAGTCCCTCGTACCTACACAAAACGATAGCAACTCGCAACCAACGCTTAGGGGTTGTCAATCCCTTCACGGTCACTTACGAGAGTGAGATCTGATAGAGATAATATTTTTGGTATTTTTTGATAGATAGATGCAAAGTAAAAAGTAAAAGGCAAAGTAAAACAAAGCAAGTAAATAAAGTGATATAGATTGATATGATGAGAATAGACCCGGGGGCCATAGGTTTCACTAGTGGCTTATCTCAAGAGCATAAGTATTCTACGGTGGGTGAACAAACAACATGTTGAGCAATTGACAGAATTGAGCATAGTTATGAGTATATCTAGGCGATGATCATGTATATAGGCATCACATCCAAAACAAGTAGATCGAAATGATTCTGCATCTACTAATATTAGTTCACTCATCGACCGCTATCCAGCATGCATCTAGAGTATTAACTAAAAATAGAGTAACGCCTTAAGCAAGATGACATGATGTAGAGGGATAAATTCATGCAATATGATAAAAACCCCATCTTGTTATCCTCGATTGCAACAATACAATACGTGCCTTGCAACTCTTTCTATCACTGAGTAAGGACACCGCAAGATTGAACCCAAAGCTAAGCACTTCTCCCATTGCAAGAACTACCAATCTAGTTGGCCAAACCAAAAAGATAATTCGAAGAGACTTGCAAAGATAACTCAATCATACATAAAAGAATTCAGAGAAGAATCAAATATTTTCCATCGATAATACTGGATCATAAACCCACAATTCATCGGTCTCAACAAACACACCGCAGAAAGAAGATTACATCGAATAGATCTCCATGAGAGAGGGGGAGAACATTGTATTGAGATCCAAAAAGAGAGAAGAAGCCATCTAGCTACTAGCTATGAACCCGAAGGTCTGAAGTAAACTACTCACACTTCATCGGAGGGGCTATGGTGATGATGTAGAATCCCTCCGTGGTGGATGCCCCCTCTGACGGAGCTCCGGAACAGGCCCCAAGATGGGATCTCGTGGATACAGAAGGTTGCAGCGGTGGAATTAGGTTTTAGGCTCCTGTTCTGATCGTTCGGGGATACGTAGGTATATATAGGAGGAAGGAGTATGTTGGTGGAGCTTCGAGGGGCCCACGAGGTAGGGGGGCGCGCCCAGGGGGGCGGGCCCTCCACCCTCGTGACCTCCTCGGAAACTTCTTGGAGTAGGGTCCAAGTCTCCTGGATCACGTTCGGTTGGAAAATCACGATCCCGAAGGTTTCATTCCGTTTGGACTCCGTTTGATATTCTGCTTCTTTGAAATACTGAAAAAGGCAAAAAACAGCAATTTTGGGCTAGGCCTCCGGTTAATAGGTTAGTCCCAAAAGTAATATAGAAGTCAAAAATAAAGCCCAATATTGTCCAAAACAGTGGATAAAGTAGCATGGAGCAATCAAAAATTATAGATACGTTGGAGACATATCAGGCATCCCCAAGCTTAATTCCTGCTCATCCTCGAGTAGGTAAATGATAAAAAAAAGAATTTTTGATGCAGAGTGATACTTTGGCATAATTTCAATGTAAATCTTCTTAATTGTGATATGAATATTCAGATCCGAAAGATTCAAGACAAAAGTTCATATTGACACAAAAATAATAATACTTCAAGCATACTAATCAAAGCAATCAATAACATGGCAAAAGAAAGTTCATCCCTACAAAATCATATAGTTAGGCTATGCTTCATTTTCGTCACACAAAGATGTTCCCAACTTCAATACCCCCGATGACAAGCCAAGCAATTGTTTCATACTTAAATAATCTCAAACTTTTTCATCTTTCACGCAATACATGAGCGTGAGCCATGGATATAGCACTATGGGTGGAATAGAATATGATGATGGGGATTGTGTGGAGAAGACAAAAAAAGGAGAAAGTCTCACGTTGACGAGGCTAATCAACGAGCTATGGAGATGCCCATCAATTGATGTCAAAATGAGGAGTAGGGATTGCCATGCAACGGATGCACTAGAGCTATGAATGCTCAACAAAAGAAAACTAGTGGGTGTGCATCCAACTTGCTTGCTCACGAAGACCTAGGGCATTTGAGGAAGCCCATCGTAGGAATATACAAGCCAAGTTCTATAATGGAAAATTCCCACTAGTATAAAAAGGACAACTTATGAGACTCACTACATGAAGAACAAGGTGCTACTTTGAAGCACAATATATGAGACTCACTACATGAAGAACAAGGTACTATTTTGAATCACAAGTGTGGAAAAAGAGATAGTAGCATTGCCCTTTTTATTTTCTTTTTTTTGGGCCTTTCTTTTTTTCTTTTTGGCCTTTTTTTAGGCAATGCTCTAATAATGATGATCATCACACTTCTATTGATTACAACACAAGGATTACAACTCAAAACTTAGAACAAGATATGACTCTATATGAATGCCTCCGGCGGTGTACCGGGATGGTGCAATGAATCAAGAGTGACATGTATGAAAAATAATGCATGGTGGCTTTGCCACAAATATGATGTCAACTACATGATCATGCAATGGCAATATGACAAAAGTAATGTATGTCATGATGATGATGATGGAAGTTGCATGGCAATATATCTCGGAATGGCTATGGAAATGCCATAATAGGTAGGTATGGTGGCTGTTTTTGAGGAAGATATAAGGAGGTTTATGTGTGATAGAGCGTATCGTATCACGGGGTTTGGATGCACCAGCGAAGTTTGCGCCAACTCTCAAGGTGAGAAAGGGCAATGCACGGTACCGAAGAGGCTAGAAAAGGTGGAAAGGTGAGAGTGCGTATAATCCATGGACTCAACATTAGTCAAAAGAACTCATATACTTATTGCAAAAATTTAGAAGTCATCAAAAATCAAGTACTATGCGCATGCTCCTAGGGGGATAGATTGGTAGGAAAAGACCATCGCTCATCCCTGACCGCCACTCATAAGGATGCACAAGCCAGGTACACTTCATGTTTCAAATTTGTTACACAACTTTAACCATAAGTGCATGCTACGGGACTTGCAAACTTCAACACAAGTATTTCTCAAATTCATAATCACCCAACTAGCAAGACTTTGAGATTATCACCTCCATATCTCAAAACAATTATCAAGCATCAAACTTATCTTAGTATTCAATTCACTCAAAAGAAAGTTTCACATATCTTGAACACCAAGTATATTAACATTAAGCAAATTACCATGCTATTAACGACTCTCAAAATAATTTAAGTGAAGCATGAGAGATCAAATAGTTTATTTAAAACAAATCCACCATCGTGCTCTAAAAGATCTAAGTGAAGTACTAGAGCAAAATTTATCACGCTCAAAAGATATAAGTGAAGCACTATGAGCAAAACTATCAAGCTCAACAAATATAAGTGAAGCACTATGAGCAAAACTATCAAGCTCAAAAGATATAAGTGAAGCACATAAAGTATTCTAACAAATTCCAATTCATGTATGGCTCTCTCAAAAGGTGTGTACATCAAGGATAATTGTGGTAAACTAACAAGCAATGACACAAATAATACAAGACGCTCCAAGCAAAACACATATCATGTTGGTGAATAAAAATATAGCTCCAAGTAAATTACCGATGGAAGTGGACGAAAGAGGGGATGCCTTCCGGGGCATCCCCAAGCTTTGAATTTTTGGTGTCCTTGGATTATCTTGGGGTGCCATGGGCATCCCCAAGCTTAGTCTCTTTCCACTCCTTGTTCCATAATCCATCAAAAGAATTCACCCAAAACTTCAAAACTTCACAACACAAAACTCAACAGAAATCTCGTGAGCTCCGTTAGAGAAAGAAAACAAAAGACTACTTCAAGGTACTGTAATGAACTCATTATTTATTTATATTGGTGTTAAACCTACTATATTCCAACTTCTCTATGGTTTATAAACTAATTTACTAGCCATAGATTCATCAAAATAAGCAAACAACACACGAAAAACAGAATCTGTCAAAAAAAGAACAGTCTGTAGCAATCTGTAACTAACGCAAACTTCTGGAACTCTAAAAATTATACCAAAATAGTTAGTCCTGTAAAATTTGTTTATTGATCAGCAGCAAAAAGAATCAACGCAAAAGCACGTTCCTGTGATTTATCATAAATAAATTCGTGCGTGCAAAGTTTCTGTTTTTCAGAAGAATCAAATCAACTATCATCGTAGGTTATCCTATAGGTCCTACTTGGCACAAACACTAATTAAAACATAAAACCACATCAAAACAGAAGGTAGATGGATTATTTATTCCTAAACAGAAGCAAAAACAAAAAACACAAAATAAAATTGGGTTGCCTCCCAACAAGCGCTATCGTTTAACGCCCCTAGCTAGGCATAAAAGCAAGGATAGATCTAGGTATTGCCATCTTTGGTAGGCAATCCATAAGTGGCTGTCATGATAGATTCATATGGTAATTTTATTTTCTTTCTAGGTAAGTGTTCCATACCCTTATTTAAGGGAAATTGTAATCTAATATTCCCTTCCTTCATATCAATAATTGCACCAATCGTTCTAAGGAAAGGTCTACCAAGAATAATAGGACATGAAGGATTGCAATCTATATCAAGAACTATAAAATCTATGGGCACATAATTCCTATTTGCAACAATAAGAACATCATTAATTCTTCCCATAGGCTTTTTAATAGTGGAATCCGCAAGATGCAAGTTTAGGGAGCAATCATCAAAATCACGGAAATCTAGCAAATCACATAAAGTTTTGGGGATAGTAGAGACACTAGCACCCAAATCACACAAAGCATAAAACTCAAAATCTTTAATTTTAGTTTTAATTTTAATAGTAGGTTCCCACTCATCATAGAGTTTTCTATTGATAGAAACTTTCAACTCAAGTTTTTCTTCATAAGATTGCATCAAAGCATCAACAATATGTTCGGTAAAGGCCTTATTTTGACTATAAGCATGAGGAGAATCTAGCATGGATTGCAACAAGGAAATACAACCAATCAAAGAGCAATTTTCATAATTAAATTCCTTGAGATCCAAAATAGTGGGTTTAGCAACATCACGGTTTTTATTTATTTCAATCCCACTTTCATCAATTTCATCATCAAGATCTAGAAACTCCGAATTCTTCGAATGCCTTCTAGGTAAAGGAAGATAATCTTCAGATTCATCAAGATTCATATTGCAAAAAAAAGATTTAATGGGGGACACATCAATAACTTTTAGATCTTCATCTTGATTTTCATAGGGATTGGAAGAACACGCTTTAATAAAGGCATCTTTGGAAGCACGCATCCTAGTGGTTCTTTCCTTGCACTCATCAATTGAAATTCTCATGGCTTTGAGAGACTCATTGATATCATGCTTAGGAGTAATAGATCTAAGCTTTAAAGAATCAATTTCAAGAGAAATTCTATCAACGTTCCTAGCCAAATCATCAACTTTAAGCAATTTCTCTTCAAGCAAAGCATTAAAATTCTCTTATGAATTCATAAACTCTTTAACACTACTCTCAAATTCAGAGGGCATCTTAAAATTTCCATAAGAGTTATTGTAGGACCATATTTATTGGAAGGATTACTAGGATAAGGCCTAGGATTAAAATTCCCTCTATGAGCGTTGTTTCCAAAACTATTCCTACCAACGAAATTCACATCCATAGATTCATTATTATTCTCAAGCAAGGTAGATAAAGGCATATCATTGGGATCAATAGGAATATTTTTAGGCGCAAACATCTTCATAAGTTCATCCATCTTTTCACTCAAAACATTGATTTCTTCTATAGCATGCACCTTTTTACTAGAAGATCTTTTGGTGTGCCATTGAGAATAATTAGCCATAATATTATCAAGCCATTTGGTAGCATCCCCTAACGTAATTTCCATAAAAGTGCCTCCCGCGGCCGAATCTAAAAGATTTCTAGAAGCAAAATTCAATCCGGCATAAAATTTTTGTATGATCATCCATAAATTCAAACCATGAGTAGGGCAATTGCGAAGCATTAATTTCATTCTTTCCCAAGATTGGGCAACATGCTCATGATCAAGTTGTTTAAAATTCATGATATTGTTCCTAAGAGTGATAATCTTAGAGGGAGGAAAATACTTAGAGATAAAAGCATCTTTGCACTTGTTCCAAGAATCAATACTATTTTTAGGCAAAGATGAGAACCAAACTTTAGCACAATCTCTAAGTGAAAACAGAAATAACTTCAATTTGACATTATTGTTATCCGTATCTTTCTTCTTTTGCATATCACACAAATCAACAAAATTGTTTAGATGAGTAGCGGCATCTTCACTAGGAAGGCCAGCGAATTGATCTTTCATAACAAGATTCAACAAAGCGGTATTGATTTCCCAAGACTCATCATTATTAAGAGGAGCAATCGGAGTACTAAGGAAATTATTATTATTGGTATTCGAGAAATCACACAATTTGGTATTATCTTGTGCCATGGCAACAAGTAATCCAACACACAAGCAAACAGGAAGGCAACGGGAAAAAGGCAAACAGAAAAGAGAGGAGGAGATTGGGAAATAGAGGGCAAATAAAACGGCAAGGGTGAAGTGGGGGAGAGGAAAACGAGAGGCAAATGGCAAATAATGTAATGCGAGAAATAGGGATTGCGATGGGTACTTGGTATGGTTGACTTGCTTGCGCTAGCCTCCCCGGCAACGGCGCCAGAAATTCTTCTTGCTACCTCTTGAGCACTGCATTGGATTTCCCCGAAGAGGAGAGGATGATGCAGTAAAGTAGCATAAGTATTTCCCTCAGTTTTTGAGAACCAAGGTATCAATCCAGTAGGAGACCACGCACAAGTCCCTCGTACCTACACAAAATGATAGCAACTCACAACCAACGCTTAGGGGTTGTCAATCCCTTCAAGGTCACTTACAAGAGTGAGATCTGATAGAGAAAATATTTTTGGTATTTTTTGATAGATAGATGCAAAGTAAAAAGTAAAAGGCAAAGTAAAACAAAGCAAGTAAATAAAGTGATATAGATTGATATGATGAGAATAGACCCGGGGGCCATAGGTTTCACTAGTGGCTTCTCTCAAGAGCATAAGTATTCTACGGTGGGTGAACAAATTACTGTTGAGCAATTGACAGAACTGAGCATAGTTATGAGTATATCTAGGCGATGATCATGTATATAGGCATCACGTCCAAAACAAGTAGATCAAAATGATTCTGCATCTACTACTATTACTCCACTCATCGACCGCTATCCAGCATGCATCTAGAGTATTAAGGAAAAACAGAATAACACCGTAAGCAAGATGACATGATGTAGAGGGATAAATTCATGCAATATGATAAAAACCCCATCTTGTTATCCTCGATGGCAACAATACAATATGTGCCTTGCAACTCTTTCTGTCACTGAGTAAGGACACCGCAAGATTGAACCCAAAGCTAAGCACTTCTCCCATTGCAAGAACTACTAATCTAGTTGGCCAAACCAAAAAGATAATTCGAAGAGACTTGCAAAGATAACTCAATCATACATAAAAGAATTCAGAGAAGAATCAAATATTTTCCATAGATAATACTGGATCATAAACCCACAATTCATCGGTCTCAACAAACATACCGTAAAAAGAAGATTACATCGAATAGATCTCCACGAGAGAGGGGGAGAACATTGTATTGAGATCCAAAAAGAGAGAAGAAGCCATCTAGCTACTAGCTATGAACCCGAAGGTCTGAAGTAAACTACTCACACTTCATCAAAGGGGCTATGGTGATGATGTAGAAGCCCTCCGTGGTGGATGCCCCCTCCGGCGGAGCTCCGGAATAGGCCCCAAAATGGGATCTCGTGGATACAGAAGGTTGCGGCGGTGGAATTATGTTTTTGGCTCCTGTTCTGATTGTTCAGGGATACGTAGGTATATATAGGAGGAAGGGGTACGTCGGTGCAGCTCCAAGGGGGCCACGAGGTAGGGGGCGCTCCCAGGGGGGGTGGGGGCGCCCGGGGGGGGGGGGGGGGTCGCCCTCCACCCTCGTGACCTCCTCGGAAACTTCTTGGAGTAGGGTCCAAGTCTCCTGGATCACGTTCGGTTGGAAAATCATGATCCCGAAGGTTTCATTCCGTTTGGACTCCGTTTGATATTCTGTTTCTTTGAAATACTGAAAAAGGCAAAAAACAGCAATTCTGGGCTGGGCCTCCGGTTAATAGGTTAGTCCCAAAAGTAATATAAAAGTGGAAAATAAAGCCCAATATAGTCCAAAACAGTGGATAAAGTAGCATGGAGCAATAAAAAATTATAGGTATGTTGGAGACATATCAACTGACACTTGTTATTTGAGAGCAACCCATCCTCCGAGGACTTTGAGCGAAAATCATCAAGTGAGGAAATCCCAAACCCAAACCTACAAAACCCCAAAGTGATTTAGCATCACTGAAGAGATTGATCCTGCGTGGATTCGACGCTTGTTTCCTTTGAAGACTGTGCTTCTTCCAGACGGTTATGCGTCAAGGTAGTCACCTGAAGACTTACCACGAGTGATTAGGCGAGGTCTGTGTGACCTTAGCACAAGGAGAATAAGGTGAGTACTGTGTGTCCGGGACCGGGTGTCCTCAAGTTTAAATACTCAGCCGCTCCAACCAGATGTACAACTGAGACAGCAGTTGGAACTGGTTTACCAAATCATTGTCTTCACCGAGCTAACTGGTTCTATCTCCTCAACTCTTTCATTTCCTCATGTATGTTGTTGTGTGTTTGTTCATATCTGTTTGAATACTTTGACTGAAGACTTTCTCAATTTCCCCTGTTCTATTTCTTCAGTTTGATTGCCTTCTTCCTTGTGTTGTCCTGTGTTTACGCTTTCTGTACTCTGTGCTTGTCTTTTTTCATCATGATGACTATGCTTGTGTTCTGTTATGTTCCTTTCTGAGTACTTATTCCACTGCAAGTAGTTCTTCATTTAGGAATTTCCTCACCAGCAAATTCCTCACTGAAGAGTTCATAAAAATCGCCTATTCACCCCCCTCTAGTCGATATAATGCACTTTCAAGGAGGAGCAAGGGAGAAGAAGCAGGCAAAACAAGGAGGGATGGACAACGGGGGCTCACGCCTTCCCGTACTTATAGCCCATAGGGGAGCAATCGTCGGCCTCCATGATCACAGTAATGATAACTCTTTGTTGCATGCAGCAGGCTCTCGTCAAATCGGGCAGTTGCCGAGGCAGCATGGGGAAGCGGAGACGCCCACGTCCAATCAAGTTGCCACGCGTCGCCCAAGGCCTCAAGCTGTTGGGGCCCGCGGTGCTCTGTGCTTGACCTTTGGCTTCGCTGCTAAGCCAAGTCCTAGCGCGCCTTGAGCCCGGGGGATACTGTTGGCGTCCTGGATATGGGGGTATCCAGACTTGCCTGCCTGCGGCCTGTGGCGTGGCTCACCAGTGGCCCAGTTCGGCCCGTCTTCATCAACCCAGGTTCAAGACCCTCGCGAGGGGCCAAGCCTCGCGGGGCGGACTACGCAAGGCCTCCTCAGGGGTGGCCTCATCAGGCGGGCTCGTGAGGATGCAGAGAGATCAAGGCGAGGAGTACCTCGTGAGGTGCATATGGCGCAAGCCATGACGATTGAGACCAGGTGGGCACCCGACGAGTGCCGGCCAGCGTAGTGTCCTTGTTTCCCCTTTGGTGCTAAGGGGGAAAGCATAGGCGCTGAGTAACGAGGCATCAAGCAAAGGTTTCCAGATCGGTGCAACGAGACTAGGACCAGGAGGATGGCAAGACGGAGGTCACCATGGAGCCCAAGATGGCGGCACCACGAGTGCCTTTGGTAGTCGAAGACCACCTTTAGTCAGGATAGCTTGTACTGGCTGTCCCCTCTCAAAGCCCGCCATTGTGGAATTCCTTCCCGCTCAATATTTGGGAATAGGACCAAGGCCTCTATAAATAGGGCTAGCGACCACCGTAGCAAAGGGGGACAAGAGGAATCGATTGGGACCAGAACCACTCACACCAGCGCAAGAACAGCTCCCCTCGCGAGGCTGTTCTTCCCCTTGTACTGTTCCTCATTAGCCCAAGAGGCAATACACTCACCACACACTAGACTAGGGTATTACACCATAATGGTGGCCTTAACCAGTATAAACCTCGTGTCCCTTGTGTTGTTCATCTTCTTAGCTTAGAACCACGGCGAGGTGAGGGAGCAGATCAGTAGGGAGAAGATCTTCGCGCGCACCCCAGAGTTTGAACCTGAAGGTTTTGCCGGAACCCAAAATCCGACAACCACGGCTAGAACATCCTCAACATGCCAGGAAGTGGCGGCGTCATCACGGTCGCATGCCAAGAGAAGGATGCAGTGTGCTCCCTCGAGCGCGCCTTCCAGGCTGCAGCGGTCGAGAACCCTAAAGACAAGGGCGGCGCTCTCCCTCCTAAGGTCGCCCCCAATACACAGAAGCTGCAGCTGGGACAAGGGTCTTGTGAAGGAGAATCGGTCGAGGACGCCGCGCTGAGCCTCGCGTCCTCGGGTGCGGTACCGTTGCCCATCACATAGGAAGGCGCGCCTGATGCCCCTCTCAGGCTGGCTCGGGGGCTCTCCTCGGGAGGGCCTCAGACCTAGACAGGGTCGCGAGGGAGGCGTTCGGGCACCATGTGGAGGCGCTCTTCAGAGCACGCTTCCCAGAAGAAGGCAGTAGGCGTGAGGCACCAGGTGGTCAGGAGTTCATCAGCGAGGCAATCAAGGAGATACAAGAAGCAAGGGTTCTGCAAGGCGATCGTCGCCTACCGCGCGGCGCGGCTCACTGCCCTGGCGAGGGTAAGGAGTTTTGTGTCTGCATCGACATTCCCGGGCTCAACAGGGCCGCGTCTCAGCAACTCATTTGGCCGTCTCGCGTCGGCCAGTGCGAGGGACCACCTCACAACTACGTTCACATGCCCTTTGGCCTGCCGGGCGCGGCTGTGATGTTCCAACACTGCATGAGCGGCGCCCTGGAGGCTCACGAGGCCAGGCATCAGGCGATCCTGGCGGAGATGGAGGACCACCATCAGGAGCCTCCCAGGTCCTCTGAGCCTCCCGAGGCTCGGCACGAGAGCGGCTCGTGAGGAACGACTCCAGCAGCGTGCGTTTTTTGGCTACTTCAACACCTCTTCAGCGGCGGTACCAGGTGACATTGAGGGAGTCCTGGATAAGGGGGTATCCGGACAGCCAGACTATATACTTTGGGTTGGACTATGAAGATACAAGATTGAAGACTTTATCCCATGTCCGGATGGGACTCTCCTTGGCATGGAAGGCAAGCTTGGCGATTCAGATGTAGATCTCCTTCTCTGTAAACCGACTCCGTGTAACCCTAGCCCCCTCTGGTGTCTATATAAACCGGAGGGTTTAGTCTGTAGGACTCAACAACAATGACAACAATCATACCATAGGCTAGCTTCTAGGGTTTAGCCTCTCTAATCTCATGGTAGATCAACTCTTGTAATACTCATATCATCAAGATCAATCAAGTAGGAAGTAGGGTATTACCTCCATCGAGAGGGCCCGAACCTGGGTAAACATCATGTCCCCAGCCTCCTATTACCATTAGCCTTAGACGCACAGTTCGGGACCCCCTACCCGAGATCCGCCGGTTTTGACACTGACATTGGTGCTTTCATTGAGAGTCCCTCTGTGTCGTCACTGTAAGGCTCGATGGCTCCTCAAACCTTTAACAACACCGTCCTGGGTGAGACTTTCCTCCCCGGATAGATCTTCGTGTTCGGCGGCTTCGCTGCGGGCCAACTCGCTTGGCCATCTTGAGTAGATCGACAGCTACGCCCTTGGCCATCAGGTCAGGTTTGGAAACCTAAACTGCACTGTCGGCATCCGCGGAGACCTGATCTTCGACGGATTCGGGCCCATGTCAGGAGCGCCGAACGATCACAACGTGCATGACCTAGATCTGCCGTCGAACAATATTTGGAACATCGCACCTGCTACGGCTCCGGATTTCGTTCCAGAGCAGGTTGTGCCTTCCGAGGACGGGTGGATGGACCCCGCCCTGGAGGCCGCATACTCCTCGGCGTTGGAGCCAAACACAGACTCCGCTCCTTAGGAGATTTATGTGTCCGAACTCTCGGACTCACCTTCGGTCGTAGGTCCCGGACCGCGTGCATCCATGCCCATCGAATCTGATTGGGCTCCAATAATGGAATTCACAACCGTGGATATCTTCCAGCACTCCCCCTTTGAAGATGTGCTAAATTCGTTAAGGTCTCCCTCTCTATCAGGAGATTCCTGGCCGAACTATGTTCGGCTCGAGTGGGAAGCAGGCGACGAAGAAATTCGTCACCCACCCACCACCCACTTAATAGCCACAGTCGATGACTTGACCGACATGCTTAACTTCGATTCTGAAGACATCGATGGTATAGACGACGATGCGGGAGAAGAACATGAACCACCACCCACAGGGCGCTGGACTGCCACCTCTTCATATGATATATATATATGGTGGATACTCCCAAAGAAAACAATGGCGATGATGCAACAGGAGATAACCCCTCAGGGAAGAAATCAAAGCATGTGCGTCACAGGCG
Source organism: Triticum aestivum (assembly GCF_018294505.1). Lineage (NCBI taxonomy): Eukaryota > Viridiplantae > Streptophyta > Magnoliopsida > Poales > Poaceae > Triticum > Triticum aestivum. The sequence continues at coordinate 550,264,890 of NC_057801.1, forward strand.
CCGCTCCAAGCCCCGCCATAGCAATACCGACACCGAAGAAGAAAATAATCCAGATGGCTCTGAAGAGGGATACAATCCTGATCAGCCTACCCTCGGGCAGGCCGAACAGAAACATGGACAAGTCAGCCCAGACGAACAGGCGACAGATGGATACTTGGAGGACAATAACTATATGCCTCCCTCTGAAGACGAGGCGAGCCTCCGTGACGACGAATTCGGCATATCATAGGATCCCATAGAGCAGGAGCGCTTGAAGCGCCAGCTTATAGCCACTGCAAGAAGCCTGATAAAGAAACAGCAGCAGCTTCAAGGTGATCAGAATCTGCTCGCAGACAGACGGACTAAGGCCTGGGCAGCCGAGGAATATGGACTCGAGCGCCGAACAAAATACTACCCAAAGCGCAGGCTACTACCTCAATTCGAGGAGGCGGCACTAAAAATCAAACGCACGCCTACACCCCAGCGACAACACACTGCGGAAAGGGGCTACGTGCAAGACCAACATTACATACCAAATAACAACATAGCAAGCACCCCGGCACATCAGCAGCCAAAAACAGAGTCCGCAAACCTTGGTGCAACAAATATAAGCGTCCCAAGGCAAAGAATGACGCCCAGGAAACGACAGTCAGCACAGGAGCCCGTAGTCCTCAACCCGTTCAGCGGGAGAAGAGAATTCAAAATCATAATTCGGGCCCCTCCAGCCTGAACCGCATACTTGACTGCCCATGTCAAATTCATGGCACCCCAGGAGCGGCAGCCAATCATACCAATAGAGAATGCTGGGTCTTGAAACAGATCGGCAGGCCAACGCCAGAAACAGCACGAAGAGGTCCTAGGGCAATAAGCCCAGATTATCAAGCCTAAGGATCGATCACTCGAGGATCAGACCCACTAAAAAACTCATTTTAGAGTGTCATAACTAGGCGCGAAGTCCAATTAGGCCCCGCCACTCTGGAGATGGTCTTCGGATCGCCAAAAAATTTTGATACCAAAGAACTAACTTTCGGCATTACACCTCTAGGCAGTAGCTATTCAGCACCGCCAGGATACACTGCGATTCGATGCATTATCACCCAATGCCCACGATAGTCTTAAAAAAACCAGACCCACGTGATGTAGTCACAATCGCGGGCAAGACCGAGCTTTGCCTTGGCGCCGTAGAGTATTCGACCACTTTATTAATAGAATCAGTGAGTTATGATTTTTCAATCGAACCTTGATTCGACAGCTGAACTCCCAGACACCGATAAAGGAGTCTGAACTACTTCATGATATCCCAGCCTGATCATGGCTCATATAGATCCTCCGGCATCAGCTGGAGGGGTCACATCCCACGGCTCAGCCGCTGCTCACACACGCCTTTTAGCATTATTTGCAGGTTCACCTTTGCGCATAACTGGACCGACGACTTGGAATCAGCTCGGATGCACACAGGGGGAATCTCCACCCCACCTGAATACAATTCGGATATTACTCCGGACACTCGCACAGGTCCCTACCGCCTGGCCCCAATAGGTTCTGCCGTCATGCCTCTCTTTTATAACATGCACTGTACTCATATGCATTGACATATTACTTAAATACAACATGTAGAGTCATTTGACGCTTATCTGCTATTATTTCTCAACGACATTTTGTCATAACGACATCCGAACATCGTGTTATGCCTTAAAACACCAGGGGCTTCATTGCACCCGCAGTACGGCCGCAATATAGGACGCACACAGGGGGAATCTCCACCCCACCTAAATACAATTCGGATATTACTCCGGACCCACGCACAGGTCCCTACCGCCCGGCCCCAATAGGTTCTGCCGTCATGCCTCTCTTTTATAACATGCACTGTACTCATACGCATTGACGCATTACTTAAGTACAACATGTAGAGTCATTTGACGCTTATCTGCTATTATTTCTCAACGACATTTTGTCATAACGACATCCGAACATCGTTTATGCCTTAAAACACCAGGGGCTTCATTGCACCCGCAGTACGGCAACAAAAGTCCGACCACCTTCTCGGTCGTTCGGCACCCCGAATGTATAGCATTATATGCATCAGCTCCGAATCATGTCTTGGGTCCTTGGTTGGGTTTGCCCGGCTCCCATGTTTTGGTACCTTATGTTCCGCAATATCGGCTAAGGTAGCGCTGGGAGAACTACTGCGATTGTCTCCTGGTTCTTCCGGACGAACACCTTAGTAGAGAAAGCCGAAAACTGACTGTCATGATAAGGCGAGAGCTGGTCAGCTGTTCGAGAGGTTGTAAAATCTTTATAGATTTATTCCGCATAATGCCATAATAAAATGCAGCGTGCGAAGGATCGGTCCACCGATCAAGCGCTATTAGAGCCCCTCGCGAGGTCTTCCGAACACCAGGGGTTGCGCCTCCCATACTCGAATTCCTATGGCTAAGTGAGAGTAATAAAGCCCTATAGTCCGATTGCCTGGTTCGCTGTGCTGAACACCTCCTTCATGGACCCAAGAATGGGATAAAGAGTGTTCAGGTGTATCCCGAACACCCCCGTAGTTCCTACATGGGGGAAGAAGCCGACGACTGGCCAACTCTCAAGACTAACATATAAAACGGTCGCACAGGAATAAAATTTACACATAACAGGCACATACATATAAGTGACTCTGTTCTGCCTTACAAAGGATAGCACAACTACCTTTAGGGAAAAATAATGTCTTTCGCACATTGCTCTGCCACAAGGCGGACCCCCTTCAGGACACCATCATAATATAATTCGGGCTTGCGGTGCTCCTTCCCCTCCGGCGGCCCCTCCGTCATCAGCTTCTCAGCATCAAGCTTCCCCCAGTGCACTTTCGCACGGGCAAATGCCATTCGTGCCCCTTCTATGCAAAACGACCGCTTAATGACGTCCAACCAAGGGCACGCACTCACAAGTCGCTTCACGAGCCCAAAGAAACTACTCGGAATGGGCTCGGCGGGCCATAGCCGGATAACCAAATCCTTCATGGCTAGTTCGGCCACCTGATGCAGTTCGATCAGCTGTTTCAGCTGGTCGACCAACGGCACTGGATAATTCGGCGCCAAATACTGCGACCAGAAGAGCTTCTCCGCAGTTTCCTTCTTCTCAGCTCGGCAGAATTGGGAAGCATCAGATATGCTACGTGGCAGATCTGCAAATGCCCCTGGAAAAATTAGGATTCAACGGGTCACCATGAATCTTCCCTGTGAAGGCATAAGACGCTTTGAATAAGAAAAATCCTTACCAGCCGCAATCTTCTGCGCCTCCTGAATATCCTTCAGAGCAGCCTATGCTTCCTCCCGAGCATCATTCGCGGTCTGGAGAGCTTGGGTGAGTTCGGATTCTTTCAATGATAGACTCTGCTCCAAACTCTCGCTTTTCTTTACGGCCTCCTGAAGCTCTCGTTCAGCTTCCACAACCCTTGCCTCGTGCCTCTCGCGGACAGCCTGCTCCGCGGCCGCCTTCTTTTCGGCCAAGGCGACAGCCTTCTTGAGCGCCTCAATTTTGGCATTTGCTCCTGGAGTGTAACGCCCCGGATACAACTTTCCATATTCGTAACTCCAACTCTTGCCTTTTCCGGAGATGCGATATGATATTTCCTCCGTGGTTGGCTTTTGTCTGTTGTTTTGCATTTTGTTCTTGTTATGCATCTCATCTCATAGCATCATGCGCATTGCATCGGCATCGTTTTTATAAATCTGGCATCCGTTCGGGTTTCCCCGGTCCTCTCCGTTGTCCGTTCGGAGTCCAGACACACTCGCACGCGCCTGCGGCACCTCCGAAATATTATTTTATAAGTGGCATAAAAATGTTCTCGGAATGGGTTGCAACTTGTCATGCGGTCTTATTATAGTGTAGACAGGCCGCCTGTCAAGTTTCGTCGCATTCGGAGTCCGTTTGACTGCCCAACCATTAAATATGTAACCGCGATATAGTCGGTATATTCGTCGGATGTTTCGGTCTCCGAAACCATTGCCGGGCTGCATTTCTCCCCTCTCCTCTCAGCCCAACCCTCTCGTAACAGCCCACCTAGGCCTGCCTAACCCCCCTCGCGTCCGGAACCGCCCGATCGAGATCTGAGGGTTCGAACCCCCCCGCTAGACGAAACCCCAGCCAAAACTGCTATTTAACCCCCCCTCCCCTTGCCATTTTGGGCATCCCTAGCCTTCCACCTACTCCTAGCCGCCTCCCACCTCCATTTCCGCGCCCCCCAGCCTCCTCCCGCCACTTGGCGCCGCCGCCACCGTGCCCCGGGCCAACCGGAGCGTGCCACATCAGGCCCCAGCGCCCCTGCAGCCAATGCCCCGCTGCCACATGTCCTCCCCATGTCGCCCGGCCTCCTTCCTCCGCGCCAGGCCCGCCCGAAGCCCAGCGGAGACCCACAGCGGACCGATCTGGGCCCGGCTCCCACTCCCGCCGCCGCCAGGCCCGACCCCGCCTCCCAGCCGTGCCCAAGCGCTTGCTCCCCGCCGCCTCGCGCCTCCCTCGTCGGATCGGGCAGGGCCCGATCTCCCTCGCCGCCAAGCTGGCCAGCAGGCCACCGGAGCGCGCTGCTGTCTCGCCGAGCCCACCGCCGACCACAGGAGAGCCGCGTCGCCCCTGCTCCCTTCTTCTCCTTCCTTCTGATCTCTCTCCCTCGCTGATGCATCCGCGCCCCGCCATTGCAGGTCGTCGCCAGCTCCATTCATCGCCGGAAACGGAACCCCGGGGCTGATCCGCTCGGATCTGGCTGGAACCACCGCCCCATGGCCTCCTCCATCCTCGTCTCGCGCCCTTGGTCCTCGGCGGAGCCGCGCCAGGCCGCCGCCGTTGTCCTGTTCCGAGGAGGAGCTCGAACCGGTCGCTCCTTGCGCCGTTGCCTGCGTCGGCCACGTGGGCCCGGCCGCGGCCCAACTCCCTCCAGGCCCAGCGCGCCCTCCTGCAGCCTCCCCTCCGAACCGGGCCTTGGCCCAGGGTGAGCAGACCCCTCCCCCTCTCCTGTGCACTTTGGGCCAGACAGATTCGGCCCGTGTCTTGTTTTTTTCCGTGCTGCGATTTTCCTAATTATCCAGAGATTGCCAGTTTTTCAGAAAACCCCCCCATGTTCACGCATATAATAACTCATTAACCGTGCATCATATGTAAATAATTTATATATGTAAAATGTTCAAAAAACTGTGTAGATTAATAATATGCCATTTTCATCCATGTTTAAAATGTTTAAAATGCTGTTTGTGTTAAGTTGCGAATATGCCATGTTAAAATGATTTATTTCATAACTAAATAACCGTAGCTCCGAATTTAATAAACTTTATATGTAAATGGGGTGAAAAAATGCCTAGATTAACATGGTGCACTTTATGTTGCTATTTAACAACATTAAAATTGTGTTTAGGGCAGAACAGTACCAAATTCATTTTATGCACATGGGGATTTCCGGAATTGTTGTTTGTTGTTCCGGCCTCACTTAAACTTGCCTAGATAGGTAGATTAATTATGTTTCGCCTCTTGCCATGTTTAACAACATTTAATATTGTTGTGTAACTAAACGAGAGAGAACTAAATATGTCAATGTGGTGTTTCGTCAATATGCAACTCGTTGCATATTGAGCTCGACTTAATTGGTAGTATTGTTTGTTGCACTTTGCCATGCCATGCCTTATTAAACCAGACATGCATCATACTTGTTTGTGCATCATGCCATGTTTATGCTTGTGCATTTACCATGTTGTTTTTTCTTTCCGGTGTTGCTTCTTAGTTCCGGTAATGTTGCGATTGTGAGGATTCGTTCGACTACGTCCGTTCGTCTTCTTCATGGACTCGTTCTTCTTCCTAGCGGGATTTCATGCAAGATGACCGCTACCCTGGATCTCACTACTATCATTGCTATGCTAGTTGCTTCGTTCTATCGCTTTGTTGTGCTACCTATCACCTGTTTATCAAGCCATCCCATATTGCCATGAACCTCTAACCTTTGACACCTTTCCTATGCAAATCGTTGTTTGGCTATGTTACCGCTTTTGCTCAGCCCCTCTTATAGCGTTGTTAGTTGCAGGTGAAGTTGAAGATTTCTCCATGGTGGACATGATTTTGGTTGGGATATCACAATATCTCTTATATTATTAATGCATCTATATACTTGGTAAAGGTTGAAAGGCTTGGCCTTTTGCCTAGTGTTTTGTTCCACTCTTGCCGCCCTAGTTTCCATCATACCGGTGTTATGTTCCCGGATTTTTGCATTCCTTACGCGGTCGGGTGATTTATGGGACCCCCTTGACAGTTCGCTTTGAATAAAACTCCTCCAGCAAGGCCCAACCTTGGTTTTACCATTTGCCTCACCACCACCTATCCCTTTTCCCTTGGGTCGGCCAACCCGAGGGTCATCTTTATTTTAGCCCCCCCGGGCCAGTGCTTGTCTAAGTGTTGGTCCGAACCGAGCGATGTCCAGCGCCCCCTGGGCAACCAGGGTCTATGCCAACCCGACGTCTTGCTCATCCGGTGTGCCCTGAGAACGAGATATGTGCAGCTCCTATCGGGATTTGTCGGCGCATCGGGCGGCTTTGCTGGTCTTGTTTTACCATTGTCGAAATGTCTTGTGAACCGGGATTCCGAGTCTGATCGGGTCTTCCTGGGAGAAGGTCTATTCCTTCGTTGATCGCGAGAGCTTGCCATGGGCTAAGTTGGGACACCCCTGCAGGGTATAAATTTTCGAAAGACGTGCCCGCGTTTATGTGGCAGATGGGAATTTGTTAATGTCCGGTTGTAGATAACTTGACACCAGATCTGAATTAAAACGCATCAACCGTGTGTGTAGCCGTGATGGTCTCTTTTCGGCGGAGTCCGGGAAGTGAACACGGTTTCTGGGTTATGTTTAACGTAAGTAGGAGTTCAGGATCACTTCTTGATCATTATTAGTTGACGACCGTTCTGCTTGCTCTCTTCTCGCTCTTATTTGCGTATGTTACCCACCATATATGCTTAGTCGCTGCTGCAGCCTCACCACTTTACCCCTTCCTTTCTCTTTAAGCTTTGCTAGTCTTGATACCCATGGTAATGGGATTGCTGAGTCCTCGTGGCTCATAGATTACTACAACAACAGTTGCAGGTACATGTTGTGCGAAGTTCATGACGTGAGAGCGATGTTTGCTTGTATTGGAGTTCTTCTTCTGCTTCTTCTTCGATCAGAGGATAGGTTCCAGGTCGGCAGCCTGGGCTAGCAGGGTGGATGTCGTTGAGTTTCTGTTTGTGTTTCATCCGTAGTCGGATGATGCTCTGATGTATTGTGATGTTGTATTCGTGTGGCATTGTATGCCTTATGTATGTATCCCCATCTATTATGTAATGTTGATGTAACGATATCCACCTTGCAAAAGCGTTTCAATATGCGGGTCTATCCTTGGTGGGACCTTCGAGTTCCTTTTGGATAGGGTCGCATATTGGGCGTGACAAGTTGGTATCAAAGCCTCGGCCGACCATAGGAGCCCCCTTGATTGTTGGCCATTGTTGAGTCTAGAAGAAAACTATTTTGAGTCTTAGGATTATATATATCGGAGAGTAGGATTCCTTTTACTCCTCAGCCCCCTTCGTTGCTCTGGTGAGGTCTCCTGACGTAGATGTTTTGACTGTCCTCTTCTCAAATTTCACTAAAAAATTTTAGGATCACGTGGGTATCTTGGAATCATTTCGATGGTTTTGTGACGAGAACATTGTTCTTGGTGCCTCCTGTCTATTTATGTGGCTTTGACCCGGGGAGTTGAGCTCCGAGGTGTTGTCGTCACAATTTTATCATTGCAGTTCTGGAATACGTGAGTTTTGCCGACATCGAAAATCTCTTTTATGCAGTTGTTGGTGAGATAACCTCGACGTCACCCAGTACTGGGGAGTTCGGGAGTATTGCCATAACTCGTATAACAGATGCTTTTCGAAGGTTGAGGTACACGATTTCCGAAGGTTTCTTGGTTATGTGTTGACGGATGGATACAGCTTGGATGTAGGTATTGTTAGTTTGGGTGAGATATATTGCTTCCCCTGTATCCCCAACACCAGATTGCATAACCAGAAAGTTTCGGGAGTTTATAGGTGGGAATTCAAGTAGCTCTAGTTTTATCTTTCCAACAGACACATGATACGATATGGGATCTATCATATGTTTGTTTCCGGCTTATTCTGCAAGCCAATCCTTTGTTTTGTTTTATTTGTGGTATTCGAGTTGCTTCGAGTCAAATGTTGAATCCATACCTTTCTTAAATGGTGTTCTCATATTTCTATGGGAGTGCTAATCCTTTTGATCATCGAGATTGTCATGTCAATTCTTTCCAACCGGTGTGCTTCTTTCAAGTGGATCCGATCATTTCAACATTCGCAAGATCATCTCTCAGTTTCCCAACGTTGTTCGTTTCATCCGTCCTCAAGTTGCCTTTGTTTTCCCGCCCTCCCACCCTTTTTCTTCAAGGACTCAGATTTCTTAATCAAGTATCCATTTATTCATGTGAAGTTTCTCCATTTTTTTTCCTGTCAATGTTCTTATCCGGTGATTTCCCAAGAAGATGCTCAATAGTTTTAAGTTCATCATACTCCATTGTTGTTTCTTCTCCGGTGGATCCAATTCAAGCTTTCAGTGTTGATCATATTCTTTTCCTCGTTTCAAATGTTTTTCCACGTCGTTGCACCTCTTAATTGTTCACCTCCCTCTATTCTTGTCCGGAGTGCTCAAGATATCTCAGAAGAATCATGTTTCCTTTCTTAATCCGTTCGAGTTACTTCAAGTTTTTCTCTCATTCAAGCTATTTAATTCAACCGGTGCAATCTCTCTTCAAAACCATTCAACGGTGTTTTCTTTTGAGTGGGCCCTAACCCACAGGTCTTTTTCCAGGATCTTACCTGACTCTTCTAATTATTCTGGTGCTATTCCCAAATTCTTTTCAAAGTGTGACGTAAGAATGGATTCCATCAGTCACATGCCTTCTCCAAGATTGCTTTGAAATTCTTTCATTATTGGTTCAACCTTTCTAATTGTCATTCCGGAGTGCCTCAACAATTCATGGTGGTGTTCCTCGTCGTCATTCTCGAATTTTGAAGTCCGAAGAAGATTTCCTCTTAAATCCTTACCCGTTCTTCCAAAGATGCGTAGTTCAAGCTTGATGCCATCCTCTCATAATTGTTTTCGATTGTGAGAATTTTTTTTCATCCATCCGGAGCAATTCAAGAGTCTTTTCAGATTGATTCTCCGTAGCCCATCATCTCAGAATTATTCATTCAAGCTTTCAACTCTCATTCTCCAAATCTTACCGGTGGATCGTTCAAGTATACTCTTTAGTCAGCTCATGATCTCTTTGTTCTCATGTATCTAAATCCCCTCAAGTATCTTCATTCGTTTTCCAATTCTTCTCGGTGAATTGTGCCTTTGCTATGTTCATTTTCAGTTCTTACGGTGGTTCGTTCAAGATTTCACTTCCTTTGTTATCATATCAATTCATGCGTTGTTTCCAATCCCACCGGTGGTTCCATCAATACCTTCTCAAGTTTACGCTATATCTCTCTTAATTCTTTCTACGAGAATAAGTAGTATGCCAAATCCGTTGCTTGTCATCAATTTAAATTGGTGAAGGATAGGCATAACGTAATTCTTATTATTGTTTCATCCAAGTAATCTAGTTTCTTCTTTCCGGAGTTGTTCATCATGTCACATTTCCCGGTTTGAGATGTTTCATCTTTTCTTTTTCGGAGTTCCAAGTTTTCCGCATTATCTCATCGCGAAGCTCCATCTAAATCATCGCAAGGCTTCACCTTGTGTTGTCAACTTCTCTTTCTTTTTATCATCCTTTCATTACCGGAGTTCTTCATGGAGGCTCTACATGGTGGTTCGTCAAGGATTCTATTCATTTTTCAATTGTTCTTCAAGTTTTCTCTCGAAGTTATGATCTGCTAAGCTTTACTCTAAAATAAACATGGTGCTCAACACATGTTTTGTTTTGAGGAGCTCAAGTATTCTTCATCTTGCATTCTGAAGTGCAATTCTTTCTACCTTATCTTTTGAGGTGGTGTTATGTCATTCTTGACAATTCTAGTTCGTGGTTGATGATTCACATGTTGTCAAGAATGAGGTATTTTAAACCCATCATTTTCTTCCTTGGAGTTATCTTGTGTCAGATTTCACCTAAAGCCTTTCCTTAAGGGTTGTTGCTATTTGTGGTGATTATGCATGACCCAAGCTTGCTCTTTATCCTCCTTGGTGGAAGAAGTTTTCATCTCTTCGTTGATCTCAGAGCAAGCAATTGATTTCGTTAGTGGCAGAATGTCACGTCATAGTCTTGAGATGTTTTTCGTAAGCCCACTACAAACTTATTCTTTTCGTTGTTGATTTTCCAACAACTCCATTCAATCCTTCTTTGCAAGGATGCTTTCCAAGTTCATTTGTGGCAGAAATTGTCATTTTCTTCTCCGTCCCTTTTATCCCAACAATCTAGCTTCTATTCTTTCGTTCCGGAGGCAGTGTGTTGTTGATTTCATCAAGTATCTTCCCATCTTCTCAAGTTCATGTTCTATTCCTTCCATGTTCAACCGGAGTGCTGCCCAAATTCTTACTCTCTCATCATGTTTTAACCGGAGTGGTTCCAATTCCTTCTTGTCCATTGTACTCGTTATTCATAGATTTGCAACCTCCAAGGTTCACATGGTGTTCCTTCTTACTATTCTCTACCACAGTGCTCTCAATTGTGTTCAACTCCGTTGTGTTCTCTCTTTCAACTTTTCAACCTCTCAAGGTTCGTGGTTTCACTCGTTTGTCGAGGAAGCAACTTAGTTTACCTCTTCTCTTCCTCTTCCGTTTCTCTTCGGTGCCATCCTAGATCTCGGGACGAGATCCTCTCGTAGTGGTGGAGTGTTGTAACGCCCCGGATACAACTTTCCATATTCGTAACTCCAACTCTTGCCTTTTCCGGAGATGTGATATGATATTTCCTCCGTGGTTGGGTATTGTCTGTTGTTTTGCATTTTGTTCTTGTTATGCATCTCATCTCATAGCATCATGCGCATTGCATCGACATCATTTTTAGAAAACTGGCATCCATTTGGGTTTCCCCGGTCCTCTCCGTTGTCCGTTCGGAGTCCAGACACACTCGCACGCGCCCGCGGCACCTCCGAAATATTATTTTATAAGTGGCATAAAAATGTTCTCGGAATGGGTTGCAACTTGTCATGTGGTCTTATTATAGTGTAGATAGGCCGCCTGTCAAGTTTCGTCGCATTCGGAGTCCGTTTGACTGCCCAACGGTTAAATATGTAACCGCGATATAGTCGGTATATTCGTCGGATGTTTCGGTCTCCGAAACCATTGTCGGGCTGCATTTCTCCCCTCTCCTCTCAGCCCAACCCTCTCGTAACAGCCCACCTAGGCCTGCCTAACCCCCCTCGCATCCGGAACCGCCCGATCGAGATCTGAGGGTTCGACCCCCCCTAGACCAAACCCTAGCAAAAACTGCTATTTAAACCCCCCCTCCCCTTGCCATTTTGGGCATCCCTAGCCTTCCACCTACTCCTAGCCACCTCCCACCTCCATTTCCGCGCCCCCCAGCCTCCTCCCGCCACTTGGCGCTGCCGCCACCGTGCCCCGGGCGAACCGGAGCGCGCCACATCAGCCCCCAGCGCCCCTGCAGCCAATGCCCCGCTGCCACATGTCTTCCCCGCTCGCTCCCTGCCGCCTCGCGCCTTCCTCGTCGGATCGGGCAGGGCCCGATCTCCCTCGCCGCCAAGCTGGCCGGCAGGCCACCGAAGCGCGCTGCTGTCTCGCCAACCCCGCCGCCGACCACGGGAGAGCCGCGTCGCCCCTGCTCCCTTCTTCTCCTTCCTTCCGATCTCTCTCCCTCGCTGATGCATCCGCGCCCCCGCCATTGCAGGTCGTCGCCAGCTCCATTCATAGCCGGAAACGGAACCCCGGGGCTAGATCCGCTCGGATCCGGCCGGAACCGCCGCCCCATGGTCTCCTCCATCCTCGTCTTGCACCCTTGGTCCTCACCGGAGCCGCGCCAGGCCGCCGCCTCGTCCTGTTCTGAGGAGGAGCTTGAACCGGTCGCTCCTTGCGCCGTTGCCTGCGTCAGCCACGTGGGCCCGACCGCGGCCCAACTCCCTCCAGGCCCAGCGCGCCCTCCTGCAGCCTCCCCTCCGACCCGGGCCTTGGCCCAGGGTGAGCAGACCCCTCCCCCTCTCCTGTGCACTTTGGGCCAGACAGATTCGACCCTTGTCTTGCTTTTTTTTTTCGTGCTGCGATTTTCCTAATTATCCAGAGATTGCCAGTTTTTCAGAAAACCCCTCCATGTTCATGCATATAATAACTCATTAACCGTGCATCATATGTAAATAATTTATATATGTAAAATGCTCAGAAAATTATGTAGGTTAATAATATGCCATTTTCATCCATGTTTAAAATGTTTAAAATGATGTTTGTGTTAAGTTGCGAATATGCCATGTTAAAATGATTTATTTCATAACTAAATAACCGTAGCTCCGAATTTAATAAACTTTATATGTAAATGGGGTGGAAAAATGCCTAGATTAACATGGTGCACTTTATGTTGCTTTTTAACAACATTAAAATTGTGTTTAGGGCAGAACAGTACCAAATTCATTTTATGCACATGGGGGATTTCCGGAATTGTTGTTTGTTGTTCCGGCCTCACTTAAACTTGCCTAGATAGGTAGATTAATTATGTTTCACCTCTTGCCATGTTTAACAACATTTAATATTGTTGTGTACCTAAACGAGAGAGAACTAAATATGTCAATGTGGTGTTTCGTCAATATGCAACTCGTTGCATATTGAGCTCCACTTAATTGGTAGTATTGTTTGTTGCACTTTGCCATGCCATGCCTTATTAAACCGGACATGCATCATACTTGTTTGTGCATCATGCCATGTTTATGCTTGTGCATTTACCATGTTGTTTGTTTCTTTCCGGTGTTGCTTCTTAGTTCCGGTAATGTTGCGATTGTGAGGATTCGTTCGACTATGTCCGTTCGTCTTCTTCATGAACTCGTTCTTCTTCCTAGCGGGATTTCAGGCAAGATGACCGCTACCCTGGATCTCACTACTATCATTGCTATGCTAGTTGCTTCGTTCTATCGCTTTGCTGCGCTACCTATCACCTGTTTATCAAGCCATCCCATATTGCCATGAACCTCTAACCTTTGACACCTTTCCTATGCAAACCGTTGTTTGGCTATGTTACCGCTTTTGCTCAGCCCCTCTTATAGCGTTGCAAAGCCGTGCCCGCGGTTATAGGCAGATGGGAATTTGTTAATGTCCGGTTGTAGATAACTTGACACCAGATCCGAAATAAAACGCATCAACCGCGTGTGTAGCCATGATGGTCTCTTTTCGGCGGAGTCCGGGAAGTGAACACGGTCTTTGGGTTATGTTTGACGTAAGTAGGAGTTCAGGATCACTTCTTGATCATTGCTAGTTTCATGACCGTTCCGCTTGCTCTCTTCTCGCTCTTATTTGCGTATGTTATCCACCATATATGCTTAGTCGCTGCTGCAGCCTCACCACTTTACCCCTTCCTTTCCCTTTAAGCTTTGCTAGTCTTGATACCCATGGTAATGGGATTGCTGAGTCCTCGTGGCTCACAGATTACTACAACAACAGTTGCAGGTATAGGTTGTGCGAAGTTCATGACGTGAGAGCGATGTTTGCTTGTATTGGAGTTCTTCTTCTGCTTCTTCTTTGATCAGGGGATAGGTTCCAGGTCGGCAGCCTGTGCTAGCAGGGTGGATGTCGTTGAGTTTCTGTTTGTGTTTCATCTGTAGTCGGATGATGCTCTGACGTATTGTGATGTTGTATTCGTGTGGCATTGTATGCCTTATGTATGTATCCCCATCTATTATGTAATGTTGATGTAATGATATCCACCTTGCAAAAGCGTTTCAATATGCGGGTCTATCCTTGGTGGGACCTTCGAGTTCCTTTTGGATAGGGTCGCATATTGGGCGTGACATTGAGTGCGTTATATATATGCTTTAAGATAGACATAACTACTTACTTGTGCTAAAACTTACTAAAGTTTCAACACATACCTTGTTTATCCTCCAGCTGCTTCTTCACTTGGTCGAGTTCCTCTTCGGCCCGCTCCAAACTCTACTTGAGTCCGGACACCTCCGCAGTATGAGAGGAGGAAGTCGCTGCAGACGCCAGATTCGTAAATCAATAGATCTATGTCATTAGTTGAGTTTCCTGCGGACAGAATTTTGATCCCCTGTCTAGTTCTTGTCCTCTCCGAACAGTGCATTAGGGGCTGCTATCTATACTATGACAATCTTCTAAAAACTCCTAAAACATACCTCCATGCCTTTTATAAGGCTGATGCAGGATTCATTCAGTCCGCTCTTGGCGGCCTGAATCTTTTCTATCACCGCGCCCATAAGGGCGCAGTGTTCATCAATGATGGACGCGCTCTCCAGTGCTGTCGATAGGCCGCCCGACACCTTTGGTTGGACAGAGGTCGCAGGTGGAGCAGGATCGCCCCCTCCAGTCAAGAGGGGCTGCGTGCTTGATCCCGGAGCCTTAAGGGTCTCCGGGACTGTGTCCGGCTGTGGGCCGAATCCACGATCGCCCCCGCCGTCAACGTTCATGGGAACCGCCGCTCCCGCATGTCCGGCCCCCGAGGTACGCCCCCCGGCTCAGTTCCCTTTGGGACGACACCTCGGTGTCACAGCCAGGCTTTGGGGAAGGGGCCCTAGGAGGTGTCTCGCTCTCCAAGGCATCGGAACTCAACGAATCCTCCGATGAGGACTGTTGGGCAGGAGACCTCGCCGGACTATAAAAAGTACGGTGCAAATCAAAATACTACATTCTAATAATTCTGGATGCATGAATATGTTCGTATTTCATGCACTTACGAGTTTACCAGGGGCTGGGCCCTGGGATCCCACTCCGGGCTGCTATCGATAGCCGTGGTGGAGCCTCGGGGATGGATGTTCTTCCCCTCTTAGGCGAATCTGCCTCTAGGGATGAGGAGGCTGTCCTTTTCTTCCTCCCCCTCGTAGGGTACTCGAGCTCTCCTTCCTCCTCGTCCTCTTCCTCCTCCTCGTCCTCCTCCTCCTCCTCCTCGTCCTCTTTGGAGGAGGGATGGTCACTAGAGTCTTCAGACTTCGTCTCCGAAACACCGCGATGACGGAGACCGCTCCTGGTCTCCTTGGCCTTTTTGTTGGCCTCTTTCTTCGGCGCCTCGTAAGGCGCCGAGACCAGCATCTTCGTTTGAAGAGGTCCGGCCGGTTCTTCTGGTAGTGGGGCCGGATAATGAATCCGCTCCGCCTTCTTCGTCCATCCCTGAGGTGATCGTGGAAAAGCACGTCAAAAAACATCTTCCTCGAGACATTCCAATGAAACATAGGATGGCCAAGACATAATGACGACTTACTGGACTCGGAGGTGGGACAGCTGGTACCCGCGGTCTACGGCGGAGTCCGGCCACGGTTTGCCAGACTTGAAGAGCACCTTCCAGATGTCCTGGTGCGAGGAGCCGAAAAGCTCCCGCAGGGTCTGGTGCTCGGCCGGGTCATACTCCCACAAATCACAACTTCTGTGCTGACAAGGAAGGACCAGGCGGACCAGCATCACCTAGAATATGTCAACAAGCCTGATGGCCTTGTCTTCCATACCTTTGGCGCGCGCCTGGATAACTGACAGTTCGTCGGACGACGACCAGTTCACGCCCTTCTTGGGCCAGGACGTGAGCCGCAAAGGGGCTCAAGATCGAAACTCAGGAGCAGCGGCCCACTTTTTGCTGCGCGACTCAGTGACGTAGAACCACTACTGCTGCCACTCCTTGACGGAGTCGTTGAAAGTACCCTCGGCCATGTGACCTTGGGCATCCTACTCACCATGGCACCTTCGCACTCGGCATGTTCGCCATTCACCACTTTGGGCTTCATGTTGAAGATCTTAAGCCATAGCTCGAAGTGCGGCGACATGTGGAGAAAGGCCTCGCACACGACGATAAACGTCAAGATGTTGAGGAAAGAATTGGGGGATAGATCGTGAAAATCAATCCTGTAGTAATACATGATGCCGCGAACAAAAGGGTGAAGGGGAAACCCAATCCCGCGGACGAAATGGGGGAGGAGACCCTCTCATGGGGCTCCGGAGTACGGACGATCTGCCCCGCTGTTGGAAGACGGTGGCCGATTTTCTTGGACAGATACCCAGCCGCCCGCAGCTTTTTAATATCCTTCTCCTGGATGGAGGAGGCCATCCACTTGCCTCCTGCTCCAGATCCGGACATTTTCGGAGAACCTTTGTTGGTGGGGAAGATGAATGCTTGGGTGCTAGGGCTCAGGCAAAAGGAAAGGGGCGAGCAGAAGGAGAAGAGGGCGTGGGTAGAAAGGAAGAGGCCTTTCCCCTTTATAGAGGCGATGAAATTTTATGCCTCCCCACTTGCTTAATGGAACCTGCTCGTTCCCCACTCACCATAATTGGTGGTACGGTTGGGTTACCCACGCCCGTATTGAAGAGAATCCCGCATTAAGGGGACATGATCTATGCTTCGACAAGACGTGCCAAGGAAACCACCTCACAATATGTGCAAGCAGGTTGTAGAAAACGGTTCGAATAATTACCGGGCCGTGGCGTGATGTCACGTTATGAAGAGTTGTCAGCAGATTAGGTTCGTGGTTTATTATTATCTCTACGGTGGTATATGAAATTTGTCTTGCAGAGCCAGGCGCGGTCCTTGTTTTCGGAATTTATCTTGGAGTATTCGGAGATGGAACCCGCCTCGCAATGCCGAAGACGATCTACGCGCCGGACTCATTGTCATTGAAGCCTAGTTCAGGGGATATTGAGGGAGTCCTGGATAAGGGGGTATCCGGACAGCCAGACTATATACTTTGGCTGGACTATTGGACTATGAAGATACAAGATTGAAGACTTCATCCCGTGTCCGGATGGGACTCTCCTAGGCGTGGAAGGCAAGCTTGGCGATTCGGATGTAGATCTCCTTCTCTGTAAACCGACTCCGTGTAACCCTAGCCCCCTCCGGTGTCTATATAAATCGGAGGGTTTAGTCCGTAGGACTCAACAACAATAACAACAATCATACCATAGGCTAGCTTCTAGGGTTTAGCCTCTCTGATCTCGTGGTAGATCAACTCCTTTAATACTCATATCATCAAGATCAATCAAGCAAGAAGTAGCGTATTACCTCCATCGAGAGGGCCCGAACCTGGGAAAACATCGTGTCCCTAGCCTCCTGTTACCATTAGCCTTAGACGCATAGTTCGGGACCCCCTACCCGAGATCCACCGGTTTTGACACCGACAGACATCCTTCTAGTTCATTCAGTCTTGGGCACCCCTCGGGCTGCATCATCCCCACGCCGTGTGGGTTCGTCCCTACGGCATGTATCCCTTCAGCATCTATCAGATCTAGTTTACAATCCTTCGCAAGCTACCTTCAGATTATTAACTGCCTGATCGGCGCTTCGTCGCTAAGAACGACTCGCACCCTTGCAATCCCTCCCGCGATCGCCTCATGATTAAGGACTGGCACAACGTCTGTGCTCGGGCCTGTCCCTAAAGCGTCGCTAAATCCAAGAGGCTGAGCTCTAGCTCCCGGGCCAGTCCCGTGTACGTCACCTCCCATGGCCCTTGGTGCCTCGTTCTCGCATGAGCTAATCGCAGGTGGACGAGCGAGGGCGCGCGACTTGGTGCCCCCGTGGCCACGAGAACTATGTGCCGGTTGTTTTTCTTCAGGATCTTTGCATGAGAAGACTGGGCACGGCATCTGTGCTCGGGTCCGTCCCTGCAGCATCGACAAACTCAACGGCTGAGCTCTGTCTGGCAGGCCGGCCCTATTCATGTTACCGCCTGGGGTCGTTGGTGTCTGGCCTTCTCATGCAATAACCTCAGGAGACTCATTTGGCGCAGGCTTCCTAACCATTTCGCAGGATTAACACAAGCATCCTCAATCAAGACCAGGCGCAACCCGCCTTGAGGTAGGGCCTCATGAGTCCCATGCTGGCTCACGGGTGCCGATATACACCTCCTCCAGCCCTGCCGTGCAAGCCATGTGTCAGGGAGGGGTTGTACATGCCTCAAGGGCTCTCCATAGAGGGCCCCCTCCCACACACCAGTGGAAGCACCATGCTCCGTGCTGGTCGTCGACACTGCCGAGGAGCGGCTATGCCCGTGCAAGAGCGGAAGCGCTATGCTCCGCACTGGTGATAAACAACTGGGGGTGGCTTCGAGGCCGCATTAACCTCAGGGAGCCTCCGGGCTCAGTGACCAGCCTCACCGTGCCACTCTCCCTCGGGAGGGTAGCGCGAGGGGGATGGGCACGGGGGCTATGCTCAGGTCACGCCTGGCATACCCCACCTCGCTAGGCCTCATGGGACTGGTCTTCACGCACCCCTCCCAAGCGAGAGCTCGGCAAGGGAAAGGTATGATGGTCGGTTCGTACATCAAGGGGGACTCTTGAGCATCGCGTATCAGGAGCCTAACTAGCCACGTAGTCCCTCACCCCTTGGACTCGTCCTGGTGATCTGGACGACCCAACGGCGGTTGAGGCATGCGCGGGGCCGGGCCCTGCCGACGCAGAACACCAATGACTAGACTTCCACCCTTCCTTTTCAAGGCGTTCGTACATCAAGGGGGACTCCTGAGCATCGCGTCTTAGGAGCCTAACTTGTCACATAGCCACTCACCCCTTGGACTCATCCTGGTAATCCGGACGACCCAATGGTGGCTGAGGCATGCGCGGGACCGGGTGAAAGTGCAACTATCCCTGGGTGGTTTTGGTAATTCCTAACAACATATAGCTCATTGAGCTAATGCTATTTCTAGATAAATATTTCAGGAAAGCTCAATGTTTGGCATGGCATGGATGAGAAACATGGACCCCTCCAAATGCTAAGGACAAAAGGATAGGCTCAAGATCAAAGCACAAGACTCTACATTTTACTTTTAGTGATCCAAGATCACATTGAGTCCATAGGAAAGCCAATACTATTAAGAGGGGATGAGGTGTTGCTTAATGGCTTTCTTGCTCAAAGTACTTAGTGATATGCTCCAAAAACCCTCAACTACTTTCTCACATCCACATATGTCCCAAACCAAAAGTCAAACTCGGCCCCACCGAAACTTTCTATCCGGCGACACCGAGTTCAGTTGACACAACCACTGCCAGAAACCCTAGTCTTTTTACCGATAGGGATCTCGATCTCACCGAGATGGGATTGTAATCTCTCTATTTCCCTCTGTAACGTTTCGGTCAAACCGAGATGAGCGATCGGTCCCACCGAGATTGCAATGCAAACTCTCTGTTTCCCTTTTGTAACGTTTTGGTCCAACCGAGATGAGCGAATCTGTCCCACCGAGTTTGCCTGACCAACTCTCTGTTTGTCTATTTCCAAAATCGGTCTCACCGAGTTTGTGTAATCGGTCTCACTGAGATTACGTTATGCCCTAACCCTAATGATATCGGTCCCAACGAGTTGACATGTTGGTCCCACCGAAATGCCTAACGGTCACATTATGAACTAAATCGGTCTGCCCGAGTTTCATGATTTGGTCCCACCGAGTTTGGTAAGTTGTGTGTAATGGTTAGATTTTGTGTGGAGGCTATATATACCCACTCTTCATTCATGGAGAGAGCCATCAGAACATGCCTACACTTCCAACATACATTTTCTGAGAGAGAACCACCTACACTTGTGTTGAGGTCAAGATATTCCATTCCTACCACATAAGTCTTGATCTCTAGCCTTCCCCAAGTTGCTTTCCACTCAAATCTTCTTTCCACCAAATTCAAATCATGTGAGAGAGAGTTGAGTGTTGGGGAGACTACCATTCGAAGCACAAGAGCAAGGAGTTCATCATCAACACACCATCTATTACCTTTTGGAGTGTGGTGTCTCCTAGATTGGTTAGGTGTCACTTGGGAGCCTCCGTCAAGATTGTGGAGTTGAACCAAGGAGTTTGTAAGGGCAAGGATATCGCCTACTTCGTGAAGATCTACCCGAGTGAGGGAAGTCCTTCGTGGGCGACGGCCATGGTGGGATAGACAAGGTTGCTTCTTCATGGACCCTTCGTGGGTGGAGCCCTCCGTGGACTCGCGCAACCGTTACCCTTCGTGGGTTCAAGTCTCCATAAACGTGGATGTACGATAACACCACATATCGGAACCATGGATAAAAAATCTCTGTGTCAACATTGCGCTTGCTTCCTCAAACTCCTCCCTTTACCTTCATATGCAATTGTTTTACATTCCGCTGCTATACTCTTAGAATTGCATGTGTAGGTTGATTGCTTGACTTGTGCTAAGTTGCTAAAATATGCCAAGAACTAAAATTGGGAAAAGGCTAGATTTTTATTTGGTCAAGTAGTCTAATCACCCCCCTCTAGACATAATTTCGATCCTACAAGTGGTATCAGAGCTTTGGTCTCCATTTGCTTTGATTTCCATAGCTTTTGGTGGTCATAGCCTTGGTTTCACAACCTAGGAGAGTATGGCGTCTAGCGAGGGAAATTACCACCGTAGAGGTCCTTACTTTGATGGTACAAATTTTGCTAGTTGGAAGCATAAGATTAAAATGCATATTCTTGGACATAACCCCGCCGTTTGGGCTATTGTGTGTATTGGCTTCCAAGGTAAATTCTTTGATGGAAGAAAACTGAACCGTGAAGCTACCGCAGAAGAGTTGAAGATGATGCAATACAATGCTCAAGCTTGTGATATTCTCTTCAATGGATTGTGCCCCGAAGAATTCAACAAAATTAGCCGTCTTGAAAATGCAAAGGAAATTTGGGATACTTTCATTGACCCGAAGGTACCGACTCCGTCAAGGAATCCAAATTGGATGTGCGTCAAAGTCAACTTGACAAGTTCAAAATGAAGGATGGTGAAGGCATCACTGATGACCCACAAGTGTAGGGGATCTATCATAGTCCTTTCGATAAGTAAGAGTGTCAAACCCAACGAGGAGCAGAAGGAAATGCCAAGCGGTTTTCAGTAAGGTATTCTCTGCAAGCACTGTAAATGTAGGTAACAGATAGTTTTGTGATAAGATAATTTGTAACGAGTAACAAGCAATGAAAGTAAATAAGGTGCAGCAAGGTGGCCCAATCCTTTTTTTAGCAAAGGACAAGCCTGGACAAGTTCTTATATGAGAAAAGCGCTCCCGAGGACACATGGGAATTATCGTCAAGCTAGTTTTCATCACGTTCATATGATTCACGTTCGTTACTTTGATAATTTGATATGTGGGTGGACCAGTGCTTGGGTACTGCCCTTTCTTGGACAAGCATCCCACTTATGATTAACCCCTATTGCAAGCATCAGCAACTACAAAAGAAGTATTAAGGTAAACCTAACCATAGCACGAAACATGGGGATCCAAATCAGCCCCTTACGAAGCAACGCATAAACTAGGGTTTAAGCTTCTGTCACTCTAGCAACCCATCATCTACTTATTACTTCCCAATGCCTTCCTCTAGGCCCAAAAAATGGTGAAGTGTCATGTAGTCGACGTTCACATAACACCACTAGAGGATAGACAACATACATCTTATCAAAATATCGAACGAATACCAAATTCACATGACTTCTTATAGCAAGACTTCTCCAATGTCCTCGGGAACAAACGTACTACTCACAAATCATATTCATGTTCATAATGAGAGGGGTATTGATATGCATTAAGGATCTGAACATATGATCTTCCACCAAATAAACCAACTAGCATCAACTACAAGGAGTAATCAACACTACTAACAACCCACAGGTACCAATCTGAGGTTTTGATACAAAGATTGGATACAAGAGATGAACTAGGGTTTGAGAGGAGATGGTGCTGGTGAAGATGTTCATGGAGATTGACCCCCTCCCGATGAGAGGATCGTTGGTGATGGTGATGGTGATGATTTCCCCCTCCTGTGGAGGGAAGTTTCCGTGTCAGAACAGCTCCGCCGGAGCCCTAGATTGGTTCCGCCAAGGTTCCGCCTCGTGGCGGCAGAGTTTCGTCCCGTAAGCTTGCTTATGATTTTTTCCACGGTAAAAGACCTCATATAGTAGAAGATGGGCATCGGAGGCCTGTCAGGGGGCCCATGAGGCAGGGGGCGCGCCCTAAGGGGGTGGGTGCGCCCCCACCCTTGTGACCAGAGTGTGGGCCCCCTGATGTTGATTCCTTCGCTAGTATTTTTCATTAATTCCAAAAATGACTTTTGTGGATTTTCAGGACTTTTGGAGTTGTGCAGAATAGGTCTCTAATATTTGCTCCTTTTCCAGCCCAGAATCCCAGTTGCCGGCATTCTCCCTCTTCATGTAAACCTTCTAAAATAAGAGAGAATAGCCATAAGTACTGTGACATAACGTGTAATAATAGTCCATAATGCAATAAATATTGATATAAAAGCATGATGCAAAATGGACGTATCAACTCCCCCGAGCTTAGACCTCGCTTGTCCTCAAGCAGAAGCCGATATCGAAAAATATGTCCACATGTTTAGAGATAGAGGTGTCGATAAAAATAAAATATAGACATGCATGCATCATGATCATTCTTTTAATAGCAACATATATATTTTGTCATATGATTTCTTATGCTCAAGTAACAATCTATGCACAATGTCAAGTATGGTAAAGAAACTTCATTGAGAACTAACAAACTATAATCTCAGTCATTGAAGCAATTGCAATTTATCATAACATAGGAAAGAGTCAAAATAAGAGCTTTTCAGCAAGTCCACATACTCAACTATCGTTTAGTCTTTCACAATTGCTGACACTCATGCAATACTTGTGGTTACGGAGCTTTAGTCGGACACAGAGAAAGATAGGGGCTTATAGTGTTGCCTCCCAACATTTTACCTCAAGGCTAATGTCAACAATAATAGTTCATGCTAACAAACATCCAATTGGATATATTTATCAGGATCCTTCCAACACGAGGTGCTTGCCAAAGGATAAAATGAAAAAGGGAAAGGTGATGATCACCTTGACTCTTGCATAATGTAAAAGACATAAAGTAAAAGATAGGCCCTTCGCAGAGGGAAGCAGAGGTTGTCATGTGCTTTTTGGTTGGATGCACGAAATCTTAATGCAAAAGAACGTCACTTTATATTGTCACTTGTGATATGAACCTTTATTATGCACTCCGTCGCTTTTATTACTTCCATATCAGAAGATTGTATAAAGCTTATTTTCTCCACACTAATAAGTCGTACATATTTAGAGAGCAATTTTTATTGCTTGCAACATGACAACTTACTTGAAGGATCTTACTCAATCCATAGGTAGGTATGGTGGACTCTCATGGAAAAGCTGGGTTTAAGTATATTTGGAAGCACAAGTAGTATTTCTACTTGGTGAAAGGAATTTGGCTAGCATGAGGGGGAAAGGCAAGCTCAACATGTTGGACGATCCATGACAATATACTTTAACTGAGATGTGAGAAAACATAACCCATTATGTTGTCTTCCTTGTCCAACATCAACTCTTTAGCATGTCATACTTTAATGAGTGCTCACAATTATAAAATATGTCCAAGATAGTGTATTTATATGTGAAAACCTCTCTTTCTTTATTACTTCCTATTAATTGCAACAATGACCAAAACTATGTTTGCCAACTCTCAACAACTTTTAAGCCTCATACTCTTTATGTGTGAAGTCATTACTATCCACAAGGTCAATATGAACTCTTTTATTTCTTTTTATTCTTTCTATTTTTCTTAAGATCATGGCAAGATAGCGAAGCCCTTGACTCAACACTAATCTTTATTATAAATACCTCACGGACTCGATTACATAGAGGGATCCCAAAGAAAAACTCAAAACTAATTTATACCAAAACTTTATTCTACTAGATCAAGATATTACCAAAAGGATCGAACTAAGAAAAACTATAAAAAATATGAGTGTGATGGTGATACGATATCGAGGCACCTCCCCCAAGCTTGGCAGTTGCCAAGGGGAGTGCCCATACCCATGTGATTATGTCTCCTTATTCAGAGTTGGTGTTGCGATCTTCTTAGCAATGATGCCCCTCAGGATACGATTCTCCTCCTCAAGCTTATTGACTTGTTGTTTGAGGTCTATATTTTCCTTGCGGAGCTTGCCCGTGACGGCTAAAGCTCCTTTTACCCAATTATGCTGCATAGCTTCTAGAGAACAAGAGACACTCTTTTTCATATTTTCATAAGAAAGAAATTTAACATTGGAAGGGATGACCGAATTTGGAATAGCTGAGCTCTATAGTTCCCCCATCATGAATCCTGCTTGGAAGCGAGAGGTAACTTCTCGATCCTCTTCCATGGCATCTATCCTTTTCAAGTCGGCCTCCATCTCATCCTCTGTTGATGGTCCAAAGTGATGAGCATCGTTGTTTGCTCCTGGACCTGGTGTCGGGTGAGACACATGACTCTCCCCATCTGACTCTTGAGAAGACATCTTGCTCTAAATCTGCAATAGAAATAGCTCCAAACAAAAACAGAGGATTTTTGCATGATACGGTGGTCAAAACCTTTGGGATATTATATAATGAATTTTTACCGACCAAAAGAAGTATCGTGCAAGAAAACCGAGTCCGGAGAGCACATGAGGTGCCCACGAGGCAGGGGGGCGCGTCCAGTAGGGTAGGGTGCGCCCTCCACCCTCGTGGAGGCCTCGTGTCCTTCCCGGACTGCTTCTTATTTTTCTATTTTTTTAAATATTCCAAAATGGAGAAATACTGTTGTTAAAATTAATTTGGAGTCGGTTTACTTACCATACCACATACCTATTCCTTTTCGGAGTCTGGAACGTTCTGGAAAGTGTCCCTTATGTATTCCTCCGGCTGTTTCAATAATGTTAGTTTCAACATTTATTGGGTTACCTGAGATATAATGTTTGATTCTTTGACCGTTCACCACCTTCGGATTTGTGCCCTCGAAGTTATTGATTTTTATGCCACCAGAACGATAGACTTCCTCGATAACATAAGGGCCTTCCCATTTAGAGAGAAGTTTTCCTGCAAAAAATCTTAAACGAGATTTGAAGAGCAACATATAGTCACCTCCATTAAACTCACGCTTTTGTATCCTCTTGTCATGCCATCTTTTAACTTTTTCTTTAAATAGTTTGGCATTTTCATAAGCTTGGGTTCTCCATTCATGAAGTGAACTAATGTCAAATAACCTTCTCTCACTAGCAAGTTTGAAATCATAATTGAGTTCTTTAATAGCCCAATATGCCTTATGTTCCAGTTCGATGGGTAAGTGACAAGCTTTGCCATAAACCATTTTATATGGAGACATACCCATATGATTTTTATATGCAGTTCTATAAGCCCATAATGCATCATCAAGTTTCTTGGACCAATTCTTTCTAGATCTATTAACAGTCTTTTGCAGAATTAATTTAAGTTTTCTGTTACTCAGCTCTACCTGGCCACTAGACTATGGGTGATATGGAGATGCAATTCTGTGATTAACATCATACTTAGCAAGCATTTTACGAAAAGCACCATGAATAAAATGAGAACCACCATCAGTGAAGTATCTAGGGACTCCAAACCTCGGAAAAATAACTTCTTTAAGCATCTTAATAGAGGTGTTATGATCAGCACTACTAGTTGGAATAGGTTTTACCCACTTACTAACGTAATCAACAGCAACTAAAATATGTGTATACCCATTTGAGGAAGGAAAAGGTCCCATATAATCAAAGCCCCAAACATCAAATGGTTCAATAACAAGAGAATGGTTCATATTCATTTGTTGATGTCTACTAATATTACCAGTTCTTTGACATTCATCACAAGACAAGACAAACTTACGGGCATCTTTTAAGAGAGTAGGCCAATAAAAACCAGATTGCAATACCTTATGTGCAGTTCTATCTCCAGCGTGGTGTCCTCCATATGCCTCAGAGTGACACTTGCGTAGGATCTATTCATGTTCATGCTCAGGTACACAACATCTAATAACACCGTCTACTCCTTCTTTATAAAGGTGTGGGTCATCCCAGAAGTAATGTCTTAAATCATAGAAGAACTTTTTCTTTTGCTGATATGTAAAACTAGGTGGTATGAATTTAGCAACAATGTAATTAGCATAATCAGCATACCATGGAGCAGTACGAGAAGCATTTATAACAGCTAATTGTTCATCAGGAAAGCTATCATTAATAGGTAGTGGGTCATCAAACATTCTCTAACCTAGACAAGTTGTCTGCAATGGGGTTCTCAACTCCCTTTCTATCAATAATATGTAAATCAACTTCTTGTAGCAAGAGAACCCACCTAATAAGTCTAGGTTTAGCATCTTTCTTTTCCATAAGATATTTAATAGCAGCATGATCTATGTGAATAGTAACTTTAGAATCAACAATATAAGGTCTGAACTTATCACACGCAAATACAACCGCTAAAAATTCTTTTTCAGTAGTAGCATAATTTCTCTGGGCACTGTCTAGAGTTTTACTAGCATATTGAATAACATTTAGTTTCTTATCAACTCTTTGTCCTAGAATAACAACTACAACATAATCGCTAGCATCACACATAATTTCAAAGGGTAAATTCCAATCAGGAGGTTGAACAATAGGTGCAGAAACCAAGGCTTTCTTAAGTATTTCAAATGCTTCTACACAATCATCATCGAAGACAAAAGGAATATCTTTTTGTAATAGATTAGTCAAATGCCTAGAGATTTTGGAAAAGTCCTTAATGAACCTTCTATAAAAACCGACATGACCAAGGAAACTTCTTATACTTTTGATGTCCTTGGGACACGACATCTTTTCAATTGCATAAACTTTAGCTTTATCAACTTCAATACCTCTTTCAGAAATTTTATGCCCCAAGACAATGCCTTCATTGACCATAAAGTGGCACTTCTCCCAGTTCAAAACAAGACTAGTATCTTTGCATCTCTGCAAAACTCGTTCAAGGTTCCTCAAGCAATCTTCAAAAGAGGATCCATAAACGAAGAAATCATCCATGAATACCTCACAAATCTTTTCACAAAAGTCAAAGAATATAGCCATCATGCATCTTTGAAAAGTAGCAGGTGCATTACATAAACCAAAAGGCATAAGTCCATAAGCAAAAGTATCGAAAGGGCAAGTAAAAGTATTCTTTTCTTGATCATCCGCTGACACAGGTATTTGAGAGAAACCAGAATAACCATCTAGAAAGCAAAAGTGTGTATGTTTGGATAGTCTTTCTAGCATTTGATTGATAAAAGGTAAAGGGTAATGATCCTTTTTAGTAGCTTTATTTAATTTGCGGAAATCAATTACCATCCTATAACCTGTAATAATTCTTTGCAGGATCAAGTCATCTTTATCATTAGGAACAACAGTAATACCTCCCTTCTTAGGAACACAATGGACATGACTTACCCACTTACTATCAGCAATGGGATAAATTATACCTGCCTCTAGGAGCTTTTGTATTTCCTTTCTTACCACTTCCTTCATCTTAGGGTTTAACCGTCTATGATGGTCAATAACTGGTTTGGCGTCTTCTTCCAACTTTATTTTGTGTTGGCATAGAGTGGGATTAATGTCCTTAAGATCATCAAGAGTATACCCAATAACACCACAATGCTTTTTCAGAATTTTCAATAATCTTTCCTCTTCCTGCTCTGAAAGGTTAGCACTAATAATAACAAGAGATATCTTCTTTTCATCAAGATAAGCATGTTTAAGAGTTTCAGTAATGGTTTAAGTTCAAACACGGGATCACCCTTGGGTGATGGAAGATCCCCTATGATTTCAACAGGTAAGTTGTGTTTCAAATTAGGACCCTGTTTAATGAATACTTCATCCATTTCCCTTCTTTCATTCATGAACATATCATTTTCATGATCTAGAAAATATTTTTCTAAAGGATCCGTAGGAGGCACAACAATAGAAGCAAGACCAATAATTTCATCCTTACTAGAT
Organism: Triticum aestivum; assembly: GCF_018294505.1. Lineage (NCBI taxonomy): Eukaryota > Viridiplantae > Streptophyta > Magnoliopsida > Poales > Poaceae > Triticum > Triticum aestivum. Next base: position 550,292,787 of record NC_057801.1, read on the forward strand.
AGTTCTTTATTATGTGGTTGTCTACGAAATTTAGCAAAATTAAACTCATGAGTCATACACATCCAAGCCAATCGTGACAACATCTTTTTTGCAATCAATTCTAGCCTTAACAGTATTCAAGAAGGGTCTACCAAATATAATGGGACAAAAGTTATCTTGTGGGGAACCAAGAACAAGAAAATTAGCAGGATATTTAACTTTCCCACACAAGACTTCAACATCTCTAACAGTCGCAATTGGTGAAATAGTATCTCTATTAGCAAGCTTAATTGTAACATCAATATCTTCTATCTCAACAGGAGTAGTATCATGCATAATTTCTTGATATAAGGAAATAGGTATTGCACTAGCACTAGCACCCATATCACGTAAACCATGATAACAGTGATCTCCTATTTTAACAGAAATAACAGGCATGCCTACAATGGGTTTATGTTTCTTAGCATCAGGTTTAGCAACTCTAGCAGTTTCATCGCAGAAATAAATAACATGCCCATCAATATTATCAGCCAAGAGATCTTTAACCACAACAATATTAGGTTCAACTTGAATTTGCTCAGGGGGTTCGTATGTCGTAATATTACTTTTGTTGACCACAGTTGAAGTTTTAGCATGATCGTTCATCCTAACAGGGAAAGGAGGTTTCTCAATATAAGTAGTAGGGACAATAGGATCATCATAAGTGATAGTATTTTCCTCAACTTTAATAGGTGCAACTACTTTTACTTCAGTGGGAGGATTATATTTAAACCACTTATCCTTAGGGATATCAACATGAGTAGCAAATGATTCATAGAAAGAAGCTACTATCTCAGAGTCAAGTCTATATTTAGTGCTAAATCCACGAAAAACATCGGTATCCATAAAATATTTAACACAATCAAAGTTAGGTGTCATACCTGACTCCTTACCATCGTCGGAATCCCAATCTTCAGTGTTGCGTTTAATTCTTTCCAATAAATCCCACTTGAATTCAATAGTCTTCATCATAAAAGATCCAGCACAAGAAGTATCAAGCATGGTGCGATTGTTGAGAGAAAGCCGAGCATAAATTTTTTGAATAATCATTTCTCTTGAGAGCTCATGATTGGGGCATGAATATAACATTGACTTAAGCCTCCCCCAAGCTTGAGCGATGGTTTATCCTTCGCAAGGCCAAAAATTGTATATGTAATTACGATCACGATGAACAAGATGCATAGGATAGAACTTCTAGTGAAATTCTAACTTCAACCGTTTATAGTTCCAGGATCCCATATCATCACATAGCCTATACCATGTCAATGCATCTCCCTTCAAAGATAAAGGGAAAACCTTCTTCTTGATAACATCCTTAGGCATACCTGCAAGCTTAAATAATCCAAAAACTTCATCTACATAGATTAGGTGCATGTCGGGATGCAGTGTTCCATCTCTTGTAAAAGGATTAGCTAGCAGTTTCTCTACCATACCCGAATGAATTCCGAAGTAAACATTTTCAGTAGGTTCAGTAGGTTGAGGAGCAACTCTTTGCTCTACTAGTCGGGGTGAAGATACCCCGAACAAGCGCCAGAAAACAGTGTTGATGACCCACAAGTGTAGGGCATCTATCATAGTCCTTTCGATAAGTAAGAGTGTCGAACCCAACAAGGAGCAGAAGGAAATGACAAGCGGTTTTCAGTAAGGTATTCTTTGCAAGCACTGAAATTGTAGGTAACAGATAGCTTTGTGATAAGATAATTTGTAACGGGTAACAAGCAATGAAAGTAAATAAGGTGCAACAAGGTGGCCCAATACTTTTTGTAGCAAAGGACAAGCCTGGACAAGTTCTCATATGAGAAAAGCGCTCCCGAGGACACATGGGAATTATCATCAAGCTAGTTTTCATCGCGTTCATATGATTCGCGTTCGTTACTTTGATAATTTGATATGTCAGTGGATCGGTGCTTGGGTACTTCCCTTTCTTGGACAAGCATCCCACTTATGATTAACCCCTATTGCAAACATCCGCAACTACAAAAGAAGTATTAAGGTAAACCTAACCATAGCATGAAACATGTGGATCAAAATCAGCCCCTTACGAAGCAACGCATAAACTAGGGTTTAAGCTTCTGTCACTCTAGCAACCCATCATCTACTTATTACTTCCCAATGCCTTCCTCTAGGCCCAAACAATGGTGAAGTGTCATGTAGTCGACGTTCACATAACACCACTAGAGGATAGACAACATACATCTTATCAAAATATCAAACGAATACCAAATTCACATGACTACTTATAGCAAGACATCTCCCATGTCCACAGGAACAAACGTACTACTCACAAATCATATTAATGTTCATAATCAGAGGGGTATTGATATGCATTAAGGATCTGAACATATGATCTTCCACCAAATAAACCAACTAGCATCAACTACAAGGAGTAATCAACACTACTAGCAACCCACAGGTACCAATCTGAGGTTTTGATACAAAGATTGGATACAAGAGATGAACTAGGGTTTGACAGGAGATGGTGCTGGTGAAGATGTTGATGGAGATTGACCCCCTCCCAATTAGAGTATCGTTGATGATGATGATGGTGATGATTTCCCCCTCCTGGAGGGAAGTTTCCATGTCAGAACAGCTCCGCCGGAGCCCTAGATTGGTTCCGCCAAGGTTCCGCCTCGTGGCGGCGGAGCTTCGGCCCGTAAGATTGCTTACGATTTTTTCCAGGGTAAAAGACCTCATATAGTAGAAGATGGGCATCGGAGGCCTATCAGGGGCCCACGAGGCAGGGGGCGCGCCCTAAGGGGGTGGGCGTGCCCCCACCCTCGTGACCAGAGTGTGGGCCCCCTGACATTGATTCCTTCACTAGTATTTTTTATTAATTCCAAAAATGACTTTTGTGGAGTTTCAGGACTTTTGGAGTTGTGCAGAATAGGTCTCTAATATTTGCTCCTTTTCCAGCCCAGAATCCCAGCTGCCGGCATTCTCCCTCTTCATGTAAACCTTCTAAAATAAGAGAGAATAGCCATAAGTACTGTGACATAACGTGTAATAACAGTCCATAATGCAATAAATATTGATATAAAAGGATGATGCAAAATGGACGTATCAACTCCCCCAAGCTTAGACCTCGCTTGTCCTCAAGCAGAAGCCGACATCCAAAAATATGTCCACATATTTAGAGATAGAGGTGTCGATAAAAATAAAATGCGGACATGCAGGCATCATGATCATTCTTGCAACAACAACATATATATTTTGTCATATGATTTCTTATGCTCAAGTAACAATCTATTCACAATGTCAAGTATGGTACAGAAACTTCATTGAGAACTAACAAACTATAATCTCAGTCATTGAAGCAATTGCAATTTATCATAACATAGGAAAGAGTCAACATAAGAGCTTTTCAGCAAGTCCACATACTCAACTATCATTTAGTCTTTCACAATTGCTGACACTCACGCAATACTTCTGGTTATGGAGCTTTAATCGGACATAGAGAAAGATAGGGGCTTATAGTGTTGCCTCCCAACGTTTTACCTCAAGGGTAATGTCAACACTAATAGTTCATGCTAACGAACATCCAATTGGATATATTTATCAGGATCCTTCCAACACGAGGTGCTTGCCAAAGGATAAAATGAAAAAGGGAAAGGTGATGATCACCTTAACTCTTGCATAATGTGAAAGACATAAAGTAAAAGATAGGCCCTTCGCAGAGGGAAGTAGAGGTTGTCATGTGCTTTTTGGTTGGATGCACGAAATCTTAATGCAAAAGAACGTCACTTTATATTGCCACTTGTGATATGAACCTTTATTATGCAGTCTGTCGCTTTTATTACTTCCATATCACAAGATCGTATACAGCTTATTTTCTCCACACTAATAAGTCGTACATATTTAGAGAGCAATTTTTATTTCTTGCAACATGACAACTTACTTGAAGGATCTTACTCAATCGATAGGTAGGTATGGTGGACTCTCATGGCAAAACTGGGTTTAAGGATATTTGGAAGCACAAGTAGCATTTCTACTTGGTGCAAGGAATTAGCTCATGAAACTATCTTGGAAGATCATCGAGAACTTTTAAAGACACATGAGAAGTTACGCTTTGAAAAGATCAACCTTGAGCAAGAGCATGAGTTTTTAAAGGCAATCAATGATGGTCTTCGCAAGAAAAGTTCTTCTTACATTGCCAAGCATTTACTCTTATCTACTTACAAGCCACAAGTCATGTCTAGTAACAAGAACAAGAAGATTCTTCTTCTAGTAGTAACAATAATCATGCTAAATCCAATGTTGTTGGTTTCTAGTAGTTCTCTTGATTCCACTAATGATTCTCTTAGCCAAGTTACACTTGAGCAAGAAAATAGCTTGTTGAAGGGAATTATAGAGAAAGGTGTTTACAAGAGCCTTGCCGTAAGTAAGCAATTCGAGGAGATTGTACGCAAGCAAGGGAGGCACCGGAAGAATCAAGGTGTTGGTTTTTAACGAAAGTTCAATGCCAATGGAGTTGAGTGGGAAGAAGATCAATACCCCAAGACGAAGTTTGTTCCTCAACAAGAGAAGTACGATCCTACTTATTTCAAAGGAACACAAGCTCAAGATGATCTTCCACCACAAGACCACAAGCAAAAAGGCAAGGACAAGCTTCAAGAGGAGATTGATGCATTTGAAGAAGCTCCTAAGGCCTTGGTCAAGTGGGTTCCCAAGAATACAAAAAGTTCTACTTCATCAAGTATGACTACAACTCCAAGGATTCCCATCAAGATGATGTGGATTCCAAAGAAGAAGAACTAGAGAGTTCTTGAGGGTGACTCTGCCAATATACTTCACTCATATCATTTAGGCAAGGACAAGTGCAAACAACTTCCATATCTTGCACTAGTCCAAGGAGTCACAAACCCTCTTATTGGTAAGATGAGGAACAAGGTAACCTAATGCTTTCATGGACATCATCTTGTGTGTACATCACTCTATGTCTATGGATATCCTTGCTTGTTCCTTGTGGGACTAACCCGTGTAGGTATTGAAAGTGCAACTAACTCCAATGGTTTGCTCTGAATGATTTGCATCAAGATTGAGCATCCACATCTTCAACACCTACATGAAGTCATTATCGACAAAACCCAAGGTTAGTTCATCCCTCTTAGGGGGGATACCACATCTAGGGGGAGCTTTACTCTAAAGAATTGAGCTAAAGCAACTCAAATGGTGTGAACACAACAATGCTTTATGTAAAAGTGGTAACCCCACTTGTGCTTAAACGATGAGTATGACCTATGATCAAATGTTCTCATTTGACTCCTAAATCAATATACTCATATATAGATGACCTAGTCATCGCCAATTTTTTGATAGATGCTAGAATTGGTTGTGCATGCTTTGCCACATATTTCATTTGCCATTTTATTGTGTGAGCATGTTGGTTGCATATTTTAATCATTCAAGGACATCCATTTGTTGCTTTGATTGCTTGGCTTTTTCTCTTTTGACAAATGGATGGACAAGAATGCCTAAGAACCTTCTCTAGCTATGTATGCTTTTCTCATCTCAAACTCTATTCATGCTACATCACAAAGTTTGATCAAGTAAGATTCGAACCACTCTGTGTGAGGAGCACTCGGAGTCCCCAATTCGTCATAGACTTAAACTTCCAAAACCTCTTTGTGCATTTCAGTTTGACCGATTCATCATTTTCGGTCACACCGAGATCACTAAGTTGATCTAGGTTTTCAATCTCGGTGCAATCGATTAGAACCTTTCGGTCACACCGACTTGCAGTAACTGCTCACAGTTTTGCATCTCAGTGCCACCGAGTTGTTCCACTCGGTCACACCGACAGGGTCAGGTTATATATACTGACGGGTCAAATTTTGGAAATTTTTCCAAAACCCTTCATCCGCGCGTAACATGCTCTGCTTCTTCGGGTCTCCGGATCGTCTTCTCGCCGCCAGCAACCTCCCGCCGCTATCAACGGCAATCTGCCCCGCCGTTGCCGCCGTAGCAAGTTCACCATCGAGATAGGGTATGAACTTGATACTTTGCGCTATTCATTAACTCTGATTGATAGCACATTGCTTTGCCATGATTCTTTCAACATATGAAATCATCCTGTCCAGCGAAAACATCTTGTAGATTAGATTTGATTTGAAAATTTAGGGTTAGGTTTCCGCCGAACTCATCTCGGACCGACCGAATTATTGAAATCGGTCTCACCGATTTGGCTTAGTCCATTGCACATGCGATTTTCGGTCTGACCGAGAATTGCAGATCGGTGTGACCGACTTTAATTCTCTATGAAACCCTAGCAGTCTCGGTGCCACCGAACTGTGACTCAGTCTGACTGAGTTCATTAGTTTAGGTTCCAAAAGCTGCTTCGGTATCACTGACTTTACAAATCGGTAGCTCCGAAATGCTTTCCGTGGAGAACTAAAACTAAGTTTTGAGTCAACTGTTTTTGCAAAACCTCTGTACTTTGTGATGCTCATCTACTCTACCTCATCTACAACCTATTCACAGGATCTGCTGACAGTTGTTTGCAAGATGTCTGACCAGAGTGATAGCCAGAACAGGTTTGAACAACCAGGACAGATGAGTGAGGGCACTAGTCCCTCCAGCAGCTATGATGAGGGCAGCAGGAGCACACCTAGTAACTTGCCAAAGGCAGCTACCAGGACAAGGAAGAAGAAAACCTCAGATTCTGAAGATGAGGATTTTGTGGCTGTTGAGGATGAGGCCACTTCAAGGAAAAAGGTGCTGAAAAAGGAGGATGGCACAGCTGCTGCAACAAAGCCTGGAATGAAAACAAAGGCTCCAGAAAGAAGAGTTCCTATGTCTAAGGCTAGAGCCTCTACTCAAGAGACAATGGAATTCACTCTTGAACCCAAAGAAGGAGGTGAAGGCAAGAAGAGGAAAGAAAGGGTCAAGAAGACCATTGCCAGAGTTATTGGAAATCCCTCCATGATGAGAGATGATGATGAAGAGGAAGAGGGTGCTGCACCAGCACCCAAAGCTCGGAAGCTTATGGGAGATGCAATCGGATTAGGGGATGCTCCATCTAAGCCCAAGTCTGCTCCCAAAGCTCCAGCTGAAAAGTCTGCACCTAAGAGGAACACCAGAAGTATACCTGCCGAGGAGAAGAACAAGGCCCTAGTGCCTGAAGCTGCAGAAGAGGAAGCTTAATCCCAAGTACTAAGAAACACTACAAAAAAAATACACTTCCATGATGATACGTGTTTGTCATAGTAGGTTGTGTTTTTTGTCATGCATGTCATCCATGACAAATTTATGACAGAATCTAGATAGTCATACCTGTGCTGTCGTAGAAGTGTTCCATGACATTACCAAAATTATCATCACGGAAGTGTCCACTTCCATGACGATAAATTGCGCGTCACAGAAGTGCTTTCGTCAAGGGTGATCGACACGTGGCATCCACCGTAACGGAACGTCGTTAAGCTGTCGGGTCAGGTTTTGGATCCGATAACCCGTTAACAACCCCGACCAATGGGGATTTTCCATGTGTAAAATCATCATTGGCTGGAGGAAACACGTGTCGGCTCACCGCTAGGATAGATGTCATCCGCTCATTGGACCGAAGGCGCCTATGATACGGGGACACATGGCACGGCCCAACAGAGGCCCATTCCTGTGAAAAGGCCGGCCTGTTTGACTTGGTCAAAAGGTGGCGGGCCGGCCCACGGAAAGCCTGTTAACGGCCTGTTTGCATATAGCCCATTTACAGCCTGCCAACCCAGGGCCCGTTACGCCCTATCCGAATTAGGCCCAGTAGCGTCATCTGGGCCGTCCAATATGATTCCAGCCCATTTTAACTTCTGGCCCATGTGTGGCCCATGACTTCTTTCAGCCCATATGAGGCCCTTTATAACTCTTGCCCCATTAACGGCCCGTGGTGAAACTGGCCCGTAATGAACAGTGTATCATGTTATACCCATTAACGGCCCAGTATTCCATTTGGTCGTTTCCAGCCCAAGTTGTCTTTTGGCCTTCTCAGGGCCCATTGATTCTTGGGCTCATTTGCAGCATTCGGTTACATACAGCCCGTTACTGTCATATTCTGCTTGTGGGCCAAATTCCGCCCATCGTTACAGTCGGCCCGTTTGCGAACCGTTAATACGTTGGGCTGTTTTCATGTAAAAAAAGTAGTTGGGCTGTTTTCATAGAGTTATCAAATACGGCCTATTAACGGCCCGTTATGGTCCACGAATAGTACGGCCCATGATTGGCGAAATGATGATACGCCCCATAGAAGGCCCATGGATCCTACGGCCTGTATGAGGCCCATGGATAGTACGGCCCGTAGAAGGCCCATGGATCGTACGGCCCGTAGAAGGCCCATGGACCCTGCGGCCCGCAGAAGGCCTATGGACCCTACGGCCCATAGAAGGCCCATGGACCCTAAGGCCCGTATAGAAGGCCAATGGATCCTACGGTCGGAAGAAGGCCCATGGATCATACGGCCTGCATGAGGCCCATGGTTACAACAGTCAGTGTGTTTCCATGATTATTTTGGCCTAGTTACCAAAAATAGGCTATTGTGACTACAAGCAAACAACAAAACAAGGCAATAAGAAAATAAATAAGCAAGCAATTAACGCTAGCCTATTACTGCTATTACACATATTACATCCACTGGGCATTAAAGTTCGCCACCAGTGCAAATATAGGGAACAAAGCAGCACATTGCATACACTGGCCGTCAAAATTGGCCACCAGTGCAAATAAACGCGACAGCAAAACAAGAGCATAACTGAAATAACTTCAGAAGAGCTCAAGAAACGTTATCCTGGGTATCCACCATGCTGGCAATAAGCTTAGCAAGCTGATTAGCTTTGTCCTGTGTGGCGCTAAAATCCTCCAACGCTTGCTGTTGCACCAGAAAGTATGCATCTGAATGCTCCAGGGACTTCCGCAGTCCTTCCGCTTCTTGTCGCAGCACAGCTGATCGATGTCTTTCAGCTTGTAGTTGAGACTCAAGAAACCGAACTAATTCAGAGAGTGAGTTTGAATAGCTTGTGCAAGCGGTAGTGGCCAGTAACTCGAACACTAAACCAAGACAGGACTTTGGGGTTGTCTCGCTGTCTTCAAGATAGTCTTCCTTAGCTGTTTTATCAGCTTTGTTGGAGACCAACAAGGATGTGTCACTATCTTGAACCTTATCTGCATTACTTCCTTTACCATTGCTTAATAAGGCACTCTTCCCCAATATTCTGTCAGCATTCTAAAAGAAGAAATAAGCAGACACATAACAAGTTTAGCATGTACTAGTATATGAAACTCATTTCGGTGAACCAGTTCATTAGTAAGGTGGACATGATTAAACTACCAAGTCTTCTATTGCCAAGTACTAGTATATAATAAAAGCCTCAAACAAACATATATCTATGTCCTATGGTCACTTCATTGTCTTGCCAAATCAAAATAGAGACACGGTTCAAATCATATCAGTTCAAGACAAAGCAGCAGTGAAAGAATACAAAGCGTGGGAAACTACACGGCACAACAAAATTTCAGATGGGTACCACGGGTCTACATGTACAACAACACTATTGGCTTTGTTGTGATGCTAGTAATGTGCATGATATGAAAGTCAACTGTATACACAATTGAAATTGAAATCAAAAGAGCTATTGATAAGAGCAAACATGTTAAAGAAACATGTGTGAACATACCTGCTGTGTCATTGGAGTTTCGATTGGATCCTTCAATTTAAAAATAAGTTTGTATGAGTAAATACAGTGATACAAGAGCAAATCAATCATAGTTAAAAAAGGCGCGCCTAAGCGAGCGCTTCAGCGCGCCTAGGCTCTAGGCGTTGGCAAAACGCATTGTGCATAACTATGCTTAATCCGTGCATAACTGCGCATAAGCATGCGCTTTGGTCAGTAGATAGCAAGGCGGTGGCAAAATGCACAATTAACACCTAGCGCTTTTCTCAACTATGATAGCAATGGAATCTTAAATTAGAACAGTTGTTCTTCAGGTTTAGGCATTTGTTCTACATGAACAGAGTACATTAAGACGCAAGAATATAACACTTAAAAATAGAAAATGAGCTCATAGACCTTACCACATTCTTGGTTCGGGACCAGTATAGAACAAGGCTTCCCAGTCATCGTCCAGTAAATGTGTCTCAGGAGAACTTAAGGGAATTTGATGAGTTTCTTTGCCGGTGAAGTACGTTTTCTTCAGGTAATTCCAATACTGCCACCAAGCATTCTTGAAGATAGTAGAGGTATTAGCACAGGTTACCTCATCCCGAGTTTCCAAATCGGTCCTTCTCTACAGAGAAAAATCGGAAAATTTGCTGTATTATAACCATCATGGAGGTAGGATGTATGGGACGAAGCAAAGTAATTGCCATGAATAACATTACTTACACATAACTCCTGGACAAACACCTACAACTGGCATTTTCCTTCATATTCAGTATAATATTTCGATGATGGGAAGATACGCACATACAATTTAACAACATCAAATGCGATAGATGCTAAACAACGACTAGCTGGTTGTGCTTCCTCCATAGGAATAGGCGTACTAACTGGTGGAGTTGGGGTTCGCCGTGATAGTACTAGCCCTTTGGGCACTGGAGCTGCCTTACTAACTGCTCTTGTTTGGGAGCTTTGGGGTGGAGATCGTGCTGTGTCAATAGGAACTGGGTTACTATCGGCTAGGGTTGGGGTTAGATTGGGTGAAGCTGGTTCTCTGTCCATCGCAGTAGGGGTACAATCTGCGAGAGTTCGGGTTATGTGTGGTAGGGCTGGTTCTTGTAATGTACAACCGGGGTGCTATCTCCACCAAGAGGTAGCACTGTTTTATTTGAAGACCATGTTTTTAGTCCGCTAGATACTAGCATCACCCACTCCAATTCAAATGGCTGATAAACAGGAAACATAGTTGAATGTACAGACATTGTATGAGAGACAGATGCAATAGATAGTGTGGAAAAAAGATGGCATGAAATAGTTGACATGTATATTGTTTAATTAAAACGGATAGCATGACATAATTTCACATATATGATGTCTATCTAAACTGGATAGCATAGCATAACATAATTCAAAGATATGATGAATAACTAAACAGGATCGCATGACATAATTCACCTACATGTTATCTAAGTAATCAGGATCGCATCATTTAATTCACATATGTGATTTATATGCTAAACAGAGGGCATTCGATATGATGTCTGAACTAAGAACATGGTGTTGAATATTGTGTATATGATGTCTAAACTATGCAATGCAAGACACCGTATGCATGATATGAGTAGTATAACCGTGCCAAGTTAGAGCATACACCTCAGTGGGGGAATAGGACTGGTCATCTCTCTCTGAATCCATCTCTGAGGAGCTATCAGGACCCAACAAGAGATCTGCTTCGACAGGTAGCACTGTCTGCTCTGAAGGCCTTGTTTTCACTCTAGATTTTTCCATCTCCGACCCAAATGGCTGATTCACAGGAAGAGTAGTTTAATGTACAAACATTATCGACAAATGGAAATGTAATGAAGAAAAGGATGGGCAAGATATCATTCAAATATATGATGCATGGTTAAATAGTATGGCATTGCACATTTCACATATATTATGGCTGGCTAAAAGACATGAGACTGCATAATTCCCATATATGATATAGAAACTAAACAGGTGGCATTACAGAACATGTCTAAACTAAGCAGATGACATATATGATGTCAAAAGTACACACTGCAAGGCAACATATGCATGATATGACTAACATCATCATGCCAAGGTAGATCAAACACCTTGGGGGGTAAATAGGAGTGGTCAACGGCGTCTGAATCCACCTCAGAACATATATCTTCCTCTGGATTACAATCTGGAGAGGGGTGGGGAGGGTTTGCCATTGAACCCACCATGGAGCGATGTCTGCTAATATTGTATTGCCGCGCAAAACTCTTCTCTTTTTCTCTACATGTTCAGCATGAATGTGTACAATATCTGACATGCATACGAAAAAATATGGTGAGATTATGTAAGGAGAGCATGTAGAAATTTAGAGTGATGGTAACAACCAGTGGATCGATCCAAAAATAATGATAGCAGGCTGATGATTGCTTTAAATTAATAAAAAGACAGATGATGATTGCTTTACTATTTGTTTCCCACCCAAGATGAACAACATACGCATACCCTAGGTGAACCAGATATTAGACAGACATACTATTCAGTGCTGCCTCGATATGTGCCCCACAACTAATTTAGAACTCAAGTTTGAACATTAATTTGGACCTGACTTGGAGTTCAAGAGCTCGACAGGACGATAAAGTAGCAGGTAAGTTTAAGCAATGCATAACATAAGCAGAAACAAAAGAGTGCGACCTCTCTTGTGGACCCGTGTACTCCTCAGGTTCATCTGCTTAGTCGATGATGCTGATGCCGTTGCGGTGGGTGCCGGCGGCAGGGAAGGAGATCTGAGGCGGCGAAAGACGGTCAGGAGTCCTTATGTCTGGTTTGGTGGATGCTTCTGTCGATGGAGCAGCTCAGGTGAGGTGGACGACGTCGCGGCAGGAGCAGGACAAACCACACAAAGTTCCCTTCGACACATACCTGTAACTGAAGTAATTCTGTAAGGGCTCATTTGGCTTGCATGATTCTTAAAACGCAGGGATAGGAAAAACATCAGAATAGGATAGGAAAATGCACATGGTAAATAGAGCATTTGTAAACACAAGATTTCTATCAACTTGGGTGTTTGGTTTACAGGAATTGGAAGAGCAGAGGAATGCAAAGAAACATGGCCAAAATAAAGTGAAACCATATGAAAGCGTGTACAGTTAGAATGTTATTTTGGCACTAATGCACTTGGTCTTGTTTCCATGCATAGGATTTTGAAAAGTAGGTCCAGGTGGATATTTTGCTTCATTCCTTTCAACAAAATGCATGAATAATTGAATAGTAGAGTGCTATTGGAAAATTCCGTATTGCTATGTTTTTCCGTTGAACCAAAATATCCCTAATGGATCGACGTGTATGTATAATAATAAGTGATGCAACAAGTGTACAACCTCTTTGCCGTAGCGGTGTCGACCTCAGCATCATTGGGTTGGTCGCTGAAGCAGTTGAGGCAGAGGTGGCTGTCGGAGGTGTGGAGGAAGATCTGAGGAATCTGTAGACGGCGTCCAGGGCACTGCTCTATTGTGATGGATCGTTCTGTTGTTGGAGCAGCTCCGGTGAGCCGTAAGACGTCAAGGCTGAAGCAGCACAAGACAAACATCGTCAATCTCAAGTGGGATTCTAATAGCATCTCCAGTAGATGATGTAAAATGGATGTAAAATTAACATCACCAAAAACCACCTGACTACAACAGATGAGGTAAAAACTGTTGACTCTAAACTTAACTATCGAAACTGAAACTTAGTGTGGAATCTGAATGCTACTGTCGAAACTGAACGCAATGGTAGCAGAGAGGCACTTGACATGTAGTTTAGGGAAGGCCTGCAGTTCATCTTCAACCTGCACCCCCCTGAGCCGCCAGCCACCACCGGCCGAACCGCCGGTCCCAGTGCTGCCTCGCCGCCCCGAAACAACTTGCCACCACCGCCCCGGCCAGCCCTCTAGGCCCCCCGCCCCCGCCCTGAACCCTAAGATAGATAGTGGGGTACCTCTCCAGCGAGCCCCCGTCCCCGCTGCGGGTGGTTCTTCCTTAACTCCGGTGATACCCCCCAACCCCTGAAAATTGACTGACCCAAAAGTCGATTCAGTTGACTGAAGTGTGGCTTAATCGGAGCAGAGCAGCAGCACGAGCAAGGGGGAGAGCAGCAGCAGCAGCTGGGCGGGCGAGCGATGGAGCGAGAGCCGGAGCAGCAGCAGCAGCAGCAGTAGCAGCGCGAGCGATCGAGCGAGAGCCGGAGCAGCAGTAGCAGATCCGACTGGTATGGCCGCCGCCGCCGAAGGGGCCTCGCACTGGGGAGAGCCGCCATGGAGATGTCGCCCGCGGCGCCGGCTTCAAGGTAGCCGCCCCATGGGGGTGCGGGATTGAGCACCGTCGGTGCCGGGAGGTCGAGTTAAGGAGAAGGTGCGATCGGTGAGTGTACAACCTCTTTGGTAGCGCCGAGTAGGCCTCGGCTTCGTCCGAGGAGTCGGTGAGGATGTTGCGGTTCCGGTGGAGCAGCTTAAGGCGGCGCTCTGGGGATGGAGCAGCCGTGATAGACGAGGCGATCGTCGGAGCAGCTCCTTGGAGGTGGAGGACGGGGCAGCTGAACCGGCGGGACGGTGAGATGGACGATGGATCCTCATCTGGGGAGGTGGACGAGGCACGTCGAGTTGTTGCAGTGGACGACATTGTCGGGGAAGAGGCTCCGGCTGGGCAGCGGTGACGTGGCAGACGGAGGAGGGTGGGGTTTCGCGGCTGGAGCGGAGAGGTTATGGCGGCCTGGGATTTCGAATGGCGAAAAGGGGGCGATGGGAAGGGGTGAAGCATGACTTAGGGATGCGCTTGTCCAAAATGTAGGGTGTGTTACAAAAGTACCCGCCACCAATTTGAATTAGCGGCCCTTTCGGCTCAGGGTTAGAAGGGGGATTTCGCGTGTCGGGATTTGGCAGCTAGAGGGAGTTTTCGCGCGTGTTGTAATTTCGGGATAGGAAGGCGCGGGTTGTGAAGGTGCCAGTTTTGAGAGTACGATATCTGAATTTTTGGGATATAACAAAGACGCGGGTTGAATTTTAGGGACAAGCCTAACGTGTAGTAATATTGTACTTGTATGTACCAAATCAATTCACACTTCCCTCAACCAAAAAGAAAATGAAAAAATAAAACAATTCACACCACACAAAGAGAGTCTTGCCCCGTTTTACTATACAAATGCTATTCAAAGCTATGTCCGATTAAATTTTTTCGCTTGCTGTATAATGCATGTAACCTACTCATACCAACATTTTAGTGCATTCCAAATGTCTATACTACCGCTGCAATTCGAACTAAATTTGAATTCATTTCTCTATTTCAATAAGAATCTACAATCATGATTGTTGCCAACTTCAACCATCATTCGTGTATTACCTTAATAACACACCACATGATTACTATAGAGATAGATATGAACTATGTGTACTACATGAACTCGAATTCTATTTTTTGAATACACTTGATGTTGATTCCAAATAATAGTACATTTAATGTACTAACTATATATTCATAATCTAAACCATGTTCCATACGTACCCCGTGTTTATCACACAAAGTATAGTGCCCCGCCCCCTACATTATGACAAGTATTTAGACCTGAGTTGCAAAAGCCACAGATTAGCCCAAATTATAATCAATGTTCTACATTATGATATATTCTTCAAGCATCCGATCCACTTTTTTATAATGAATTATGATCTTTGTTCGTCTTTTACACCTTCACGATCCTCTTCTATTTGTAGTTAGCTAGCGCTAACTTTCTATCGTGCATGCACATGCCCGCCCCCCTCACACACCCTTAGCGTCCCCTCCAGCGTGCACGTTCATTATTTCTCTTTACGTCGTCCACCAGCAGTGTGTGTAGGGGCCCGGCTCCTTCTTTCTGGCACACACCGGTCGATATACCTCTCTAGCCAAGTGTGCATACAACAAACACATATATACTTCCCCTCTTCTCTTCTCACCGTCCATGCCCCCATATATCCAATACGATTCCACACAGGTGCACACTCCCGCCTCTCTTTTCATTTATCACATGCTCGCACACTCCTCCCCCCTCGACATGGTAGGCCTCTCGCAGCACCTCCTAGCCACACCCTCTCCCCCTGTCTGCCTCTCCGGACCTTATTTGCTTCTAACACATTCAGGCGTGTATATGAACTGGTCTCCCTACATATAGCTAGGTCGACTATAAGTCGTTTTCACCAAGCATCGATACACTTACCTTGCTAGTTATGTCTCTCCTGTTCTTGGACACATGACGGTTGATCTTCCTATGTAGTTACACATGCTTACCACAACCATATCTTCTCCTCTCATCATCCTTGAATACCTCCCGACCCGTCTCTCACACACACGTGCATAGATAGACAGACATCCCCTGCCCTCTCTTATTGATATTGCACTCATACCCTCCGTTTGTCTAGCAGGCCTCTCCCACCATTTGTGAGACGCCACTCCACCACCAACCCTCCGACGCTCTACCTTTGTCTTTTTCCCAACCTTATTCCTCTTCTACACATATCCATGGATGTCGATCGATCTCCCTCAATACATAGCTAGGTCTCTCTCCTTCCCCACACATAGTCGACCGGTCTCTACCCCCCCCACACACACCCACACACACCGATAGTCGAACGTTGTAGGTAGGTATCCATGCCAGGGAGAAGAACTGCACCTCTGCGCTCTCAAATTCCAGTAGGCCAGCCGCCCTGTATCTTTGACGTGGGCAAACACAAATTCGATGGCACTCTTTATCGATCGCGCAGCCACACACTTCATCCCTGTTTTCAATTCTATCGATATCTCACGTCCATGACTCCATTTCACACACATTGCATATGTTACGGTTTTCTGATTGAGATATCATCAACACATTGCCTCTGTTTCGCACAAACCATCTCTCTCACACCCACCCACGTACGTACCTGCACCTAAAGAAGAAGTGCACACAGGACGCGCGTACTCACGTCTCGTTCCCGGCCACACCCGCGTGGGTACACGGTGGAGTTAGTTTCCGTATGAAAAGGCATCCCATGTGATAATTTGACGCATGTAGCGGTTGTTTACTCGAAGGAGGGTCAGGTACCACGCCTAGAATATAAAACGATTGCGGTGGGGAAAATGGTAAAATGGGTTTGTCTCTCGTCACACCATCTCACACAAGGCCGCAGTGGCCTCTCTCTCTCTCAGCGTTGGTCAGTGATCCGGCCGCATCCCATCTACCGGCAGAAAGGGAGGATGTGCATCATCTCTCCGTTCGACGGTGTTGAGGGAGCTCGTCCCGATCTGTGGTACCCGCCGTTCTCTCTGACCAAGATCTGGCGTGGTAGGGCCTTCGCCACTTGCTCGCTGCCGCAGTATGGGTAGATCCCAGCCGTCGGCGTCCTCCTAGTAACATCCCGACGACCGTTAGGTACAGCTTCCTCTGGCCTTGCTCCACTGCCCATCTTCCCACGTTGTTGCATGTGGATCTTTTTTAGTTGTTTCCTTAAATCGTATCTCGGCCGGTGTACTTTCCATCTTGCAATCTCGTCCTCAAACCATTTTTGATAAACCACCATGTGCTATCTTTCCCTTTTTACATGGAACATGCTTCTTTTTGTCGGCGTATGTGTCTTCAACTCGTGTTATTGGGCAGTAATTGTTTCCTTTCGACCTCCTTTTGCAAACAAGGCTATCCATTTTCACCTCGTTGCTATTACGACCTTTTGGTGAACTGCACAAATCACTTTTCTGGAGAGTGTTTTGTGCAGTTCCGCCAAAATGTCACACGGGCAACGTTTTTACATTTCTGTGGGACTGCGGAAAGGGAGATTGGTTTTGCTATCCTCCTCATCCAACTCTGTGCCTAATCTTCTCCAACAAGAAGTTAGTCCTAAAGAGAGATCGTAGAGGTGATCAGCTTCTATTCATGTGTGTTATGTTTCATCATCTAGTTCCACTATTATTGTAATCACACTGACTGGATATCTTTGCAAACAGGGATGGTCCGCTCGATTTTAGTGGAGCTGCACAAAATGATCGGATTGTGGTGTCCTTCATACACCTCTTTTTTGGCTACAGAGCTGGGTGAAACTAGCTGCCAAGCAATGAACACTGTGCCCAGGAAATGGAGCCATGCCTACGAACAACATCGATCAATTATATATTTTTCTATATTTGTACACCTTCTCACAACTTTGTCTTCAGCTGTGATGTGAATATTGGCGCTGATCTGCGAACCATTGAGATGCATTAGCCATGGTAGTTTCATTTGTATTTGATGGAATGTTGTAACGAGATAATCTCGAGGCAAGACACATGAATCCTAAGTTGAAACCTTTTTTTCCTGCGGGAACCAAAGTTGAAACCTTCATAGCATCACAGTACAATTTCATCAAAATTATGCGTACATATAAACAAATCCTGAAGGATTAATAGCAATGCCAGAAACAATTCAACTTCGTTTCACCGACATGTTGGACATCCTTCATCCGGCTCCACCTGCCTTGCAGCAATATTGAGTGCACAACACAACTTCAGGGAAAGATTCACCCCGGTCGTTGCACCGCAGTAGTAATGACTAGTGAGCAGTCAAATCACAGAGCCCCACCTTCGCCATAGTAAGTTACTCGGACGAAGCAACCATCATTTTTCTGTTCCTTGAATCCGCTGGTACTCCCATATTCCCACAGTAATAAGTTGCTCGGGCGAATCAACCATCACTATATCCGCTCACGTGTGATGACCACAGGAGCTATCCATTCAGATTGCATGTTAAAAAAATAAAGGTTGATAACTAATGCGGCAAACTTTCAAAAAAAAACTAACGCGGCACCTCGGGACAATGCGGCCAGATCGCATTTTGCACGAGAAATTACACACCATGTTTTGTTGACATGTGGTCCCGTTCCAACATATCAGTGAGACGACGGCGAGTAGTAGGAGTATTTCCGAACGGACGTGTAGGTCGGGGCGCCTCTTCGTGAACCGTGGCAAACTGGCAACCGTCCACCGACTCTTCACCTTTCCCTCTCGATTTGGAACTGTTGTCGCACGCTCTTCCTCTCCCTCCTCTTCATTTTCCTTTAGGCCTTCACCCTTTCTTCTACCATTGTTCGATCATCTTCTCCATGGAGGGAACAGGCCGGAAACGACCCCGTTATTCTTGCCCCGACATGAAAGATGACGTGGTGGAGGAACTCATTGATCGGTGCGACGTCATCACATCGGCTAGCATGGCAGGTTCGTTCATGCCCATTCTCGACTCAACTAATAACATCATTACAAGGAACCCAAGAGTCAAGGAGCAGTTTGATCTCCCCTATCTTCTTCACCGTATAATGATACGGAGGCCTTGCCCTGTGCAAGTTGATGCCGCTTGATAATGATACGTATGATGTTAAGATGCCATCGCTTGAGGGCAAGGCTTGGGCAGGCGCAAATGGAGATTGGGTTGTTTATATTGGGTCCAACTGCGAGTGGGAACTTGTGAATGTGTACACTCGTGACCGGGTTCCACTTCCAAAAATCTTAGCAGACTGCCCAGAGGTCGAGCACACCGGTATTGTACGCACGTTCAAATACGATCATGGTGATTGTCTTCTATGGAAGATAGCAATTTGTCGAGTTCCCAACCGCTCTTGGAATTACAACAACTATGAAGTTGTTGCTATCTTCGACAAGCTTGTTGCCGTCCTTGGTGGTTTGACTCGATGGATATTGCTCAAAAATCAGTTTCTATACACGGATGTGTACTGTGATGCAATTCAATATGAGGGTCTTGTGTTTGCTTCCACCGCTCATGGCACTGTTTTTGCATGGGATCCTTGTAGTTTCGGTACATTTGTCTTCCACCATAATTGTAATTGTTTCATCCACATGCATGCGGGTTAGAAAGTTTCCCTTTACTAATTAACCTTCTTCTTGTGTTTCCAAGGTCCTATGAACATTCCACCACCTATACTTGAAAATTTTTATAACCAAGGGGGAGATGGCGATGGTGATGATCACGAGCATGAGGACAAGCAGAATGTATATACTCAGTGGCGCCTGGCAACTAATTCCGATGGATCACCTCTTCTTGTGTGTATACAGCCCACTGATGATGTTACTACTGAGGGAGCACGTGTTGTCTCCCATGGTCGCACTCTCCGGACCTATTCCAACACCCGTTGCATGGTATTCGGGATGGATACTAGTGTGCTAGCACCAACACCTTCTCCCTGGTAAAGAATTGATAGTCTTGGAGAAAACT
The DNA here is from genome assembly GCF_018294505.1 of Triticum aestivum. Lineage (NCBI taxonomy): Eukaryota > Viridiplantae > Streptophyta > Magnoliopsida > Poales > Poaceae > Triticum > Triticum aestivum. Next base: position 550,312,679 of record NC_057801.1, read on the forward strand.
CGCTCTTCCTTGGACAAAACTATCCGATGATGGTGAAAGGCGATCCAACTGCTGTTGACAGAATGTTACTAGTACCATTTATGAGAAGCAACTGCGTCTATACCTCGGACATCAGGGTGGTTCCCTACCCTAGTACTAATATAGTAGGCCGCTTCAGCCTGGATGATCAGTCCTGCGTTGGTCTTGATATCGACAATAGATGGCCCGTCTCAGAGAATCACTTGTGGTTCAAAGCAAGCGTTTCCGACGCTGAGGAATGGTTGAGTTGAAGTTCATTTCATTGCTTGTTATTTGTTGTGTGGTGAAAACTTTAGTATTTATAATGTATCCTCGTTGTCGATGTAGGTTGATGACCTGTTGTATGTAATAAAATGATATATCTGTGATAAACTTACTAAATTTATGAATGGCTTTCGAGTTGCTTCTGTGAGTGAGTGGTGCGACGAGGCAAAAAAATATTTTCCGAATACATAATTGTACGTGCATCGCAACAGGTTATTGGATGAGGCCAGTCAACAATAGTAGTACACTATTTGTACTAGCTTCACATGCTTCGCGCGTCGTGCAGGTGTTTTTACTGTAGCCATATTGTACGTAACCAGCACCTCGAATCCTTGATACTAGGTACTATATAAGTATGTAGTAGGAGTAGTAGGGTGGCATGGGCCAGAACAAGCATTCACATCCAGGAGTACGACACACGCCACCAGCACGACTTCCATCTGACACCATATTTCTTGGAGTCCATGCTAGAGCAATCTCTTCAACCTCATCGTTTCTCTAACTCAGGCATCGCGCCGCGGGCGAGGTGGGGGTTTGCCGATAGTCGGTTTCCTCAACTGCGGTCCCACTTGTAAGGCCAACTCCAACGCTCTATCAATATCTGGATGTACTCTTCTTCCCAATACAAAAACTTGCATCCATTCTACTCCCTCCATTGCACAATACATGCCTTCTATTTGTCAAAATATATATGTATCTAGACATGTTTTAGTATATATGTACATCCTTTTTTGGACAAATGGAAGTCAAGTATTTTGGAACGGTGGGAGTACACAATAAATTTTTTAAGTTAGCACAACTAGTCTAATCCGAGAGCACAACCGAAGATTTGGTCGGGTTCTTCCTCCTTTTGCCGACACATGGGACATCCAGCATCCAGGTCGTGTCGTGAAAGAAAATAGAGTGGTAGTTGAAGCCACGAGATGTGCATCTTGGGTTAAACTGTAAATAGAATCTTACTACTCTTGAGTAACTCCAAAAGCGGCCACCGAAGATCTTTATTGGATTTGTTTTTCATCGCCAGCATGTCGAGGTGAAAGATGTGCAGGTTCAGTGGGTCCTCTTGCATTTTCACTGACATGTGGGGCCGCACGTGAGCAAACAGACGATGGGCTCCGCGCGTCCGCTGGCTGGGTGAGAAGAGAGATAGAGGAGGGCTGAGCATGGACTGCAGGAAATTTGTTCTACGTAACCAGCACCTTGATATTCGCGTGTGGTTGTTTTTAGAATAAAAAAAAGGAGGTACCCCTACTTATGTTACTCCCACTACGCCTAGCCTAAGGTTAGTAGGTGACCTTGCGCTTGGCTCTTCACCTCTTCCGGAAGTCGATGGTTCTACAATAGTGCTTCTGGCAATCTGACACCAAATGAACTGCTAGACGTCCACCGCTTGTAAGCAAAAGTTTCTCCTCGTGCTGCGAGCCACCGCGCACGCGTTGGCGAGGGAGAAGGCGTAATCAAGCTTCTCGTCGTTCTGCGAGTTGACGGGACACATCAAAGTTATTTACTAGTAGTACGTACTCTCTCCAAAAAAGGGCTGACCATGTCATTGCTACCATCCCGTGCTCCGTCGTTGAGTACGTGCACTATTCACGTGCCATCGAGGAGAAAAAATATTACGTAGGTGCCATCGAAGTGCACGACTCACTTACGAAAAAGGGTTTCCCCCCGCTCCCCCCCGCACGATTCATTTACGCACTGCTTATCTGCTTATCTCCATTTTCTTGCATGACACGTGCACCTTGATGCTAGATATCTTGCGTGTTGGGAAAAGGATGAACAAAGCTCATGTAAAAGAAAAGAGTTGAAGAGCATAGATTCCCGACGAGCGAGGAGGAGCAAGGAACCTCGCGGTGGAGTGTCTGCAAGGAACCTTGCGCGTTTTCCCCTGTTTTTTGCCGCCTGCCCACCTATAAACAAATAAAAGAACATGAAATTTTCGCATGTACATGACGCATGCAGCCATGCATGTACACAAGCCAACACACTAACTCCATCCGATCCAACTCATGCACATACGCGCACAACATGGAGCACACAACACACGTACACAAGACGTGCATGCACACACGCTCGGCCGCAGAATGCACGTGAATAACACATGCATGCGCACACACTCGGCTGCATGGAAGCGTGCGCCATCCGCGGCGACGTTCGGTTCGTCGTGCTATGGCAAAGCTCGCACGCAACGGCGCATACACATCTCTTGTAGCACCTCTTTGCCATCATTGCTCAACTACTAGTCGCAGTCGGAGATGAAGACGACCGCAGCCTTGGCCTTAGAGCTAGCACCGATGGAAAAACACGCACGCTGCATGCACACGAGCACATACGGAGTGCCCATGATGTGGTGGTGGTGCGTCCCCAGTCGCCTCTACTCCTTCTGCGCACGTTGTCTATCAAGGCGGCTGCATGCTAATGATGACGTGGGTGAGATCTTCTACACAAGGTGACGTACACCATCAAGGTCCACGGTCAAGGGGGTGCTAGAGCAAGTACAATAGAGCTGAGTCAACGGGCTATAAGGAATAAACTAGTATATTTCTGCTTAGTTGGAGGAAGAGAAGAGGAGAGAGAAGGTAAGCGGGCTCTTCGTGAAGGGCCAGCTCTAGCACGTGCTCCTAGGCACTTTGTGAGAATGAAAGGTGGGCCACAGAATAAAAAAGTAGTAGTACACTCTTTTGATCTACTATTCTGTACATGTTGACTATAAGATGGGCTGTAGGTGACATGGCACTGGCTATACTATTAATGATCTTTATATGAGGTGCTAAGTGCATTAAATGGCTTAGTAACTCAAGTCTTCAATGCGTAGGTGCTTAGTTTATTGGTGCCACATCATATTTTATGCCTACGTGGCAGGCTTAGCAGTATACATGGTGGAGCACTGGGAGAGGCCAAGGCTGGTCATAGTGGGGAGTAACTTGTACTGTAACATATTACTATGTTACTCTAAACATCTCTATAAACCCAAAAGGAGGGAGTAGTAAGATAGACTAGTGTCATATGCAGAGTATGGGAGCACATGATATTTCCCTGTCCGGACCGATCCCAAGTTGGCTTCTCACCTTCTTGGCCCAACAAAAACAGCTCCCGCCTCCCGCGCACGCTTCTCGCTCGGTGCCAGCTGAGCCCGCTGCTCCACATTGATGGCAAGTCAGGGCGACACGACCTCTCACTGCTTCCACTGTTGAAGCGACACGTCGACCGAGGGCACCGCCCGTTGCACGCCCGACATTTCAGACTACCCAGTGGATAGTAACTTTAGAGCAAGTACTACAATTAGATGACATAAGCAGGCTATAAGGATTTAAATATAGTATTTGTGCTTAGTTGAAGGAGAGAGAAGAGTAGAGATAAGAGAAGATGATTGTAAACGTGTAGCCGGTTGTACTCCAACATACTTTGTGAGACAAAAGGTGGGGCCATTATTAATGATATTGTATTTATACTAAAGGGACTAACGGACGCCTTAATTGAAGCTATTATTGACAAACCTTGGTGGGGCTATATTGACTTTTTTGAGCTATTATTGACTTGGACGTGGGGTTTGGGGGCCAAAGGCCTACTATTATACTCGCATGACCGACCTGACATGCTCTACCCTAGCCGCCGCTGTATCATATGGTTTCGCACCGTTCCAGATCTTAGCGCCACCACGCAATTCTTCTCCAGCCCTCCTTCCAGCGTGCACCGCGAGAAGGGACAGCAGTCCTCCAAACCCCGCATTTCATGATCCTGTACGGGAGAGGGGCGATCAGGTTTTTGGGGAGCACACTCCTGTGACTGCTACCAGCGACGACTTCCCCAACGACAGCCTTCTTCCCCGACCTCGGTAACCTCTTCATCAACGACATGAGTGACAACATCAACCACATCGGTTCTACTCCCGTTGTACAGTATGTGATTCTGTCCTCTTGATTTAGTCTGCATCATTACTTTGATATTTGCAATTGTCATCATGATCTATTTACTGCTGATTCAGATTAAATCTCATACTAAATTGCTCATATATTCAACAATCCAATCCAAAAACCTGATTATAGGCAATTTACTCCGAGTGGTTTTGCTGCGCTTTTGAAGCCGCCTACTTTTAAGGGGGTGCAATATAAAAGGTGGCGCACAAGAGCAGTATATTGGTTTCAGATCATGTACTGCTATGACGCCACTAATGGTAAGCCTGAGGGCAATCTTAATCCTACACAGCAGGAAGCTTTTCAGAACATGGATACCCTCTTCAAAGCCGCCCTGCTGAGTGTTCTTGACGATTCCATTGTGGATTCATATATGTCGTTTAACAGCGGCAAAGACATGTGGGCTGTGCTCGAGGCCACGTTTGGGCCCTCGGGCACTAGCAACGAGTTGTACGTCATGGAGCAATTCTGTGACTACAAGATGACTGATGAGCGCTCTGTTGTTCAGCAGACTCATGAGATACAGTCACTCTCTAAGGAATTTGAGTACTTTAAGTGTGTGTTGCCGGACAAATTTGTTGTTGGGACCATCATTGCCAAGCTTCCACCTTCGTTGAACAATTTTGCTACTTCTTTGAAAAACAAGAGACATGAGTTTTCTGTTTTGGATATCATTAGCACTCTTGATTTTGAGGAGAAGGCGAGAGCAAAAGACACACGTGCTCGGGTCGCTGAGGGAGCTTCTAGTGCCCACATGGTACACGAGAAGAACTTCCAGCCCAACCAGCCCCAAAACAACAAGAACAAATCTTAGGGGAAAGGCAAGTTTGATGCAAAGAACAAGCCGTCACATTCTACCAACTTCAAGAAGAATTATCATAACGGGAAGGATACAAACCTCAATTTTGGTAGCAGCGCACAAATTTTATATGGATGCATCTACCTGTTGTCAGCTAACCTCATGGTGCTCCAGGTATTCCTACATTCGTAACTAGGTACAATGACCACCACAAGATAAAATTAGCTTATTCGTACGTTGACTTGCTGAATGCAGTGCGGAACGATCCTGTCATGTGTGGAGGAGCAAACAAGCAGTGCAGCCGAAGGTGGAAATCAACCAAGGACTTATGAAATTATATGTAATCTTCCTCAGGCAGGTCAGTATACCCTTCGTCCAGATGATCATGTTTTGTCATGCCGAGCTATTGATATGTGCTACTGTTTTGCAACACCGTTTAAGTATAGATACTGTTTTCCTATCTTTTTAGATTCAGGACAATGAATATGATTTCAGGGGAACTGCACAATATGGACCCATGTTGAGTCATCTCTATTGCGTCATGTGTTTGCTACAAATGTGTCAGCATCAATTGCAAGATGAGGCAGCTAGCTAGTTGTGGAGTTGCCAACATGCTCAAAGTGCTCACAACATTTTGAGAAGAAACAAGCATGCCCAGGAAATTAATGCGTGCGCAGGGAGGCCCTTTGCTCAGAGAAGCATCGACCGATTTTCTTTATTTCCACACCTTCTCACAGCTTTGTATATTGGTTATAGTATGGTGAATCATTGAGATGCATAGACATGCTGAACTTTTGTTCTTCTAAATGTTAGTTTAATGTGAGTGTCTGCATCCAGTACCGCATCCTCTAATTTGGTGGATGCACACAGAGAAAATAAATCTCCTTAATTTACTCCATAACCACCCTATTAAATAGGCCTAGTAACAAACCAGGCGCTTGTAGTGGTCGGCGGGCACATGCATCCTGCATGCATGGCCAGTTAGCCAAGCCCATGCGCCAGCTCCAATGCAGCAACGCAAAAGAAGAGAGCCGTTCTTGGGAAAAAGCGAGTAGTTAGTGCAGCAGGCCTTATCAACACGAACAGCTCGCTCTCCCGCTTCGTCTCCCCACCCAATTCCCCCCGCTCCCCAATCTTCTTCACTCGTCCAGAAAACCCCGCTCACCTTCTTCCTCACTCGTACAGAAAACGCCTGTTCCTCTTCTTCCACTCCTACAGAAATCCACAGCCCTCCTTCTTCCCCACTCGCACTACCACTACGCTTGTCTCTGGCTACTTTGCTCAAACCCGTGAGCTCGGCACGACGCCCACAAGGAAAATGGAGTCGGCTGGCCCTAGCGCCAAGAAGATGAGGCTCCCGCCAGCGAT